>NC_090931.1:121773059-122093309 GCF_040938575.1 Ambystoma mexicanum | reverse complement strand
TCTCTCTCTCGTAGAATGTCCTCTAGTGTATAATGTCATAACTTTGAAACAATCACATTCCTTGTAATTCTAATCAAGGTTATCTGAACTCAAAAAATGTGTTTTTTCCAGCTGCAACTCATGCCATTAATGGTTTATTGCATCAGGATGAGTTTGAAATATTGCAGTGCTCCATTCTTTGATACTTCTATTTAGTCATATGCACAGTCAGAGAGTAACTGAGCTCTATTCTGAAGTAGCAGTCCTTATCAAGGTTCCATTTGGGGAGGAGGAAATCCCTTAAAATCGTCCACTCCATCTCTCCTCTTATCCTAACACATTTCTATCTCCCCATTCGTTAAAGCCACACCACGCCTTTATTGACACCAGGGTGATCAGAGTGACAACGCACGTGGGTTATTTGTTTTTGATGGTTTCATGTAAAATGAGAGCAATAGCAACAGAGGCATCACACGAGGTAAGGACTGTCCAGGTATTTGGACGCACATGTTATCACCGCATGTGTCCTGCCGGAATATCACCATCACACTGAGGGAATATCGTGAGGGAGGTAAGGTGTAAGCAGAGTTCTGACAGACAATGCAATGGACCAGTTGTATCTGTAGTCAGAGTCTACAGATACATTATTGACTAGTTCTCGTTAACATCTAGTGTTGTGCATACTGTAACAAATGCATGGGTTTAGAGCCCTATCAACCAATCAGTGGCCAGCACACGCAATTAAACAATGCCAATGAAACCGTTTATTGGTTTTAATCTGAGTGAAATACTTTGTACAAAGGAAAGGCATTTATCATAAATAAAATGGTGTGTACTATCAGCAAAAAAAGGTATGAAAAATATTTTATTTAAATGTACAAACATTGTAAACTGACTCTCTTTACATGTTGATTTCTAATTATCACTTTTAGTACGTATTGTGCTCATAATACAAACAACTTTATTGCATGTATAGCATTTAAACAATTGCGTATATTAACTGTAAGTGACTCCAATCAAGCAATCCCACTAAGTCAGTGCCTTGTCTGGGATGCCCAAGGGAAGCCTTATTTATGTATTTTTATGGCAAGTTATAATCTGGACGATGAACCCTTGTATAACACCCCTCTCTTAGAATCCCCCTTGACCCCACTGAGCCAAGAAGTAGGCTTGTTTTGCAAATTTAAAAGGTTTATTTGAAAAATTAAACAATATATATATATATATTCAGTGAAAAAACTTTGTTAAAGGAACGTTATGGTAAAGTTGCGCTACTAAAAACCTATGAAATTCAGTGAAAAAACTTTGTCAAAGGAACGTTATGGTTCCAAGTAAAACCTTAAAAACCCTTGAAATTCGCCAGTTATGGTAAGCTAAGCAACCATAACTCGCGCCACCACCGTGCACTGCTAAGACTAACACCCAGGACATCAAAGATGACATCACAAATATCATTGATGACATCACTGATGACATCACATGTGTATGTACTTTTCATGAAATATGTGTACAAGGGATTCTTATTATAATGTTGCGAAACAAGTGTCAAGGATCATTGCAATAAATATCATACCCTAATTAGTGCATTGAACGATGCATTGATATAAATAGCATTCTATTATGGGGTTCTATCTAGTATACTAAGCTACTGATACAGAAACATAACATGGTGTGCAGTGTACAAGATGAAGGTATAATATTCGTAATGTTAATATGTTGAATAATGAAATGATAATTGTTTTCTTAATAGATTTTTGTGTACTGTGAAATATGTAATACGTAGCTAATAAAACATTACTATAGACAAAACACAAAGACACAAGAACACATACCAATATGGGTATATACAGGGAAAGTGAAGTTAGCAAAAAAGCACAAGTAGTAGCAGAAACAATTCATAACTTAACTGATTATTTTCATGCAAATAAATGATTGCTCTGTTTCAAAGCTGCTATTCACCCTATGTATATGTATCGCTTGATGTGATTGGACCCACAGGGAAAGTACAGCCAAAAAAAAAACCACAGAACTATCAGAAAGTGCTCATAAGTCTATTGATTATCTTTATGCACAAAAAGGATTGCTGTCTTTCAAGCTTGTGTCTTCCCGTATGTATATGTTTCATATGATGTGACTGGACTCTAACAGAATTACTGTAAGAACCTACTTGAAGGATACGTCTACAAATAAAATAAAATGTTTAGTTTCTGACTGTTACTGAAGAAAACCATGTGGCCTAGATATGTCAGCAAAAGAAAAAAGAGTGAGCCAGACATGTGATTTCATCAGTGATGTCATCAATGACATTTGTGATGTCATCTTTGATGTCCTGGGTGTTAGTCTTAGCAGTGCACGGTGGTGGCGCGAGTTATGGTTGCTTAGCTTACCATAACTGGCGAATTTCAAGGGTTTTTCGGTTTTACTTGGAACCATAACGTTCCTTTGACAAAGTTTTTTCACTGAATTTCATAGGTTTTTAGTAGCGCAACTTAACCATAACGTCCCTTTAACAAAGTTTTTTCATTGAATTTCATAGGTTTTTATTAGTGCAACTTAACCATAACGTCCCTGTAACATTTTTTTTTTACTAAATTTTAAAGGTTTTTATTAGTACAGTACAACGTGACCATAACATCCTTTTCAATAGATGAAGACCACTAACATTTTATGTCCTCAAAGTGGGAATGCCGGGTGGTAAAAAAAACAAAAAGATTTTCCTTCCTACGCCGGGACGCCTGCGGCGTCTCGGTGTAGAAAGGAAAATCTTTTACCAAGATGGCCACCATGGAAAGGGAAGGCGGGGTGTATAAAGAACAGGGTACAAACGGGACATGAGCAGGGAGTGGGGGGAAAAGGAAGGAAACACAGGGCATGAGCGGTGGTGGGGGGAACACGAGAGAGACATGGGGCATGAGCAGCGGGTGGGGAGGAACATGAGGGAGACACGGGGTATGAGCAGGGGGTGGGGAGGAACACGAGGGAGACACAGGGCATGAGCGGGGGGGTACAGGGCACATACGGGACATGAGCGGGGGTGGGGAGGAAAGGAGAGAGACAAGGGGCATGAGCGGAGGGTGGGGGGAACACGAGGGAGACACGGAGCATGAGCGGGGGGCGGGGGGTAACACGAGGGAAACACGGGGCATGAGCGGGGGGTGGGGGGAACACAAGGGAGACACGGGGCATGAGCGGGGGGTGGGGGGGTACAGGAGACAGACACGGGGCATGAGCGGGGGTGGGGGGCAACAGGAGAGAGACACGGGACATGAGCGGGTGGGGGAACAGGAGACAGACATGGGGCATGAGCGGGGGGGCAACAGGAGACAGACATGGGGCATGAGCTGGGGGGTTGGGGGTACAGGAGACAGACACGAGCATGAGCGGGGGTGGGGGGTACAGGAGACAGACACGGGGCATGAGCAGGGGGTGGGGGGCAACAGGAGAGAGACACGGGGCATGAGCGGGGGGTGGGGGGAACAGGAGACAGACACAGGGCATGAGTGGGGGGTGGGGGGAACAAAAGAGACAGACACGGGGCATGAGCGGGGGGTGGGGGGGCAACAGGAGAGAGACACAGGGCAGGAGCGGGGGGCAACAGGAGACAGACATGGGGCATGAGCGGGGGGTGAGGGCAACAGGAGACAGACACGGGGCATGAACAGGGGGTGGGGGGCAACAGGAGAGAGACACGGGACATGAGCGGGTGGGGGGAACCGGAACCGGAGACAGACACGGGGCATGAGCGGGGGGGCAACAGGAGACAGACACGGGGCATGAGCGGGCGGTAGGGGGTACAGGAGACAGACATGGGGCATGAGCGGGGGGTGGGGGGCAGCAGGAGACAGACACGGGGCATGAGCGAGGGGTGGGGGAACAGGAGACAGACACGGGGCATGAGCGGGGGGTGGGGAGAACAGACACGGGGCATGAGCGGGGGGTGGGAGGAACAGGAAAAAGACACGGGGCATGAGCAGGGGGGTGGGGGGCAACAAGAGAGAAACACGGGGCATGAGCGTGTGGGGGGAACAGGAGACAGACACGGGACATGAGCGGGTGGGGGAACAGTAGACAGACACGGGGCATGAGCGGGAGGGTGGGGGGCAACAGGAGATAGACACGGGGCATGAGCAGGGGGTGGGGGGGAACAGGACACAGACACGGGGTGTGGAGGGGAACAGGAGACAGACACGGGGCATGAGCGGGGGGTGGGGGAAGGGGAGAGACACACGGGGCATGAGCGGGGGTGGGGGGAGGGAGAGAGACACACGGGGGGTGGGTGGGAGGGAGAGAGTCACACGGGGCATGAGCGGTGGGCGGGAGGGAGAGAGACACAAGGGGCAAGAGCGGGGGTGGGTGGGAGGGGGGAAGACACAAGGGGCAACAGCGGTTGTGGGCGGGAGGGGGCAACAGCGGGGGTGGGCGGGAGGCGGCAAGACACACGGGGCCAAGAGCAGGGGTGGGCGGGAGGGGGCAAGACACATGGGGCCAAGAGCGGGGGTGGGCGGGAGGGGGAAAGACACACGGGCCAAGAGCGGGGGTGGGCGGGAGGGAGACAAACACACGGGGCAAGAGCGGGGGTGGGCGGGAGGGAGACAGACACACGGGGCAAGAGCGGGGGTGGGAGGGAGGTAGACAGACACAGGGAGCATGAGCGGGGGGTGGGGAGAACAGGAGAAAGACACAGGTCATGAGAGGGGGGTGGGGGCAACAGGAGACAGACACGGGGCATGAGCGGGAGGGTGGGGGGCAACAGGAGAGAGACACGGGACATGAGCGGGTGGGGCAACAGGAGACAGACGCGGGGCATGAGCGGGCGGTAGGGGGTACAGGAGACAGACATGGGGCATGAGCTGGGGGTGGGGGGCAACAGGAGACAGACACGGGGCATGAGCGAGGGGTGGGGGAACAGGAGACAGACACGGGGCATGAGCGGGGGGTGGGGAGAACAGACACGGGGCATGAGCGGGGGGTGGGAGGAACAGGAAAAACACACGGGGCGTGAGCAGGGGGGTGGGGGGCAACAAGAGAGAAACACGGGGCATGAGCGTGTGGGGGGAACAGGAGACAGACACGGGACATGAGCGGGTGGGGGAACAGTAGACAGACACGGGGCATGAGCGGGAGGGTGGGGGGGCAACAGGAGATAGACACGGGGCATGAGCGGGGGGTGGGGGGGAACAGGACACAGACACGGGGCATGAGCGGGGTGTGGAGGGGAACAGGAGACAGACACGGGGCATGAGCGGGGGGTGGGGGAAGGGGAGAGACACACGGGGCATGAGCGGGGGTGGGGGGAGGGAGAGAGACACACGGGGGTGGGTGGGAGGGAGAGAGACACACGGGGCATGAGCGGTGGGCGGGAGGGAGAGAGACACAAGGGGCAAGAGCAGGGGTGGGCGGGAGGGGGGAAGACACAAGGGGCAACAGCGGGGGTGAGCGGGAGGGGGCAACAGCGGGGGTGGGCGGGAGGGGGCAAGACACACGGGGCCAAGAGCGGGGGTGGGCGGGAGGGGGCAAGACACACGGGGCAAAGAGCGGGGGTGGGCGGGAGGGGGCAAGACACACGGGGCCAAGAGCGGGGGTGGGCGGGAGGGGGCAAGACACACGGGGCCAAGAGCGGGGGTGGGCGGGAGGCGGCAAGACACACAGGGCCAAGAGCGGGGGTGGGCGGGAGGGGGCAAGACACATGGGGCCAAGAGCGGGGGTGGGCGGGAGGGGGAAAGACACACGGGCCAAGAGCGGGGGTAGGCGGGAGGGAGACAGACACACGGGGCAAGAGCGGGGGTGGGAGGGAGGGTGACAGACACACGGGGCAAGAGCGGGGGTGGGAGGGAGGGAGATAGTAGACACGGGGCAAGAGCGGGGGTGGGCGGGAGGGAGACAGACACACGTGGCAAGAGCGGGGGTGGGCAGGAGGGAGACAGACACACGCGGCAAGAGCGGGGGTGGGTGGGAGGGAAACAGACACACGGGGCAAGAGCGGGGGGTGGGGGGGTACAGGAGACAGACACGGGGCATGAGCGGGGGCAACAGGAGACAGACACGGGGCATGAGCGGGGGTGGTGGGAACAACAGAGACAGACACGGGGCATGAGCAGGGGGTGGGGGGCAACATGAGACAGACACAGGGCATGAGCGGGGGGTGGGGGGCAACAGGAGACAGACACGGGGCATGAGCGGGGGGTGGGGGGCAACAGGAGACAGACACGGGGCATGAGCGGGGGGTGGGGGGCAACAGGATACAGTCACGGGGCATGAGTGGGGGAAGGGGGGAAACAGGAGACAGACACGGAGCATGAGCGGGGGGTTGGGAGAACATGAGACAGACACGGGGCATGAGCGGGGGGTGGGGGGCAACAAGAGACAGACACAGGGCATGAGCGGGGGTGGGAGGAACAGGAGACAGACGCGGGGGGTGGGGAGAACAGGAGACAGACACGGGGCATGAGCGAGGGGGTGGTGGGCAACAGGAGACAGACACGGGGCATGAGCGGGGGTGTGGGGGGCAACAGGAGACAGACACGGGCATGAGCGCGGAGTGGGGGGGTACAGGAGACAGACACGGGGCATGGGTGGGAGCAAGAGGAGACAGACACGGGCATGAGCGCAGAGTGGGGGGGTACAGGAGACAGACACGGGGCATGGGTGGGAGCAAGATGAGACAGACATGGGGCATGAGCGGGGTAGTGGGGGGGGCAACAGGAGAGAGACATGGGGCATGAGCGGGGGGTGGGAGGGGGTACAGGAGACAGACACGGGGCATGAGCAGGGGGTGGGGGGCAACAGAAGAGAGACACGGGGCATGAGCGGGGGTGGGGGGGTACAGGAGACAGACACGGGGCATGAGCAGGGGGTGGGGGCAACAGGAGAGAGACACGGGACATGAGCGGGTGGGGGGAACAGGAGACAGACACGGGGCATGAGCGGGGGGTGGGGGCAACAGGAGAGAGACACGGGACATGAGCGGGTGGGGGGAACAGGAGACAGACACGGGGCATGAGCAGGGGGGGCAACACGAGACAGACATGGGGCATGAGCGGGGGGGTGGGGGGTACAGGAGACAGACACGGGGCATGAGCGGGGGCAACAGGAGACAGACACGGGGCATGAGCGGGGGTGGTGGGAACAACAGAGACAGACAAGGGGCTTGAGCAGGGGGTGGGGGGCAACATGAGACAGACACAGGGCATGAGCGGGGGGTGGGGGGCAACAGGAGACAGACACGGGGCATGAGCGGGGGGTGGGGGGCAACAGGAGACAGACACGGGGCATGAGCGGGGGGTGGGGGGCAACAGGATACAGTCACGGGGCATGAGTGGGGGAAGGGGGGAAACAGGAGACAGACACGGAGCATGAGCGGGGGGTTGGGAGAACATGAGACAGAGACGGGGCATGAGCGGGGGGTGGGGGGCAACAAGAGACAGACACAGGGCATGAGCGGGGGTGGGAGGAACAGGAGACAGATGCGGGGGGTGGGGAGAACAGGAGACAGACACGGGGCATGAGCGAGGGGGTGGTGGGCAACAGGAGACAGACACGGGGCATGAGCGGAGGTGTGGGGGGCAACAGGAGACAGACACGGGCATGAGCGCGGAGTGGGGGGGTACAGGAGACAGACACGGGGCATGGGTGGGAGCAAGAGGAGACAGACACGGGCATGAGCGCGGAGTGGGGGGTACAGGAGACAGACACGGGGCATGGGTGGGAGCAAGATGAGACAGACATGGGGCATGAGCGGGGTAGTGGGGGGGGCAACAGGAGAGAGACATGGGGCATGAGCGGGGGGTGGGAGGGGGTACAGGAGACAGACACGGGGCATGAGCAGGGGGTGGGGGGCAACAGAAGAGAGACACGGGGCATGAGCGGGGGTGGGGGGGTACAGGAGACAGACACGGGGCATGAGCGGGGGGTGGGGGCAACAGGAGAGAGACACGGGACATGAGCGGGTGGGGGGAACAGGAGACAGACACGGGGCATGAGCGGGGGGTGGGGGCAACAGGAGAGAGACACGGGACATGAGCGGGTGGGGGGAACAGGAGACAGACACGGGGCATGAGCAGGGGGGGCAACACGAGACAGACATGGGGCATGAGCGGGGGGTGGGGGGTACAGGAGACAGACACGGGGCATGAGCGGGGGGTGGGAGGGTACAGGAGACAGACACGGGGCATGAGCAGGGGGGGGCAACAGGGACAGACACGGGGCATGAGCGGGGGGGTGGAGGGGTACAGGAGACAGACATGAGCATGAGCGGGGGGTACAGGAGACAGACACAGGGCATGAGCAGGGGGCAACAGGAGAGAGACACGGGGCATGAGCAGGGGGTGGGGGGGAACAAAAGAGACAGACACGGGGCAGGAGCGGGGGGTGGGGGGCAACAGGAGAGAGACACGGGGCAGGAGCGGGGGGTGGGGGCAACAGGAGACAGACACGGGGCATGAGCGGGGGGTGAGGGCAACAGGAGACAGACACGGGGCATGAGCGGGGGGTGGGGAGAACAGGAGACAGACACGGGGCATGAGCGGGCTGTGGGGGGTACAGGAGACAGACACGGGGCATGAGCGGGGGTGGGGGCAACAGGAGAGAGACACGGGGCATGAGCGGGGGGTGGGGGGAACAACAGAGAGACACGGGGCAGGAGCGGGGGGTGGGGGGAACAACAGAGAGACACGGGGCAGGAGCGGGGGGTGGAGGGCAACAGGAGAGAGACACGGGGCATGAGCAGGGGGTGGGGGGAACAACAGAGAGACACGGGGCAGGAGCGGGGGGCAACAAGAGACAGACACGGGGCATGAGCGGGGGGTGGGCGGGAGGGGGAAAGAGACACGGGGCAAGAGAGGGGGGTGGGCGGGAGGGGGAAAGACACACGGGGCAAGAGCGGGGGGTGGGCGGGAGGGTGAAAGACACACGGGGCAAGAGCGGGGGGTGGGCGGGAGGGTGAAAGACACACGGGGCAAGAGCAGGGGGTGGGCGGGAGGGGGAAAGACACACGGGGCAAGAGCGGGGGGTGGGCGGGAGGGGGAAAGACACACGGGGCAAGAGCGGGGGTGGGCGGGAGGGGGAAGACACACGGGGCAAGAGCGGGGGGTGGCCGGGAGGGGGAAGACACACGGGGCAAGAGCGGGGGGTGGGCGGGAGGGGGAAGACACACGGGGCAAGAGCGGGGGTGGGCGGGAGGGGGAAGACACACGGGGCAAGAGCGGGGGTGGGCGGGAGGGGAAAAGACACACGGGGCAAGAGCGGGGGGTGGGCGGGAGGGGGAAAGACACACGGGGCAAGAGCGGGGGGTGGGCGGGAGGGGGAAAGACACACGGGGCAAGAGCGGGGGTGGGCGGGAGGGGGAAGACACACGGGGCAAGAGCGGGGGGTGGCCGGGAGGGGGAAGACACACGGGGCAAGAGCGGGGGGTGGGCGGGAGGGGAAAGACACACGGGGCAAGAGTGGGGGTGGGCGGGAGGGGAAGACACACGGGGCAAGAGCGGGGGTGGGCGGGAGGGGGAAGACACACGGGGCAAGAGCGGGGGTGGATGAGAGGGGGAAGACACATGGGGCAAGAGCGGGGGTGGGTGGGAGGGGGAAGACACACGGGGCAAGAGCGGGGGTGGGCGGGAGGGGGAAAGACACACGGGCAAGAGCGGGGGTGGGCGGGAGGGGGAAAGACACACGGGGCAAGAGCGGGGGGTGGGCGGGAGGGGGAAAGACACACGGGGCAAGAGCGGGGGTGGGCGGGAGGGGGAAGACACACGGGGCAAGAGCGGGGGGTGGCCGGGAGGGGGAAGACACACGGGGCAAGAGCGGGGGGTGGGCGGGAGGGGAAAGACACACGGGGCAAGAGTGGGGGTGGGCGGGAGGGGGAAGACACACGGGGCAAGAGCAGGGGTGGGCGGGAGGGGGAAGACACACGGGGCAAGAGCGGGGGTGGATGAGAGGGGGAAGACACATTGGGCAAGAGCGGGGGTGGGTGGGAGGGGGAAGACACACGGGGCAAGAGCGGGGGTGGGCGGGAGGGGGAAGACACACGGGGCAAGAGCGGGGGTGGCCGGGAGGGGGAAGACACACGGGGCAAGAGCGGGGTGGGCGGGAGGGGGAAAGACACACGGGGCAAGAGCGGGGGGAGGGCGGGAGGGGGAAAGACACACGGGGCAAGAGCGGGGGGTGGGCGGGAGGGGGAAAGACACACGGGGCAAGAGCGGGGGTTGGCGGGAGGGGGAAAGACACACGGGGCAAGAGCGGGGGTGGGCGGGAGGGGGAAAGACACACGGGGCAAGAGCGGGGGTGGGCGGGAGGGGTAAAGACACACGGGGCAAGAGCAGGAAAGACACACGGGGCAAGAGCGGGAAAGACACACGGGGCAAGAGCGGGAAAGACACACAGGGCAAGAGCGGGAAAGACACACGGAGCAAGAGCAGGAAAGACATACGGAGCAAGAGCAGGAAAGACACACGGGGCAAGAGCGGGGAAAGACACACGGGGCAAGAGTGGGGAAGGACACACGGGGCAAGAGCAGGGGTGGGCGGGAGGGGGAAAGACACACGGGGCAAGAGCGGGGGCGGGCGGGAGGGGGAAAGACACACGGGGCAAGAGTGGGGGTGGGCGGGAGGGGGAAAGACACACAGGGCAAGAGCGGGGGTGGGTGGGAGGGGGAAAGACACACGGGGCAAGAGCGGGTGTGGGCGGGAGGGGGAAAGACACACGGGGCAAGAGCGGGGGTGGGCAGGAGGGGGAAAGACACATGGGACAAGACCGGGGGTGGGGGGGAGGGAGAGAGACACACGGGGCAAGAGCGGGGGTGGGGGGGGAGACAGTCACACGAGGCATGAGCGGGGGGTGAGCGGGAGGGGGAGACACACATGAGGCATGAGCGGGGGGTGAGCGGGGGGGAGAGACACACGAGGCATGAGCGGGGGGTGGGCGGGAGGGGGAGAGACACACGAACATGAGCGGGGGGTGGGCGGCGGGTGGGGAGAGACAACACGGACATGAGCGGGGGTGGGCGGCGGGTGGGGAGAGACAACACGGATATGAGTGGGCGGCGGGTGGGGAGAGACAACACGGACATGAGCGGGCGGCAGGTGGGGAGAGACAACACGGACATGAGCGGGGCATGAGCGGGGGGTGGGCGTAAGGGAGAAAGACACACGGGGCAAGAGGTGGGAGGAACAGGAGACAGACTCGGGCATGAGCGGGGGTGGGGGACTTACTGTGCAGGTGGGATACAAAGCCTCTCATGCGAGGAACAAAGATGGCGGGCGTCTCTGAAGCCAGGCGCACTGCACGCTTCCACGCATCCAATGAGAGAGCACGTCAGATGTCCGCGGACATCACGCAAGCTGCTGGCCCAATCACCGTCCTGTCCGCGGAGCGAACAGAGAAGTGTGTCCGCGAAGCGAACACAGATATCACTAATTTTTTTCACTTACATTTTTGTCATTTCTTAAAAAACTACTGGACGGATTTACACCAAATAAAGCAAAGCACGCTTTCGGGACCAAGCCGCCACTCCTGCCGCTAATTTGGTGTAAATCCGTCCAGCGGTTTGGGCTGTAGGCGTGAGCAAAGTTTTTTCCCATTATGTCTATAACTTTGCCCCCCCTGGACGAATCCTCACCAAACTTTCAGAGTGACCCAACTACTTTTTTTGCAAAGTTTGGTGAGGATCCATCCAGGGAGAGCGAAGTTATAAGCCGCCCAAAAAGTGCTCTTCCTATGGAAACAGCAACTTAACCATAACTACATGGCCACTACCGTGGCCATGTAATATATATATATATATATATATATATATATATATATATCACACTTCTATAAATACATTGATAATGGATAGTACACTTGTGAATATGAGCAGTAATCAGCAAGAGGTAATCCTACAGTAGCACAGTTCTTGGTTACTTATGAATAGGAACAGAAGAATGAGGTGGGAAAGAATGCTTTATATGGTTCAAGGAAACGCAATGATGAATGAAATGCCGTACAGAAAATAACTTGATATGGCTTCAACAAAAGACAATGTAATCACTTTTCCTTGACAATTCACCCCCCCCCCCCTTTATGCAATATAAAGAGATGGAAAGAAGACACACAGTTCTCAGGAATGCTATCAAATATAATTCAGTTCCCCCCTAGCAAGCTTAGAGGAAAACAGGTATGAGTTTTAACACAGGCAAGATACTTTGATGTGGTTGCAATTAAGTGAAAAATATGCTAAAAAGGCTTTTAATTCCCTATAGGGGGTTCAGGGTGGGTGATATCTACTTTATATTAGTTCAGGCTCACTTTAGCAATGCTCTATGAGTAACTAGCAGGTTAAAACGAATTTTAGCAAAGGAAAGCAAGGAGCTACTGATTTTTACACGTGGCTGAAATTGTGCAAAATGTCAAATCGTGGCAAATTTAATCGCGCGCATTGAGCGTAATTACGGAGGCCCTATAAGGAGTAGCAAGTCGGTTCTAGGTCCGTTGGAAAGCCTAGAATCTTAACTTAATAAATAATAAAACTCGCTCCTAGCAAAAACGGTTCCGGAGATACGCCCGATTTAGTCAAGGTAGTTTTTCGGATTTGAAATTTCAAAGCTCAGAATGACAGATGACAGTTTTCAGCTTTAAAGATGACAGAATGACACGATTGTAGGAGGCAGTTCTAATAGGCTAAAATAGTTTGGATTAGATTATTTTAAACTAAGAGATTGGTTTTGGCACAGTGAGTACTCACACTATATTTTTGAAATAAGCCGTCAAGGTCTGGTCAGGTTGGACGGGACTTCCGGCGGGTGGTTCTGAAATCCCCGCTATCTGGGTCAGCTCTGCTCTCTGGGTCTGTCAAGCACCGGTTCTGCTCATAACAGTCTGGTTTGTGGTTCTCTCTGGTTCCGGATACAGCACTGCTTTCTGGATACTGCTACAGGTTCTTGCAAAACTTCTTGGCAAAAATTCAAACAGCTTGCCAGGCTGTTGAATAGTTTGATTGATTTTGAGGCCTGCTGAAGAGGATTCAGCTTGTGGGTTCAGGCCTCTCTGCTACAAATTCTGGAGTTAATTTCTGCTACAGGTTCTGGAGATTGATGGATTTGAAGTCTGGATCTCTGGATGTGAAGTCTGAAGTCTCCCGGCAAAGCGTCTCACAAGAAAGTGGAAAGTGAATCTCTCTACCTGGGTTTCAATGTTCCTTTTATGTGTTTTGAAAATGGGTGTGTGCCTGGGCCTAGCTAAGCCTGCCCCTAAGCCTGCCCCTCTCACTTATAATTGGCCAAGCTTTCCTCTCTCCCTTGATTGGGGGAAAGAAATGGAGTGTCAGAGTGATGCTGTAGGTTTTATGGTAAGAGCATCCTACCCTGGTCAATTTGCCCACAAATCTATATTTGATTCAAATACATATTTCCCAGATACACAAGTGGTTGACATTACATGTACATATTACAGATGAATTAAGACAGGTCTCTGTTCAAGCCCCATGTTCTTGCGAGCTGGGATTCAGATATGACAACATTTTGCGCTTTTTGGTCGGTTTACCAATATCGGACATTTACCAAAAATTACACAAATGTGCGCAAGGAGTATGGACATTAATTGATGAAGTGTCAGATTTTTAACATGCAGACATTTGGAGTACGACCCTATTTTCCACTAGCAACCCCCCAGAATGCACCACAGGGTCCTAACACCTCTTAAAACGTGCACAGAAAAATCACAAGAATAATGATATTACTTATATAATTCTGACAAGTCCGTACTATGAATTATCCATCTTTTTTTAAAATTATGCTCTGTCCCAAAGGGGTGTGGTTTCCCCCAGGCACATGGTGGAGTTTCTGGTTTGTCCACTTCCCCCAAGCTCAGCTTGCCCTCACAGGCACTGACCCTCCCAGTTTCTCCCAAGAGGAAGCCACTTTACGGCCCCCTCAATATAACATTTGCCTGAGTCCGGGACAGGGCTTTGTTCAGTTTCCTGTAGTCCCCAGGTGCCACTCCCCTAATTCAATCAGAGAGGTGTCATCTCCTTTTGGCAGGGGCAGCAGGATGCAGCCAGGCCTTGGAAGAGTTGTTGAGCCAGTTCAAAACTATGACATTTAAACAATTGCAACCTATGTGACAATCACAAGTAGGTCACTTATTTATTCTAAACATTTCGATTTTAGTGGCTTTACCCCGAAATTCAATTAAGCTGCTGACATCCCCAGCTATTTTTTTATATATACCTTAAAAAATTACTTCCTTCAAGTCATTTCAGAATATAGTTTTACATTGTATCCACCTCTTAGCAAGTCTTTCCTTGGCCTGGTTTGGGTTCATTTGTTCAGTTTTACACAAAAGTCTGGTGGTTTTAAAACGCCGGCTTTCTGATAGTGGTGAGCACCAGTATTGCATCCATTTTGACATTAAGAAAATTAATTCTCCATAGTTCTGGGTTGCTTTTGGCAATCAGCATTGCCATTCCCAATGGTTTCAGGCTACTGTGTGTGTAGCACAATGGTGGTTTTAGGCAGTGCCCTCCTGTGCTCAAAACATAGGCAAAAATGGGTGGCAGCCTATTCTTCATGTTTTCCCTGTGCACTCTCTGGAGAGTTCTGGCCATCATGATGTTTTTAATGCCAGTAATGCACAGTTTTATGGTAGGGCTTGGATGCATGGGTAAAATCATCCCACATAACATGTTGAGAGTAATGCGATTGGAATGCTTGCATGCTGTTCCGTCTTTGGCTTTGTGACACTAACACTGGATGTTGTGGTGTACTTTGGCACTGAGTGTGCTCTGGAATGCCTCTAATTCCTCTGGCTCCATCTGGGATTTTGAGACCACCGTAACACACTCATCAAGTGAAAGGGAGGGACGTTAGCAATAGGCAAGGACAGCCATGTCCTGCTGGTGCTTCCCAAACTGCAAGCACTAACGCTATGGAAGCTGAAGGGGTCAAGTACTACAATCATTTCCAGCCTCGTGCTAAAGAAAGGTGTGAAGGAAAACATGGCTGCCCGCATCGTCACACAGTCTTCTTTCTATGGCCTACTTCATCAAAAGCTAAGATGAGTTTTAGGTACATCCTGACTCAACATGTGTCACTCAATCAGAACATTCTGGTTCACTTTCACTGAAGGCATGCAGCTGCTTCTTCCTGTCAGGGCGGAAACAGATTAGGTCAGATGAACTGGAAGATGCTCTACCACTCACTGAGAAGGGCCACCATAATATTGGTTTCTTAACTTCTGATCCGTCACTGTTCTGTGCAGGGAAGAATTAGAACAGTTACATGACACACTGGGATTTAGTTTTGGAATAATGCTTATCTTGCTGCATAGGTAAGTTTGTGGCTAAGTATCCCTCCCCCAACCCCCCCGGGTGTGGATCTCACAGCTGGATACCTAGTTACATGCATGAGCTCAATAATAGTAAAGAATGTCCTTCCTTGAGTAGGCAATTAAATCGGGCTCCTGGTTAATCCCCTGTTCTTACAAGGTAGGTTTAACATTCAATAAGACAGAAGTAAACAGGGTCAGAGACACCTAGAAGACACACTCCCCTCGGACATACAATGAATGCCTCAGTATTTGTTGGTTATACTCAGGTTTTACTATACATCATAGCAGGGTGCTCAGTGTTCATACTGAACGAACAACAAAAGGAACATTTAGTACAAAGCCAGATTGAAGTATCATCTGGTTAATTTACACATACAAACCCTGAGAAAACTCAAAAGGTCACATGGGAAATACAATTTAATCAAACAGTACATAGTGCTTAAGTGCAATAAAAATCAAACCAGTGTGAAACGAGCACTGGGACTCAGAGTCATATGGTCAACACAACAGTGTTTCAGCCTTAAAGCGCTGTATTGGCAGCTGTTCTTTGGTTGGCCTTCATCAGGACGGGATGAAGTGCTTGTGGGAGCTTCCTGCGGGCTCTGTCAACAGAATGAGACAGGAGGGCATGTGAGGAGTGTGTTTCGGAATATCAATTACAGTTATTAGTAATTACAAAAAGGCAGTCAATGCATGCTATTAACGAAAAACTCCAAAAGGAGAAAGGTCTGTGGTCCCTTACCCTGATGCGTGTATACCAGGGTAGATGGCAGGGCATGCAGAAGTGAAGACCCCCAATGCCAGTAATAGGACACCAGTTCGTTTTGCTGATTCATGATCCAGACAGATTTTCTGGTTACCTCTCCGATGGTGCAAATAGAATACTACCCAGTGGGGCAAGATGGGTCATGACACATGCATCTCTTCTCCAAGGATGGGCTGGAATGGGGCATCCTATGCCAGTGTCTGTACTTTACAGAGATTTAGGGACCAGAATGCTCATCTGAAATTTAAGAGCTATGATCTTTCTCATGACTTTCCGATGAATGTCAATATCCGGCATGGATTTGATGAGTGGTATTGTCTAAATAATGGGATCTGTGAGAATTGCATGGGATAAGACATTTTAAGGACTCCTTCCAAATAATGTGGAATTTTACAACCTTTTTGTAATTGCTTAAATGCAGCAAGCATTGGCAAATCACCCTTTTATATCCATCACGCAATGTACATTTTTCTAGCCAAGTAGACTTTACTGTATCTGTTGTTACACAGACCATTTACATGCTGTCCATGCACCAATAGGTGGACGTGCTGTCTCTGTTCCTCTCCTGCTGGGCAAAAGTACTATTGGTGACTGTTATGATTATTTGATTTTCAAAATGAACAAATACAAATGCGGCAATTACCCAAACAAAAGTCGCTTGTTGTTTCTGCTGCACGCAAGAAAAAGCAGCTTCCCAGAAGGCTGCGCTCTTTCAAGGTATTTATAGAAGATATTCTAATAGCCTTGCGCTTCCTTTCTTTGTGGAAGCTCTGTGATCATTAAGCCACACGGTGCTCTGCAGTATCCAGTGGGGCGCGGAACGCGGTATTGTGGCCACCAATGAGGAACGGTTAAGCTGCTACAATCAGCACTGCCCCGGGGTACTGGTATTCTACACAATCGGGGACCTGATGGGAAGCTCGCACCAGTATTGCATCCATTTTGACATTAAGAAAATGAATTCTCCATAGTTCTGGGTTGCTTTTGGCAATCAGCATTGCCATTCCCAATGGTTTCAGGCTACTGTGTGTGTAGCCCAATGGTGGTTTTAGGCAGTGCCCTCCTGTGCTCACAACATATCTGGGAGTTCTGGCCATCATGATGTTTTCAATGCCAGTAATGCACAGTTTTATGGTAGGGCTTGGATGCATGGGTAAGAACATCCCACAAGCCCCCCCTCTTGCGATGGCCATTCTGGACTTTCACTGATGGAACTCGCAAGATCTGGGATGTTCGCCTCATCTTCTTCCAATTCCGTAGATGGCACAGTTCAGCATCTTTTCCTCCATCCGGTTGGATCGATCGGTTCTCCTCGTCTGTCCTGATGGGAATATAGGGCGGTACCCCTGGCCCCTCGGATCTTTGCTCCCGGTCTCCGGGTCGTTCTCCTTGATCAGTCTCCATGGTTTCATCTCTCCTAGAATGATAAAGCAAAAGCGGCAATACCTATTCGTAGACATTTCTCCACCACTATTAATGGTGTGGCGAACACATACATTTTATACATCCGGTTACATTTTTCAGACTTGTTTTAAAAACAAGATATAACAGGAAATATTGACATTAGGTTACTATATTTTTGGTATGTGGAATATTTTAGGGTTGGAGCTTTTATTGATCTGGGGCGGCCCCCTGTGGGATTCCAGAGGATTCCTCCAGTTGTTGCAGAGTGTGCCTAGGATGGCAACACTTTAGCTGATTTATATGTACCCACTTGGCTTCCCCTTCCGCCAGACTACCTTTAGGGATGCGAATCTTATACGCTACAGGGGAGATCTTGTCTATAATTTCATAGGGTCCCTTCCATGTAGGCAAACATTTTCGCTGTTTGGCCTGGTTCCTTTGGAAATTGTATAGATAGACCCGGTCCCCCAACTCGTATACTTTCCTGGTGGCTTTCAGGTCATAGTGGGTTTTCATGCTATCAGCTGATCTTTCTAGATTCCGCTGAGCATAGGCAAAAGCATGTTGAAGGTGTTTCCTTAAATTCTCCACATACTCATGAGTTGTGGAGGCATTTATCAACGTCTGCTCTTGGGTCCTGTAGAGCAAATGCTGGGGAAGCACCATCTTGCGTCCGGTCATCAACTCAAATGGTGACATTTTAGTTGCAGATGAAGGGGTAGATCTGATGGCCATTAGGACCAGAGGTAATCGGATATCCCAACTTGGCCCAGAATCTGCCACAAACTTTTTTTAATATGATATGATATGATATGATATGATATTTGTAACGCGCCTATACACAAGTGTTTCAAGGCGCGACGAGGCAGGGAGGGAGGGAAACAAGGGGAAGACAGACAAACGATCCTACTAGGCCAGGTGTCATTCAGATCGCGCAAGTGCAGAGGTAAGGGGAAAAGGAGAAAGTGCAGGGGGAGGAGGTGGGGGGGAAGTGCGGTACAAGGTAAGTAGCGTAAAATAAATAAATAATAAATAATAAATAAAAGGGCCAGCTGGTGGCAAGTGCGAGGTAAGTGCAGAGCAAGTGCTGGGAAGGGGGCTGTAGGGATGCAGTGACAGTCCCACAGTGCAGGGGGAGCCAGGGAGGCAGTGCAAGTGGAGAGTGGCTGGGGCCTGGACCGAGGTCGCTGAGAGTGGCTCAGATGCAGGTTTAGTGCAGAATTCAGTGGGGAGTTAAGCAGGTTTAGCAGGGGAGAGGGAGAGAGAAGGCAGAAGCGAAGAGGAAGGTTTTGAGGTGCTTCCGGAACCGGAGATGGTTCTCCTCAAGTTTCAGGGAGGCAGGAAGGCTGTTCCAGAGGGAGGCCCCTGCTGCGGAGAGAGATCTACCCCCAGCTCGTTGCTTCGAGAAGCGGCTGACCATGAGGGAGTTGGAGAAGGATGAGCGAAGGGCTCGTGAAGGAAGATATTTAGGAAGAGAGAGTTGAAGGTATTTAGGCCCCAGGCCCCAGAAGGCCTTGTGGACAATGCAGAGGGTTTTGAACTTAATCCTCGCAGCCACTGGGAGCCAGTGAAGAGATTTCAGTCCTGGAGAGATACGGTCCCTGGGCTTGAGGCCAAGGACAAGTCTCGCAGTTCTGTTCTGGATAAGTTGCAGAGGGCGGAGAGTGGAGGCAGGCAGATTAAGATAGAGGCTGTTACAGTAGTCCAGCCTTGAGAGAACCAGGGCTCGGGAGACAGTGAGCTTCTGGGGGAAGGAGAGGAAGGGAAGAATACCTCTGAGGAGGTGCAGCTGGTAGTGTGACTTCTTAGAGACGTCAGATATATGAGGAGAGAAGGAGAGTGTGGAGTCGAAGATGACCCCAAGGTTTTTAGCCTTGCAGGTAGGGGCAGGAAGGGGGCCAAGGGAGGCCGGCCAGAGAGCTGCAGGGAAGGAGGGAGTGGGTGTGCCGATGAGTAGAATCTCAGTCTTACTGGCGTTAAGGCAGAGGTCATTGGCGGCACACCATTCCTGGATAGCAGACAGACAGTCGGAGATGAGGGAAGGAGAGGAGGAGGCCGAGGGTAGCCTGAAAATGAGCTGGGTATCGTCCGCATAGCACTGGAAGTAGGGGCAGAGAGCGGCGATGCGGTGGGCAAGGAGTGCCAGATACTGGTTGAAAAGCCAGGGAGAGAGGTTGGATCCCTGGGGGACACCACAGGTGGAGAAAAAGATGTCAGAGAGGAAGGAGCCCATTTGGACCTGGGAGGGTCGACCGGAAAGGAAAGAGGTCAGCCATGCCAGAGCCTGACCAGTGATACCCAGGTTATCACGGAGACGGTTGAGCAGGATGGCATGGTTGACAGTGTCAAAGGCAGAGGAGAGATCGAGCAGAATGAGAACACAGGGAGTGTTGGAATCGAGGTTCAGGAGCAGGTCCTCACGGATGTTCAGGAGAGCAGTTTCCGTGCTTCGGGCCGCTCTGAAGCCGGATTGATGGTCATGAAGATTACCAACAGATTCAGCATGGAGGTTAAGCTGGGAGATGGCCAGTTTCTCCAGGAGCTTGCCCAGGAAGGGAGTGATGGAGATTGGGCGATAGTTGGCCGGGCAGGAGGGGTCGGAGGAGGGTTTCTTGAGGAGGGGGTGCACAAGGGAGTGCTTGAGGGGGGATGGGAAGACTCCAGAGGCGAATGAGTGGTTGCAAAAGGCAGCCAAGGCAGGAGCCAGGGAGTCGATGTGGTCCTTGATGGTTTTGGAGGAACAGGGGTGAACCTGTTTAGACGAGGCTTTCATAGATCGGACTTGTCTGGAAACCTCATCAGCAGAAAAAGGTGGAAAAGCAGAGAAGGAGGGCGGAGGGGAGGCTGCAAGAGAGCAAGAGGAAGGGCCGGGAAGAGAGGGAGGGAGGAGAGAGGAGGAGAGCGAGGACAGGATGTCCTGAGTTTTTGAGATGAAGTGCGAGGCCACTGCGGTGCAGAGGGCCTGGGAGGGGACAGGAGAGGTAGAGACTGCAGCAGGGTTGGCCAGCTCCTTGCAGATTTTAAAGAGTTCGGCCGAGTTGTTAGATGCCTCAGAGATGCGGGCTTGGATAAGGGCTCTCTTCTTGGTGAGAACGGAGAGCCGGTATTGCCTTTGGAGCAGGCGGCAGGCCAGTTTGTCAGAGGATGAGCATGAAGCACGCCATTTCCTCTCTGCCACCCTGCACTTGCGTTTTAGGGTGACGAGATCCGAGTCATACCAGGAGTTACATTTGGCTTTGGGCTTCAGGCGGATTCTCATGACGGGGGCAAGGATATCGAGAGTATCAGATATAGAGGAATAGAGGATGGAGAGGGCTGTGTCAGGGTGGGAGTCAGCCGAGGGGGGAGGAGGGGGCGAGAAGGTAGCAGCGAAAGCCTCAACTGACACGCGCTTCATGGGTCGGATGACCGAGAAGGTGGGTGGCAATGACGAGGGTGGCTTTGCCTGTGGGGTAGGGAGGGAGAGGTGGGAGGATAGGAGAAAGTGATCACTCCAGGAGAGAGGAGTGGAGAGAGGGAGGGAGAGGGGAAGGTCAGAAGAGATCAGAGCATCAAGAGTGTGCCCTGCAGAGTGAGTAGGCCCAGAGGGGAGGATAGAGAGTGAGAGAGAGTTGCAGAGTTCGCGAAAGAGACCAGTGGGGGGACAGGAGGCATCGAGGTGGATGTTGAAGTCACCGAGAAAGAGGAGTTGGGTGGTTGAGGACAGGAGTGAGGAGGAGAGGTCAGCCCACTCAGAGAGGAAGGATGAAATTTGACCAGGTGGCCGATAGATAGTAGCCACGGTAAGGGAATGGCTAGGAGAGAGAGAGAGTCGGCAGACAAGACATTCAAAAGAGGAGTAGGTCTGCGTAGGAGTGACAGTGGCAGGAATCCACTCAGGGAAGATAAGGGCAACACCACCCCCTGAGCGGTTTGGCCTAGGCATGGAGAGGATCTTGTAGCCGTCAGGTAGGAGTGTGTCGAAGCTGGTGGCAGAGCTGGCAGTGAACCATGTCTCAGTGAGACCGAGGACGTCGAGGTCCAGTTCCTCAAGAAGGCGACAGATATCAGAGGAGTGCTTGATGGCAGAGCGAGAATTTAGAGTGGCAATGTGGAGAAGGTTGCCACCCTTGAAAA
Source organism: Ambystoma mexicanum (assembly GCF_040938575.1). NCBI lineage: Eukaryota > Metazoa > Chordata > Amphibia > Caudata > Ambystomatidae > Ambystoma > Ambystoma mexicanum. The sequence goes on along the minus strand of NC_090931.1, from coordinate 122,071,750 downwards.
ACTTCCGGGGAGGGGTACAGATCAGAGGTACGCCCTGCGGAGGTGTTAGAGAAGGAGTTGAAGAGGGAGCAAGAGAAGGGGCAGGGAGGGAGGGGAGAGGCAAGGTAGCCGAGGACAGAGGAGGGGGGACAGCGGGAGCGGAGAGGAAGTTGATGAGGCGTGGGAAGCGTCTATCAAAGAGGTGAAGGTTGGCCTGCGGGCCTTGGACCAAGACGGTCCCGTTAGCATAGACATTAATGATGGCCTTAGAGGAGTGGAAAGGGGCCAAGAGGACATCCCAACGGGTGCCACCATTAATGGGAGAGGAGGAGAAAGGAGAGAGCACAGCGACCATGTGAGGGGTCCATAGGTCAGGTGAAGGCACGAAAAAGAGAATGTCAGTAAGAGTTTCCCTGGAGCAGGCGCTCGTGTAGGTGTCAGCGATAGGGAGGCCTGGGTTGGAGACCAGGATGTCCTTTTTAAACTTTTTCCTACCAGATTTAGTGAGGAGAGCAGGATAGTCAATAGAGAAGCAGTTAGAGTAGATAGGCGAGATAGAGAGCACCATGGAGAAGGAGGGGAGGCGGATGACACGAGTATGCAGACAGGAAGTGGGTGGAGGGCACTAGTTTACCACAATGCAGAGCAAACAGTAATGCGTAGTAGGTCAAGGCCACCTAAGTATGCTCACAATGGTTCGGTTGTATCTTTCTACTGCTTCAGAAGAAGCTGGCCGGTAAGCAATATGTAGCTTCCTTTTGACCCCCAGTATCACCCACATCTTTGTCATTACCTCGCTGGTGAAATGGCTACCTCTGTCTGACTCAATCCTTTGAGGTAGACCAAAACGGGAAAAGATGTGGTTAATCATCAGGGCAGCTGCTGTTTCTGCCTTGCAGTTTGGGGCCAGGAGACATTCCACCCACTTGGTAAACAAGCATGTAACGGTCAATATGTACTTGTTTCCTCTAGACGAGCGAATTACAGGGCCTACAAAGTCGATTTGCAAATCTGACCATGGCAGTGTCATCCCCCTCTTTAGAGAGGCGCACGGTGTGTGAGGGATGCTGGCTGAAATTGTGCACACACAAGACACCCCTTCAAGTATTGGTCGAGGTCCTGCCCCATGTGTGGCCAGTATGCAACCTCTCTTAAGATTTCAAGTGTTGGATGAAACCCCCTATGACCGGCGGTGGCCGCATCATGGGCTGACTTAACATCAGGCTTCGGAATGAGGTAGGAACCACCCACTGATCATGGCCATCTTGGGATTTCCTTACCAACAAACCGTCTTGGATTCGGAACATTTTTGGACATTTCATCAACACTCTTAGGTCCTCTTTCCCAATGTAATCGGTATCCGTCAGGGGAAAGTTCTCAGGGTCCATAAGGTGTTGGTAAAACTTACCAATGATTGGATCCCCCTTCTGAGCTGTAATTAAATCAGCATCAGGGGTCTCCTTACTCCATTGGGCAGTTGAAAGATCATTGTGAGCATTTGTCTGGGACCTAGTGATAGCAGTGACCTGGATTTCCCCCAACAGGGACTCTATTTCTATTAGCTCCCCTTGGATGACCCCGGTTTTGGCCAGCTGATCAGATAAGTCATTTTCAGTTTTGTCTGGTCTCTCTACTTTGGAATGACCCTTGATCTTCTTCCAGTAGATGGTCATCCCATTCGAGGTGACCAGATAATCAATGTTTTGGATTAACTTCCCATGTTTCAGGGGTTTGTTATTAGCACATAACATGCCTCTGGTTTTCCAATTAACCAGGTGCTCCACGAACCTGTTCCGTACATAATCTGAATCTGTGATTATGACCAGTTCGTGGAGTTGATGTTGGACAGCCGTGAGGATGGCTTGATGCACAGCCATCAATTCTGCCACCTGACTACTTCGGGGACCAATTTTGTACCCAGCGGAGGGTTCTGGAAACTCCTTCACCCATACATTCCCTACGCCGGCCACCAGTTCTTTCTCCCCGTTGTTGTCAACATGGTACGAGCATCCGTCCACATAGACAGTGGGCATTCCATCACACTTGTCTTCTTCATAGACTTTGTGTGGGGAATTAAGGTATGCCTCCATGTTGTCCTTGATTATTAGACTTTCGTCCTCGAGACAGTTTTCTCTGGCACAATCATGCAAGTCAGCCAGACCTTGCGCGAGGGGACTCTTCTTGTTTTGGCCATATCTGACCTCCACAGGAAAGCCTTGCATTGACAGAATCCAGGAAGTAATTAGAGAATTACTCACATTTCCGGCCCGGATTCTGTCACTTTGGAGATATTGCAGAGGCTGGTGTGGAGTCTCCACTATGATGTGTTCCCCCTGGATAAACGGGCGGTAATTCTTCAATGCCCACAGCGTTGCCAGGAGTGCCTTCTCACAATCGTTGAATTTTTCCTCCGCAGAGGATAAAGTTTTGCTCGCATAGGAGATTACTTTATTGACCTTGTCATGCTTTTGGTATAATACTGCCGTCAAGCACGTATTAGAAAACCCTGTCTCCAGGAAGAACTCCTTGTTTCTGACAGGTTAAGCTAGGCAAGGCGCTTGTGACAGGCTTCTCTTGAGTTGTCTTACTGCCTCGGATTGTTCTGGACCCCATTCCCACTTGACCCCCCCTTCAAGAGATGAATCAGGGATCTGGTGATCTCTGCGTAGCTCTCGATGAACTTTCTGCCGTAATTAGTCAGTCCAAGGAGGCTCCTTAGTTCCCGCAGAGTGGTGGGGTCTTTCAGTTTCTGAAGTGCTTCCACTTTCTTTTCCTGGGGACAGAGACCCTGAGGAGTAATCTCATGCCCTAAGAAATTAACACGGGTTCTACACCACTGTGCTTTCTGAAAGGAAAGTTTTGCTCCGGCGGCCCTCAACTGTGTCAGAACATAACCGATCTCCTCCACAGATGAACTTTTGATGAGGACATCATCTACATAATCCAGGTTACCCCTCGCACCCAGGTCGGGCATGGCCTTGTGTAGGAAAATGTTGAATTCATTGCCGGAGTTGAGGTATCCAAAAGGAGTTCGGGTCCATGTGTACTGCTGGCCCCCAAAGGTAAAAGCCAGTTTGTATTGGTCCTCCCTACTGACAGGCACGGTCCAGTATCCATTGGTCAGGTCTATTGCTGTCAATACCTGTGACCCCTGAATCTGGGCCAGCCCTTGGTCAATGTAGGGCAGAGGCTATCGGGAAGTATGGACCCATTTGTTGAGCTCCCTAAGGTCGGCGCAGAGTCTCCACGGGCCGTTTGGCTTCAATATTCCCAGCACCGGATTATTGAAGGTGCTGTGTACTGGACAGATTATTCCCCGGGACTCAAGGTTCTTAATTATTTCAGTAAGGGACTCCATGGATGTGAGAGGCAAACGATATTGCTTCACAAACACTGGAGTCATTCCAGGGTCCGTGGGAATTGTTGTTGTGTGGATGTCGGTGCGACTACAGTCATATGAGTCTACCGCAAAGAGATCTTGGAAATCCAAGAAAACTTGTTTCAACTTTTGCTTCTGTTCCAGAGTCACACAGGCATCAGCTAGGTTGACTCTCTCTTCCACCATCTGCCTGAAGCCTGGAAAGACTTCTGGTTTGGCTATCTCAGCGGCCCCCTCCAGCTGGGTGGAGAAGTCCCTGGTCAGAGTGCTGATTTGGACTGGAGGCTTCAGGTGGGAAAGGCAGCCCTCATGGACCTGGAAAATCACCTCGTCCCCTCTGAAGTCACAAGTCACATCTTCCTTACCATAAGGGCAAGAAGTGTACACCAGGAAGTTCCCCCCATGCCGGGTGAAAATCCTGTCTGGTGTTGTATTGTCATCACTGTCACTGTCAAAACAGTCCTTGGGGATTTGTCCTAACAGTTCATTTCCTAAATCAATGGAGAAATGTCAGTAATCAACCGCCATTCCAATGATGGTGCCTGCGGCTAGAGTAATACTCTGTAAGTCGCTGTTATCCACCTCTATTGGAATGGTGTCATGTTCTATGTTGACTAATGGTGTTGGGTTTACCCCTAACCCTTGCTGTTGGAGAGAAGCATTTAGATGAATATAAGCATCAGGGTTTTTCAATTTTTGTCCTCTTTTAACTTTCACTTCCAGGGAGAATTGTCGGGTCCTTTCTGGGATGGTGACTCCCTCTTTAATCTGAATTTCAACTGCATAAGGTGGCAATTGAGCTGACCTAAATGCTTTTTCTGAATCATCAAAGCTCATGGGATTATCCGCTAATCGGGACCAAGCTTTGAAGTTTATTAGGTCCAAACTAATGGCAAAGCGATTGAGAATGTCACTGCCTAAGTAAAAGGCGGCAGTGACGTCTCGCACGACCCAACAATTATGGACTATGCTCTTGTTGCCAATGGAGATTTTGAGCATACACCTGCTTCGCAGGAGATGTTTGGAATTGGGTGTTTCCAGATCCATTTCCCATTTGTCTATCAGTTTGAATTTGGGAATGGCTGGATCTTTTGGGAGTTGGCGGAACATGGCTTCGCTGATGCAGCTCTTACCGTTGTTCACACACACTCGAGCGAGAACAGAGTCCTTCCCATCATTTAAATGAACAGGGATGAACAACTGCTCTCCAATTTGCTGAATATCAGCCAGGCTCTGAGCTGATTTCACATCTTTCTGGACTATAAGAGTGGGAGTGTCTGATTGTGGATTGGTAAAGAATTTCAGAGTATTTCCTTCCAGTGTGGAATACCACCTTAAACTGGAAGGAAGGTTGATTTTCAGAAATAGAGAGGACCCCCCCATCACCAGTCTGTTGTCCTACTGCTATTACTGTCACGTCTGGAATTTGGTTGTTCTGGAAGTGAAATTCTACTTGGTCAGATTTGTGTTCAACCATGTGGCAGGTGCCGTTTAAATTAACATGGTTGACACTCTGTTTTAATTTTATTGGTCGACTAGTCTGGGTCCAGAGGACCTTGTTCACGCAATCTATTAGGGGTGACAACCTTCTCAGGAGGTCATTCCCTAGTAAACAAGGGGTGCCCTCTGGAGTCACTACTATGACCGGGTGTTTCAACCTGTGACGCCCAATTTTAATGTCCAAATCTGCCGTCCCCTCGACTGGAATTTCCTTCCCGTCAAAGATCTGGAGTTGTCCAGGAAGAGAGGTGAGAGTAATATGATAATTCTCTCCCCTTCCTAAATTCAGTTCATCAAAGGCCCTTCTGGACAGAAGGGTAGCTTGAGATCCAGTGTCCACCAGCGCTGAAATTGGACCCTGCCCCTGTACTTGTACCGGGGCATAATATCTTCCCTCCTTCTCCTCAGGGGGGCACAGATAATGCACATTTTTGGACAACTGGTGGGCCAATTTTCTGGTTTTGGACATTGCAAGAGAAGAGATTTGGGCAGAATTCTGTGGAGAGCCTTGGGAATCTAAAAGAAAAAGTTGGCAACTGGAGATCAGAGCCATTGTGGGTTCCCCTGGTTCCGGTTCTGGGCCACCCCCCCCTTTTTGGAGGCAGTCACCAGGATGGGTTTGAACCAGGGGATTTCGGTATTGTGGGTTCTGGGATGAGATGATGGGCGGCGGTAGCTCAGTCTCCATATCTCCCCAGTCTGAATTGGAATCCCTTGGGACCCATTTTTCTTTGGGAGGAGTTCCCCCATCTCTAAAGGAGAAGATCCTTTCCCAGGATCCTCTGAGGATCCCTCTCCCTCAAATTGGAAGATCTGTACCTCCTCCACAAACTGGGCCTGTTTGGGTACTTTGTTTCTCCTAACCCCCCTCTGCTCCTTTGGAGGCAGACTTTCAGGGGCAGCAGATTTCGTTTGCGGTTCCTGAGTTTCTAGGGGCTGTTTACAAGCGAGGAAGGAAGCTTCCTCCAAGGCTTTACACTCCCCTTCCCTTTGTGCCTCCTCCCTGGGAACCGGTGGGTTATCGGGGTGCTGCCCCCGTCATTGTTCTGGAGCACCAGGTCCAGAGTTTGGGGCGTTCTGTGCTGGCATGCCCATCTGAGGGTTCTGTTGCGCCCTCAGCATGTGACCCAGATCCCGTGCCATGTTTTGGACCTGGCGCTCAAGTTGTGAAACCCGCTCAGGCTGATACGGGGTTCTGTTTTCCCCCCTGGGCTGATCCCGGGAAGGGTAGCTATCCCTTCTCGGGTAATACCCTGGGTTGGGAAGATTTGGGTACCCCTCCACCCTTGGCCTCCCCTCTCCGGGAATAGGTTGTCTGGGCTCAGGGAATTGGGGAAAGAAGGATGGATGATTTTGGGGCTGGAAGTTGGGTGGATACCTGCGGAAAAAATTCTGCCCAGGGTTTGGTGAATTTCTGCCCTCCTGGGTGAAGTTAGGAGGGAAATTCCCTGGGTTAGGTGCTTGGCCGGATCCCCCCCTTGGGCTGGAGGAGTCCACACATAACCCAGGATGAGTCGGTTTCCCTTGTAGCGGGAATTTACATAATCAGGGGAGCGAGGGACCCCATTTGTGGGACTACCTCCTTGACTCCCTGTCTGTGACTGGCCCGAGGGCCTTCTGGTGTTAGAGTTATTTGGTGCAGGCAGGTTTTTAGGCCCCCCATCTCCAAATCTAAAACGGGGGCAACCTTTACCTCTGCCACCTTGGCAGCAGCAGGGGTGCTGTTGGTTTTGGGGTTTTTCTGCGCATTATTTTTATTTTCTATGGGCTTCTGCACCTCATAGATCTGGGTAGCCTGTTCAATGACCCAGTCTAGTGACCTCTTCTCGTGAAAATCTCTCACTACCTGGGTCATGATGTATTTGGGCAAGGCATGGAAAAAAGTATTGACAAACTCTTTTCTGTCTGTACGCACCCTTTTGGTGGTCTGCGCAAAGGCACGGTTCAATTCTTGCACAAATTCTTGTGGGGCCTGATCCTCCCCACATTGCAAATTGTAGGCTGCCTTGCGAGCCTCTTGGGGATTTCTATGTACAGAAAAATGTTTCAAGATGTCCGCCCTATATGTGGACCATCTTGAATGGTTTTGGTCCTCCAGCCCCGCAAAGAAACTGAAGTATTCAGGGGAGAATGTCCATTTGACGTACTGGATGCAGCTACTGCTGTCCTTCAAATGGAAAGTCTCCATCATTTGCTCATAGAGCTCCAAGTGTTCCCAAACAGAATACTTGGCGTTCTTATGATAAGGCGTGATAACACTCCTGATTGCCTTAATCTATTTTAAGGGGTCCTTAAGCAAGGCCCTTTTCACCTTATTGGCCTTTTTGGTTCGGGTAACCCTGGTCCATTCATCCTCTGATTCAGAAGCACTGCTCCCGGTCTGATCTTCCAGGTTTTCTTGGATTCTGCGAGCCTGGGAATAGCTGGCAGAATGTGGGGACCTGGTCTCCTGTGTCCTGTGACGCTCAGAGGAGTCTTCAGATCCCTCCTTGCTACCAGGATTTAATGGGTACCCCCTCCCACTGACCTAACTGGGCAGAGGTTTTCAGGATGCCCTTTGTGGGCCTACTCTCCTGGGGTTCCCCACTAAATTGCACTGTACTTAGGTGCCCATACCCGGATGCCCGCCCATCCATTCCTGGGTGGTACTGGCCTATGAGCCCCATCCTTTTGGCTGGATAGTAATCTGCCATCCCTATGGCCCTGTGCTCATGTGCACCAGGGGACATGGGGGTGGCAGAGTCCAGGGACTGGGAGAGATGAAGGCCTCTGGTACTAGGGCTCCTGAGGTTATGCTCAGGCGTTTCCCTTTCCCAGCGAACCTCATCTCAATCAGCCCCTGCTCCCTGTTGCAATGCAAGAGCCTGCGCTTTCAGTTCCTCAGTTAAGGCCTTACTAGACTCTATCAGTCTCTCCTGCATGGCTACCTGTTGCTGGAGCCTATCATTGTGCTGGCAGAGAGCCTCATTCTCTCTCTGTGCCTCCTGATTGGTCCTGGAATACTGGGCCAGTCTATGCTGCAGAAGGGTTACCTCCTGTGTCCCATCCCTACTGGCCTGCTCCTTTCTTGCCAGAGCCTCTTCCACCCACCTGGTGTGCTCTAACAGGTTCTGATGCTCTTTTTGGAGGTCACCCAGCCCCTGGAGGGCCAAGTGATTTTCTTCAGTTTTTCTTTTTAAATGGCAGACTTCCTGGCCTAAGGTGTCCCTTTCCTGACTAAGAGTCTGCATCTGTGCCACCAGGTCGTCCCTTTGCCTTTGAAGGGCACCAGCTTTCTGGCGCTCCTGATCAAACTCTGCCTTGGTATCCAGGTCTTTCAGGATCAGTTTATTGCTCTCTGCCTTTTCCCCATCTAGGTGGCTTTGCAGGGTGACTACCTGCTCAGCATATGCCCTATTGAAATCTAATTGTTGCTCCAGCTTTTTCTGGCTCTGCAGTAGGGAGTCCAAACCTTCTTGGTACTCCTTCTGCAAGGCCAGAAATCTGGTATCCTGGTCAGACTTTTCCTGTTGCAGGGTACACATGACCTCTTTGATTTTAATGAGATACTGTCTGCTCTCATTTTCTGACTCCTGGCTTCTGTGCATCCTCTGCTCAGAAGAGACCAGGTCAGATTGGGCCTTCTCTAACGCGATCTGTTGCCTATTTGCCAGATCTTGGCCTTCAGCACATTTGTCCTGCATGGCTCCCATATATAGATACAAATATGCTGCTATCCTAATCGTCTTGTCGTGTTTATCTTTAGCTTTAGGAGCCATGTATAGTTCACTCAGGGCCACATGTAAGCGACCCTGATCTCTCCAGATATCTAACCCAGTTGCAGTGACCTGTCGTGTGATTGCCTGCAACCACGCATCCTGGCCCTGCTCAGTCCATTCACCTCTCACAAATAGCTTATGTAAGAAGTGCTCTCTTGCTATTTTCATGTCTACCAGTGTCGTCATTCTGGAATTTGAGTTCCTTCCTGACTTACAGAAGTTTGTATTTTATTTTGCAAAACAGACCATTTCCTTAGAGCGTTCCTTTAAGGGGTGCTTTCACAGTGTAAAACAGCGTGGTGATCTAACCGGATATGTGTATCCGGTCAGTTGACACACTGTATTAAGCTGCACAAGTGGTAAATCTAATCCAGAATATCCCGGCTACGAGCCCCCACTGTGTAAGTGACTCCAATCAAGCAATCCCACTAAGTCAGTGCCTTGTCTGGGATGCCCAAGGGAAGCCCTTATTTATGTATTTTTATGGCAAGTTATAATCTGGATGATGAACCCTTGTATAACACCCCTCTCTTAGAATCCCCCTTGACCCCACTGAGGCAAGAAGTAGGCTTGTTTTGCAAATTTAAAAGGTTTATTTGAAAAATTAAACAATATATATATATATATATATATATATATATATCACACTTCTATAAATAAATTGATAATGGATAGTACACTTGTGAATATGAGCAGTAATCTGCAAGAGGTAATCCTACAGTAGCACAGTTCTTGGTTACTTATGAATAGGAACAGAAGAATGAGGTGGGAAAGAATGCTTTATATGGTTCAAGGAAACGCAATGATGAATGAAATGCAGTACAGAAAATAACTTGATATGGCTTCAACAAAAGACAATGTAATCACTTTTCCTTGACAATTCACTCCCCCCCTTTATGCAATATAAGGAGGTGGAAAGAAGACACACAGTTCTCAGGAATGCAATCAAATATAATTCAGTTCCCCCCTAGCAAGCTTAGAGGAAAACAGGTATGAGTTTTAACACAGGCAAGATACTTTGATGTGGTTGCAATTAAGTGAAAAATATGCTAAAAAGGCTTTTAATTCCCTATAGGGGGTTCAGGGTAGGTGATATCTAGTTTATATTAGTTCAGGCTCACTTTAGCAATGCTCTATGAGTAACTAGCAGGTTAAAACGAATTTTAGCAAAGGAAAGCAAGTAGCTACTGATTTTTACACGTGGCTGAAATTGTGCAAAATGTCAAATCGTGGCAAATTTAATCGCGTGCATTGAGCATAATTACGGAGGCCCTATAAGGAGTAGCAAGTCGGTTCTAGGTCCATTGGAAAGCCTAGAATCTTCACTTAATAAATAATAAAACTCGCTCCTAGCACAAACGGTTCCAGAGACACGGCCGATTTAGTCAAGGTAGTTTTACGGATTTGAAATTTTAAAGCTCAGAATGACAGATGACAGTTTTCAGTTTTAAAGATGACAGAATGACAAGATTCTAGGAGGCAGTTCCAATAGGCTAAAATAGTTTGGATTAGATTATTTTAAACTAAGAGATTGGTTTTGGCACAGTGAGTACTCACACTATATTTTTGAAATAAGCCGTCAAGGTCTGGTCAGGTTGGACGGGACTTCCGGCGGGTGGTTCTGAAGTCCCGGCTATCTGGGTCAGCTCTGCTCTCTGAGTCTGTCAAGCACCGGTTCTGCTCACAACGGTCTGGTTTGTGGTTCTCTCTGGTTCCGGATTGTTAGGCGATCCTCTGCACACCAGTGCGCTACACACCAGAACACACACCAGAACACTGCTCACATTCCCCCTACACCTCCTCCCACGCTTCGAGGCTCAAGTGATTCGGTGAACCCAAAGGACCGGAAACTCCGTACCAGTTATAGTGTACGGTCTCGATTGCAACCCTTTCTGCATTGGCAATTGCCTTGGAGAGCGTATAGCAGAAGGGGCGGTGTTACGCCTCCACGTCGATCACGTGATCCAGAGTGGCGTTCCTCACGTGACCTTGGTGGACGTCACATGACCCAGAGACGTCACATGATCCAGGGATGCACAGTATAAAGGTCGGAGAGACAGAACACTCATTGCTTCTCAGCTGTCTTCAGACCCTGTTTGGCGTTACCTATTGCTCCACTGTTACCTTGATCTCGGAACTCTACCTCGGACTCCTTCGGATACCCTTTGTACCTTTGCTTGGAACTGTTTACCTGTTGCCGGACTTTGGACTTCATCCTGACTTGCTTTTGGATCATCCCTTGGTACTTCATTGAACTCCTACGCCATTTCCCTTCTGGGGAGCCAAGTCACGCCTTCACTCCTACAGGTGGCTGATCCCTCATCCACGCTCTCATACGGTCCTACTATTCCAGGGACCGCCGCATCATCTGAGTCTCGAACCTCTACTAGGTTCCCGGGGTTTTCCTAACACCCGATAGGTAAGACCTTCTAGATCCTTTTGATTTACTGAACTGTATTGTGGTTGCCTGGTACTTAACCTCATTCCTTTTTGACAGCAGCATCGGTGTTCCAGAGGTTCCGTGGATCTGGGAAGTCATCTCCCACCTGTGGCCTCAAAGGTCGTACAGCGGGTTTCTTTTAGTTCCCCTGTACGTCACTTGGGGACGGAGGTCTCATCGGTCTACACGACACTCAAGTCAGAACACGGATACAGCACTGCTTTCTGGATACTGCTACAGGTTCTTGCAAAAGTTCTTGGCAAAATGTCAAACAGCTCGCCCGGCTGTTGAATAGTTTGGTTGGTTTTGAGGCCTGCTGAAGAGGATTCAGCTTGTGGATTCAGGCCTCTCCGCTACAAATTCTGGAGTTAATTTCTGCTACAGATTCTGGAGATTGATGGATTCGCAATCTGGATTGCTAGATGTGAAGTCTGAAGTCTCCCGGCAAAGTGTCCCGCAAGAAAGTGGAAAGTGAATCTCTCTACCTGGGTTTCAATGTTCCTTTTATGTGTTTTGAAAATGGGTCTGTGCCTGGGCCTAGCTAAGCCTGCCCCTCTCACTTATCATTGGCCAAGCTTTCCTCTCTCCCTTGATTGGGGGAAAGAAATGGAGTGTCAGAGTGATGCTGTAGGTTTCATGGTCAGAGGATCCTCCCCTGGTCAATTTGCCCACAAATCTATATTTGATTCAAATACATATTTCCCAGATACAGAAGTGGTTGACATTACATGTACATATTACAGATGAATTAAGACAGGTCTCTGTTCAAGCCCCATGTTCCTGCGAGCTGGGATTCAGAAATGACAACATTTTGCGCTTTTTGGTTGGTTTACCAATATCGGACATTTACCAAAAATTACACAAATGTGTGAAAGGAGTATGGACATTAATTGATGAAGTGTCAGATTTATAACATGCAGACATTTGGAGTAAGACCCTATTTTCCGCTAGCAACCCCCCAGAATGCACCACAGGGTCCTAACACCTCTTAAAACGTGCACAGAAAAATCACAAGAATAATGATATTACTTATATAATTCTGACAAGTCTGTACTATGAATTATCCATCTTTTTTTAACATTATGCTCTGGCCCAAAGGGGTGTGGTTTCCCCCAAGCACATGGTGGAGTTTCTGGTTTGTCCACTTCCCCCAAGCTCAGCTTGCCCTCACAGGCACTGCCCCTCGCAGTTTCTCCCAAGATGAAGCCACTTTACGGCCCCCCCAATATAAAATTTGCCTGAGTCCGGGACAGGGCTTTGTTCAGTTTCCTGTATCCCCCAGGTGCCACTCCCCTAATTCAATCAGAGAGGTGTCATCTCCTTTTGGCAGGGGCAGCAGGATGCAGCCAGGCCTGGGAAGAGTTGTTGAGCCAGTTCAACTCCTGTCGGGGGTAGTTGTCAGGCAGAATTCAGCTAAATGTCACTTTAGTTCCCATTTTTCTACATTCAACCCAAACTTACAATTTTTACACATGCAGCTAGAACACTGATTCTAAGTTCAAAACTATGACATTTAAACAATTGCAACCTATGTGACACTCACAAGTAGGTCATTCATTTATTCTAAACATTTCGATTTTAGTGGCTTTACCCCCAAATTCACTTAAGCTGCTGACATCCCCAGCTATTTTTTTTATATATACCTTAAATAATTACTTCCTTCAAGTCATTTCAGAATATAGTTTTACATTGTATCCACCTCTTAGCAAGTCTTTCCTTGGCCTGGTTTGGGTTCATTTGTTCAGTTTTACACAAAAGTCTGGTGGTTTTAAAACGCCGGCTTTCTGATAGTGGTGAGCACCAGTTTTGCATCCATTTTGACATTAAGAAAATGAATTCTCCATAGTTATGGGTTGCTTTTGGCAATCAGCATTGCCATTCCCAATGGTTTCAGGCTACTGTGTGTGTAGCACAATGGTGGTTTTAGGCAGTGCCCTCCTGTGCTCACAACATAGGCAAAAATGGGTGGCAGCCTATTCTTCATGTTTTCCCTGTGCACTCTCTGGGGAGTTCTGGCCATCATGATATTTTCAATGCCAGTAATGCACAGTTTTATGGTAGGGCTTGGATGCATGGGTAAAAACATCCCACATAACATGTTGAGAATAATGCGATTGGAATGCTTGCATGCTGTTCCGTCTTTGGCTTTGTGACACTAACACTGGATGTTGCGGTGCACTTTGGCACTGAGTGTGCTCTGGACTGCCTCTAATTCCTCTGGCTCCATCTGGGATTTTGAGACCACCGTAACACCCTCATCAAGTGAAAGAGAGGGACGTTAGCAATAGGCAAGGACAGCCATGTCCTGCTGGTGCTTCCCAAACTGCAAGCACTAACGCTATGGAAGCTGAAGGGGTCAAGTACTACAATCATTTCCAGCCTCGTGCTAAAGAAAGGTGTGAAGGAAAACATGGCTGCCCGCATCGTCACACAGTCTTCTTTCTATGGCCTACTTCATCAAAAGCAAAGATGAGTTTTAGGGCCTATTACTGATCTAACCCAGACATTTCTTTAATCTCTGTGACATTCATGTACATCCTGACTCAACATGTGTCACTCAATCAGAACATTCTGGTTCACTTACACTGAAGGCATGCAGCTGCTTCTTCCTGTCAGGGCGGAAACAGATTAGGTCAGATGAACTGGAAGATGCTCTACCACTCACTGAGAAGGGCCACCATAATATTGGTTTCTTAACTTCTGATCCGTCACTGTTCTGTGCATGGAAGAATTAGAACAGTTACATGACACACTGGGATTTAGTTTTGGAATAATGCTTATCTTGCTGCATAGGTAAGTTTGTGGCTAAGTATCCCTCCCCCAACCCCCCGGGTGTGGATCTCACAGCTGGATACCTAGTTACATGCATGAGCTCAATAATAGTAAAGAATGTCCTTCCTTGAGTAAGTTGAAAATCAGAGGTTTGTTGCTCCCGGCTATCTTGCTTGCAGTTTGTGAAATAAATAATATGACACTTTGGTTAATACGAATTAATTCGTTTTATTATTCAGCGTTTTTTCTAGTGATTTAATCTAGATACATGTGTTTATGAGAAACACTTTTTGGAACTTGACGAGCAAGTTTTCGGTCAGCCGACACGTGTTTCGACCTTACGGTCGTTCTCAAGGCTGAACAATATTCAATTTGTGATCAAGTAGTGACATATTGCATTATTTTCAGCAGTGGTGTTTTAGGTGATGTGCCCACATAGTGATAGATAGTGACATTACATTAAAACACATTGATGTGTCGGTATGTAACAGTTTTGGAAAAAAGTAAGAAGATCATTGGAAGAAAAGGAGGGAGGAAAAGAAAAGAAAAGTAAGTTGCTGGTAATTGGGCTTGTGGTATATTAGATTGTGGTAATTGTCTCTTACCCGGTCGTGGCTTGCTGTGTGCCCTCAGTAGGGTTCTAAATTGTGAACTGTCCTTTACGGCAGTTCCGGCTCCTGTTGGGCCCTTTGGGAGAAAGAGAGTGGAGGGGATGGTTGGTGGGAGCTTTCACAAAAGGAGAGCCCCCAGGTGCGTTATAGTCACATTCGTCTCATTGGATTTAATCGGCTGTGGTCATTGCACAAGTAACAGGTGGAAAACATCAAGGGCTTTTCTTGAATAGCCCTTGTGTATTTTCACCTGTTGAGCGTGTTAGTAGTGATAGTGATGGTATCATCTAACCGTGTACTTCCTGATGGTTGGCCCCAGGTAGTGAAAATGACTGCGGTTGGTGAATTGGATGGTCCTAGATGTACATCAGGGGCTTTTTTAGAAGAGAGCCCCTGTGTGTACCCAGCCATAGATAGCATTTGTAATACATTTCCTATTGTTGGAAAGTGAGCATGAAGAAAATTAAGATTAGCGCTAAAAGCTAACTATATCCCTTAGTTGGGCAAGGTACTTGCTGTCTCTGGGATGGGCTAGGAAGCTCACCTGTGTGCTCTGTCTGACGTCCCAGGTGGTGCTCTGCTGCTTCTGCACACCGCGCTGGGTGCCGCCATTATAAGCTGTTTGTTGACTCACGTTCGTCTCGGGCCGCACATGCGCGGTGGTGAAGTGTCTTAGCGCTGGTCCCGGCGCATGCGCGTCGTAGTGCGCGACTTGCGCATGCGCCGCGGATCAGTGAAAGGCCTTCACCGGGAATTGCTTGTGATTAGATTGGAGGATCGGGGGTGGGTGGCCCTAGCCCTTGGCTATGTGGCAAAAGGGATCTAGATGAGCTTGAAATGATAAAAGGTTGTGTGTTTCTAGTCTGTTGCGAGGGGTGTCAATTAGAATGACGGTGTGTGTGGCATGGTCTCATGTCGGGCCGTGTCATACCCACATTTGGGTCACTATCCCTGCCGGGGTTTGAAGATTAAGATTTAGGTAGAGAAAAATTGTAGAAAAGGAGGATGATAAAGATTTACAGGAAGACATTTAAATCATGGTCTTTGTTAAGGCCATTCTTCACACATCTAAAATGACAAATTAAACGTGCTTCCTCTTGTCTAAGTTTCCGGATTCTGTCTCCTCCTCTTGGGCCCAGCCGGACCAACTTAAGTCCGATGAACCTTATGTCACTCTTGTTCTCCATTTGGTGGTTCCTCTGCCAGTGGTTAGCCAATGGCAGTTTGGGGTCCTGTGAATGTATACTGTTCACGTGCTCTCTGATCCTGAAGCGTGTCTCTCGGATGGTGCTGCCTATGTATATTTTATTACAAACACAAATGATTGCATAAATTACAAATTTACTTCTACAATTAATGTGCTCAGTGATGTTGAAGATGGGACAGCCTGAGAATTTGGCGCATTTGGTCTGTGTTGCATGCTTGCACATTGAGCATGTCCCGCATTTCGTGAAACCAATTGGTGTCCTTTTACTGAGCCAGTCCTGTGCCATGATACGTTTGTCTGCAAGAAAGGAGGGGCTCAGTAAGGTCCTTAGTGTTGGTGCTCTGCTGTATGACATGCTGGGATATGTTTCTAGTTGCGGCTTGATATGCTCGTCCATGAGGAGTAGTCCCCAGTGCTTCCTCAAAATTTTTTGTAATGCATAACTATCTTTGTTGTATCTTGTTACAAATCTGATGGTAGGATTGTCATCGTGTCTTCTCGGTTTGGGTGAGAGCAGTGTTGATCTTTCCAGTCGGCAGGCTTGTTTTCTTGCTTCTGCCAGGTTCACATGGGAATAGCCCCGACTACTGAATCTTTGATCCAGCAGGTTGCATTCTTCTATGAATGATTCATCTGTGTTGCAGTTCCTTCTTGCCCGAATGTATTCTCCTTTCGGAATGTTGCGAATGACACTTTTTTTATGGCAACTTGTTGCATGGAGGGTGGAATTGACTTCCGTTGGTTTGCGGTAAGTTCTGGTAGTGATTTGGTTCTCTTTTATTTCAATCTTGAGGTCCAGGAAGTCAATTTGAATATTGCTGATGTGGCTCGTTAATTCAATACCAAAGTCATTGGTATTGAGATAGCTCATATATTCATTAAGTTCATCTTTAGTTCCTTTCCAAATTAAGATGATATCATCTATGAATCTGTCCCAATTGACAATGAGCCTGGTGAATTTGTCTTCTTTCATTGCGTGTTTAAGTTCATAGGAGTGCATAAAACAATTAGCTAATGCAGGAGCATAGCTGGCTCCCATTGCGATCCCTTTAGTCTGCTTGAAATATTCTCCATTGAATATGAATATATTGTTCTTGAGAGAGAAGTTCAGGAAGGCTTTAGTCATTTCTACTTGATCTAGGTGTGAGGCTGATTCATGTTTGAGTAGAAACCCCATGCTGGTTATAGCCAATTCATGGTCAATTGATGTGTACAGCGCTTTAACATCAAGCGTAGCCATAAGGAAATGCGGTTCCCATTTGATTTTGGCAAGGATCTCTAAGGTATGCATGGTGTCTCTCAGGTAGCTCGGTATTTTTATGACCAGTGGCTGAATGACATTGTTGATATATCTGGCTAATGTCTCCGTGATTCCTCCTATACCACTCAGGATTGGTCTGCCCTCTGGAATAGTGTTGAAAGCTTTGTGGACTTTTGGCAGAAAATAGATTGTTGGCATGATGGGGTGGTCTGTCCTAAGGTAGTTGTATTCATCATCTGTTATCAGCCCCGTCGCTTTGTAATTAGTTAGTAGTTCCTGGTGTTCTTTCAGAATCTTCGCCTGTGGGTTGCTGTCCAAATTGACATAATTGCCGGGTGTTTCCAGATGGTTGAGTGCCATTTTGATGTAATCTGATTTGTCCTTATCATAATTAAGGAAGCTGATAAAGCTGATAAAGGTGGAAATATAGTAATAATGGACAAATCAGATTACATCAAAATGGCACTCAACCATCTGGAAACACCCGGCAATTATGTCAAATTGGACAGCAACCCACAGGCGAAGATTCTGAAAGAACACCAGGAACTACTAACTAATTACAAAGCGACGGGGCTGATAACAGATGATGAATACAACTACCTTAGGACAGACCACCCCATCATGCCAACAATCTATTTTCTGCCAAAAGTCCACAAAGCTTTCAACACTATTCCAGAGGGCAGACCAATCCTGAGTGGTATAGGAGGAATCACGGAGACATTAGCCAGATATATCAACAATGTCATTCAGCCACTGGTCATAAAAATACCGAGCTACCTGAGAGACACCATGCATACCTTAGAGATCCTTGCCAAAATCAAATGGGAACCGCATTTCCTTATGGCTACGCTTGATGTTAAAGCGCTGTACACATCAATTGACCATGAATTGGCTATAACCAGCATGGGGTTTCTACTCAAACATGAATCAGCCTCACACCTAGATCAAGTAGAAATGACTAAAGCCTTCCTGAACTTCTCTCTCAAGAACAATATATTCATATTCAATGGAGAATATTTCAAGCAGACTAAAGGGATCGCAATGGGAGCCAGCTATGCTCCTGCATTAGCTAATTGTTTTATGCACTCCTATGAACTTAAACACGCAATGAAAGAAGACAAATTCACCAGGCTCATTGTCAATTGGGCCAGATTCATAGATGATATCATCTTAATTTGGAAAGGAACTAAAGATGAACTTAATGAATATATGAGCTATCTCAATACCAATGACTTTGGTATTGAATTAACGAGCCACATCAGCAATATTCAAATTGACTTCCTGGACCTCAAGATTGAAATAAAAGAGAACCAAATCACTACCAGAACTTACCGCAAACCAACGGAAGTCAATTCCACCCTCCATGCAACAAGTTGCCATAAAAAAAGTGTCATTCGCAACATTCCGAAAGGAGAATACATTCGGGCAAGAAGGAACTGCAACACAGATGAATCATTCATAGAAGAATGCAACCTGCTGGATCAAAGATTCAGTAGTCGGGGCTATTCCCATGTGAACCTGGCAGAAGCAAGAAAACAAGCCTGCCGACTGGAAAGATCAACACTGCTCTCACCCAAACCGAGAAGACACGATGACAATCCTACCATCAGATTTGTAACAAGATACAACAAAGATAGTTATGCATTACAAAAAATTTTGAGGAAGCACTGGGGACTACTCCTCATGGACGAGCATATCAAGCCGCAACTAGAAACATATCCCAGCATGTCATACAGCAGAGCACCAACACTAAGGACCTTACTGAGCCCCTCCTTTCTTGCAGACAAACGTATCATGGCACAGGACTGGCTCAGTAAAAGGACACCAATTGGTTTCACGAAATGCGGGACATGCTCAATGTGCAAGCATGCAACACAGACCAAATGCGCCAAATTCTCAGGCTGTCCCATCTTCAACATCACTGAGCACATTAATTGTAGAAGTAAATTTGTAATTTATGCAATCATTTGTGTTTGTAATAAAATATACATAGGCAGCACCATCCGAGAGACACGCTTCAGGATCAGAGAGCACATGAACAGTATACATTCACAGGACCCCAAACTGCCATTGGCTAACCACTGGCAGAGGAACCACCAAATGGAGAACAAGAGTGACATAAGGTTCATCGGACTTAAGTTGGTCCGGCTGGGCCCAAGAGGAGGAGACAGAATCCGGAAACTTAGACAAGAGGAAGCACGTTTAATTTGTCATTTTAGATGTGTGAAGAATGGCCTTAACAAAGACCATGATTTAAATGTCTTCCTGTAAATCTTTATCATCCTCCTTTTCTACAATTTTTCTCTACCTAAATCTTAATCTTCAAACCCCGGCAGGGATAGTGACCCAAATGTGGGTATGACACGGCCCGACATGAGACCATGCCACACACACCGTCATTCTAATTGACACCCCTCGCAACAGACTAGAAACACACAACCTTTTATCATTTCAAGCTCATCTAGATCCCTTTTGCCACATAGCCAAGGGCTAGGGCCACCCACCCCCGATCCTCCAATCTAATCACAAGCAATTCCCGGTGAAGGCCTTTCACTGATCCGCGGCGCATGCGCAAGTCGCGCACTACGACGCGCATGCGCCGGGACCAGCGCTAAGACACTTCACCACCGCGCATGTGCGGCCCGAGACGAACGTGAGTCAACAAACAGCTTATAATGGCGGCACCCAGCGCGGTGTGCAGAAGCAGCAGAGCACCGCCTGGGACGTCAGACAGAGCACACAGGTGAGCTTCCTAGCCCATCCCAGAGACAGCAAGTACCTTGCCCAACTAAGGGATATAGTTAGCTTTTAGCGCTAATCTTAATTTTCTTCATGCTCACTTTCCAACAATAGGAAATGTATTACAAATGCTATCTATGGCTGGGTACACACAGGGGCTCTCTTCTAAAAAAGCCCCTGATGTACATCTAGGACCATCCAATTCACCAACCGCAGTCATTTTCACTACCTGGGGCCAACCATCAGGAAGTACACGGTTAGATGATACCATCACTATCACTACTAACACGCTCAACAGGTGAAAATACACAAGGGCTATTCAAGAAAAGCCCTTGATGTTTTCCACCTGTTACTTGTGCAATGACCACAGCCGATTAAATCCAATGAGACGAATGTGACTATAACGCACCTGGGGGCTCTCCTTTTGTGAAAGCTCCCACCAACCATCCCCTCCACTCTCTTTCTCCCAAAGGGCCCAACAGGAGCCGGAACTGCCGTAAAGGACAGTTCACAATTTAGAACCCTACTGAGGGCACACAGCAAGCCACGACAGGGTAAGAGACAATTACCACAATCTAATATACCACAAGCCCAATTACCAGCAACTTACTTTTCTTTTCTTTTCCTCCCTCCTTTTCTTCCAATGATCTTCTTACTTTTTTCCAAAACTGTTACATACCGACACATCAATGTGTTTTAATGTAATGTCACTATCTATCACTATGTGGGCACATCACCTAAAACACCACTGCTGAAAATAATGCAATATGTCACTACTTGATCACAAATTGAATATTGTTCAGCCTTGAGAACGACCGTAAGGTCGAAACACGTGTCGGCTGACCGAAAACTTGCTCGTCAAGTTCCAAAAAGTGTTTCTCATAAACACATGTATCTAGATTAAATCACTAGAAAAAACGCTGAATAATAAAACAAATTAATTCGTATTAACCAAAGTGTCATATTATTTATTTCACAAACTGCAAGCAAGATAGCCGGGAGCAACAAACCTCTGATTTTCAACTTACCAAACTGGGGCTTAGGCTAAACCCCAAAAACCGCTTCTGTGATCTTGCGTAAATTTGAAATCACAATAATTGGAGCTTAGCACTGGCAGGTTCCACTCCTAGAGCCTAAAACCCACCCCTCCTTCCTTGAGTAGGTAATTAAATCGGGCTCCTGGTTAATCCCCTGTTCTTACAAGGTAGGTTTAACATTCAATAAGACAGAAGTAAACAGGGTCAGAGACACCTAGAAGACACACTCCCCTCGGACATACAATGAATGCCTCAGTATTTGTTGGTTATACTCAGGTTTTACTAAACATCATAGCAGGGTGCTCAGTGTTCATACTGAACGAACAACAAAAGGAACATTTAGTACAAAGCCAGATTGAAGTATCATCTGGTTAATTTACACATACAAACCCTGAGAAAACTCAAAAGGTCACATGGGAAATACAATATAATCAAACAGTACATAGTGCTTAAGTGCAATAAAAATCAAACCAGTGTGAAACGAGCACTGGGACTCAGAGTCATATGGTCAACACAACAGTGTTTCAGCCTTAAAGCGCTGTATTGGCAGCTGTTCTTTGGTTGGCCTTCATCAGGACGGGATGAAGTGCTTGTGGGAGCTTCCTGCGGGCTCTGTCAACAGAATGAGACAGGAGGGCATGTGAGGAGTGTGTTTCGGAATATCAATTACAGTTATTAGTAATTACAAAAAGGCAGTCAATGCATGCTATTAACGAAAAACTCCAAAAGGAGAAAGGTCTGTGGTCCCTTACCCTGATGCGTGTATACCAGGGTAGATGGCAGGGCATGCAGAAGTGAAGACCCCCAATGCCAGTAATAGGACACCAGTTCGTTTTGCTGATTCATGATCCAGACAGATTTTCTGGTTACCTCTGCGATGGTGCAAATAGAATACTACCCAGTGGGGCAAGATGGGTCATGACACATGCATCTCTTCTCCAAGGATGGGCTGGAATGGGGCATCCTATGCCAGTGTCTGTACTTTACAGAGATTTAGGGACCAGAATGCTCATCTGAAATTTAAGAGCTATGATCTTTCTCATGACTTTCCGATGAATGTCAATATCCGGCATGGATTTGATGAGTGGTATTGTCTAAATAATGGGATCTGTGAGAATTGCATGGGATAAGACATTTTAAGGACCCCTTCCAAATAATGTGGAATTTTACAACCTTTTTGTAATTGCTTAAATGCAGCAAGCATTGGCAAATCACCCTTTTATATCCATCACGCAATGTACATTTTTCTAGCCAAGTAGACTTTACTGTATCTGTTGTTACACAGACCATTTACATGCTGTCCATGCACCAATAGGTGGACGTGCTGTCTCTGTTCCTCTCCTGCTGGGCAAAAGTACTATTGGTGACTGTTATGATTATTTGATTTTCAAAATGAACAAATACAAATGCGGCAATTACCCAAACAAAAGTCGCTTGTTGTTTCTGCTGCACGCAAGAAAAAGCAGCTTCCCAGAAGGCTGCGCTCTTTCAGGGTATTTATAGAAGATATTCTAATAGCCTTGCGCTTCCTTTCTTTGTGGATGCTCTGTGATCATTAAGCCACACGGTGCTCTGCAGTATCCAGTGGGGCGCGGAACGCGGTATTGTGGCCACCAATGAGGAACGGTTAAGCTGCTACAATCAGCACTGCCCCGGGGTACTGGTATTCTACACAATCGGGGACCTGATGGGAAGCTCACACCAGTATTGCATCCATTTTGACATTAAGAAAATGAATTCTCCATAGTTCTGGGATGCTTTTGGCAATCAGCATTGCCATTCCCAATGGTTTCAGGCTACTGTGTGTGTAGCCCAATGGTGGTTTTAGGCAGTGCCCTCCTGTGCTCACAACATAGGCAAAAATGGGTGGCATTCTTCATGTTTTCCCTGTGCACTCTCTGGGAGTTCTGGCCATCATGATGTTTTCAATGCCAGTAATGCACAGTTTTATGGTAGGGCTTGGATGCATGGGTAAGAACATCCCACAAGCCCCCCCTCTTGCGATGGCCATTCTGGACTTTCACTGATGGAACTCGCAAGATCTGGGATGTTCGCCTCATCTTCTTCCAATTCCGTAGATGGCACAGTTCAGCATCTTTTCCTCCATCCGGTTGGATCAATCTGTTCTCCTCGCCTGTCCTGATGGGAATATTGGGCGGTACCCCTGGCCCCTCGGATCTTTGCTCCCGGTCTCCGGGTCGTTCTCCTTGATCAGTCTCCATGGTTTCATCTCTCCTAGAATGATAAAGCAAAAGCGGCAATACCTATTCGTAGACATTTCTCCACCACTATTAATGGTGTGGTGAACACATACATTTTATACATCCGGTTACATTTTTCAGACTTGTTTTAAAAACAAGATATAACAGGAAATATTGACATTAGGTTACTATATTTTTGGTATGTGGAATATTTTAGGGTTGGAGCTTTTATTGATCTGGGGCGGCCCCCTGTGGGATTCCAGAGGATTCCTCCAGTTGTTGCAGAGTGTGCCTAGGATGGCAACACTTTAGCTGATTTATATGTACCCACTTGGCTTCCCCTTCCGCCAGACTACCTTTAGGGATGCGAATCTTATACGCTACAGGGGAGATCTTGTCTATAATTTCATAGGGTCCCTTCCATGTAGGCAAACATTTTCGCTGTTTGGCCTGGTTCCTTTGGAAATTGTATAGATAGACCCGGTCCCCCAACTCGTATACTTTCCTGGTGGTTTTCAGGTCATAGTGGGTTTTCATGCTATCAGCTGATCTTTCTAGATTCCGCTGAGCATAGGCAAAAGCATGTTGAAGGTGTTTCCTTAAATTCTCCACATACTCATGAGTTGTGGAGGCATTTATCAACGTCTGCTCTTGGGTCCTGTAGAGCAAATGCTGGGGAAGCACCATCTTGCGTCCGGTCATCAACTCAAATGGTGACATTTTAGTTGCAGATGAAGGGGTAGATCTGATGGCCATTAGGACCAGAGGTAATCGGATATCCCAACTTGGCCCAGAATCTGCCACAAACTTTTTTTAATATGCTCACAATGGTTCGGTTGTATCTTTCTACTGCTTCAGAAGAATCTGGCCGGTAAGCAATATGTAGCTTCCTTTTGACCCCCAGTATCACCCACATCTTTGTCATTACCTCGCTGGTGAAATGGCTACCTCTGTCTGACTCAATCCTTTGAGGTAGACCAAAACGGGAAAAGATGTGGTTAATCATCAGGGCAGCTGCTGTTTCTGCCTTGCAGTTTGGGGCCAGGAGACATTCCACCCACTTGGTAAACAAGCATGTAACGGTCAATATGTACTTGTTTCCTCTAGACGAGCGAATTACAGGGCCTACAAAGTCGATTTGCAAATCTGACCATGGCAGTGTCATCCCCCTCTTTGGAGAGGCGCACGGTGTGTGAGGGATGCTGGCTGAAATTGTGCACACACAAGACACCCCTTCAAGTATTGGTCGAGGTCCTGCCCCATGTGTGGCCAGTATGCAACCTCTCTTAAGATTTCAAGTGTTGGATGAAACCCCCTATGACCGGCGGTGGCCGCATCATGGGCTGACTTAACATCAGGCTTCGGAATGAGGTAGGAACCACCCACTGATCATGGCCATCTTGGGATTTCCTTACCAACAAAACGTCTTGGATTCGGAACATTTTTGGACATTTCATCAACACTCTTAGGTCCTCTTTCCCAATGTAATCGGTATCCGTCAGGGGAAAGTTCTCAGGGTCCATAAGGTGTTGGTAAAACTTACCAATGATTGGATCCCCCTTCTGAGCTGTAATTAAATCAGCATCAGGGGTCTCCTTACTCCATTGGGCAGTTGAAAGATCATTGTGAGCATTTGTCTGGGACCTAGTGATAGCAGTGACCTGGATTTCCCCCAACAGGGACTCTATTTCTATTAGCTCCCCTTGGATGACCCCGGTTTTGGCCAGCTGATCAGATAAGTCATTTCCAGTTTTGTCTGGTCTCTCTACTTTGGAATGACCCTTGATCTTCTCCCAGTAGATGGTCATCCCATTCGAGGTGACCAGATAATCAATGTTTTGGATTAACTTCCCATGTTTCAGGGGTTTGTTATTAGCACATAACATGCCTCTGGTTTTCCAATTAACCAGGTGCTCCACGAACCTGTTCCGTACATAATCTGAATCTGTGATTATGACCAGTTCGTGGAGTTGATGTTGGACAGCCGTGAGGATGGCTTGATGCACAGCCATCAATTCTGCCACCTGACTACTTCGGGGACCAATTTTGTACCCAGCGGAGGGTTCTGGAAACTCCTTCACCCATACATTCCCTACGCCGGCCACCAGTTCTTTCTCCCCGTTGTTGTCAACATGGTACGAGCATCCGTCCACATAGACAGTGGGCATTCCATCACACTTGTCTTCTTCATAGACTTTGTGTGGGGAATTAAGGTATGCCTCCATGTTGTCCTTGATTATTAGACTTTCGTCCTCGAGACAGTTTTCTCTGGCACAATCATGCAAGTCAGCCAGACCTTGCGCGAGGGGACTCTTCTTGTTTTGGCCATATCTGACCTCCACAGGAAAGCCTTGCATTGACAGAATCCAGGAAGTAATTAGAGAATTACTCACATTTCCGGCCCGGATTCTGTCACTTTGGAGATATTGCAGAGGCTGGTGTGGAGTCTCCACTATGATGTGTTCCCCCTGGATAAACGGGCGGTAATTCTTCAATGCCCACAGCGTTGCCAGGAGTGCCTTCTCACAATCGTTGAATTTTTCCTCCGCAGAGGATAAAGTTTTGCTCGCATAGGAGATTACTTTATTGACCTTGTCATGCTTTTGGTATAATACTGCCGTCAAGCACGTATTAGAAAACCCTGTCTCCAGGAAGAACTCCTTGTTTCTGACAGGGTAAGCTAGGCAAGGCACTTGTGACAGGCTTCTCTTGAGTTGTCTTACTGCCTCGGATTGTTCTGGGCCCCATTCCCACTTGACCCCCCCTTCAAGAGATGAATCAGGGATCTGGTGATCTCTGCGTAGCTCTCGATGAACTTTCTGCCGTAATTAGTCAGTCCAAGGAGGCTCCTTAGTTCCCGCAGAGTGGTGGGGTCTTTCAGTTTCTGAAGTGCTTCCACTTTCTTTTCCTGGGGACAGAGACCCTGAGGAGTAATCTCATGCCCTAAGAAATTAACACGGGTTCTACACCACTGTGCTTTCTGAAAGGAAAGTTTTGCTCCGGCGGCCCTCAAATGTGTCAGAACATAACCGATCTCCTCCACAGATGAACTTTTGATGAGGACATCATCTACATAATCCAGGTTACCCCTCGCACCCAGGTCGGGCATGGCCTTGTGTAGGAAAATGTTGAATTCATTGCCGGAGTTGAGGTATCCAAAAGGAGTTCGGGTCCATGTGTACTGCTGGCCCCCAAAGGTAAAAGCCAGTTTGTATTGGTCCTCCCTACTG
Source organism: Ambystoma mexicanum (assembly GCF_040938575.1). Lineage (NCBI taxonomy): Eukaryota > Metazoa > Chordata > Amphibia > Caudata > Ambystomatidae > Ambystoma > Ambystoma mexicanum. Next base: position 122,045,636 of record NC_090931.1, on the reverse strand, counting down.
ACAGGCACAGTCCAGTATCCATTGGTCAGGTCTATTGCTGTCAATACCTGTGACCCCTGAATCTGGGCCAGCCCTTGGTCAATGTAGGGCAGAGGCTATCGGGAAGTATGGACCCATTTGTTGAGCTCCCTAAGGTCGGCGCAGAGTCTCCACGGGCCGTTTGGCTTCAATATTCCCAGCACCGGATTATTGAAGGTGCTGTGTACTGGACAGATTATTCCCCGGGACTCAAGGTTCTTAATTATTTTAGTAAGGGACTCCATGGATGTGAGAGGCAAACGATATTGCTTCACAAACACTGGAGTCATTCCAGGGTCCGTGGGAATTGTTGTTGTGTGGATGTCGGTGCGACTACAGTCATATGAGTCTACCGCAAAGAGATCTTGGAAATCCAAGAAAACTTGTTTCCACTTTTGCTTCTGTTCCAGAGTCACACAGGCATCAGCTAGGTTGACTCTCTCTTCCACCATCTGCCTGAAGCCTGGAAAGACTTCTGGTTTGGCTATCTCAGCGGCCCCCTCCAGCTGGGTGGAGAAGTCCCTGGTCAGAGTGCTGATTTGGACTGGAGGCTTCAGGTGGGAAAGGCAGCCCTCATGGACCTGGAAAATCACCTCGTCCCCTCTGAAGTCACAAGTCACATCTTCCTTACCATAAGGGCAAGAAGTGTACACCAGGAAGTTCCCCCCATGCCGGGTGAAAATCCTGTCTGGTGCTGTATTGTCATCACTGTCACTGTCAAAACAGTCCTTGGGGATTTGTCCTAACAGTTAATTTCCTAAATCAATGGAGAAATGTCAGTCATCAACCGCCATTCCGATGATGGTGCCTGCAGCTAGAGTAATACTCTGTAAGTCGCTGTTATCCACCTCTATTGGAATGGTGTCATGTTCTACGTTGACTAATGGTGTTGGGTTTATCCCTAACCCTTGCTGTTGGAGAGAAGCATTTAGATGAATATAAGCATCAGGGTTTTTCAATTTTTGTCCTCTTTTAACTTTCACTTCCAGGGAGAATTGTCGGGTCCTTTCTGGGATGGTGACTTCCTCTTTAATCTGAATTTCAACTGCATAAGGTGGCAATTGAGCTGACCTAAATGCTTTTTCTGAATCATCAAAGCTCATGGGATTATCCGCTAATCGGGACCAAGCTTTGAAGTTTATTAGGTCCAAACTAATGGCAAAGCGATTGAGAATGTCACTGCCTAAGTAAAAGGCGGCAGTGACGTCTCGCACGACCCAACAATTATGGACTATGCTCTTGTTGCCAATGGAGATTTTGAGCATACACCTGCTTCGCAGGAGATGTTTGGAATTGGGTGTTTCCAGATCCATTTCCCATTTGTCTATCAATTTGAATGTGGGAATGGCTGGATCTTTTGGGAGTTGGCGGAACATGGCTTCGCTGATGCAGCTCTTACCGTTGTTCACACACACTCGAGCGAGAACAGAGTCCTTCCCATCATTTAAATGAACAGGGATGAACAACTGCTCTCCAATTTGCTGAATATCAGCCAGGCTCTGAGCTGATTTCACATCTTTCTGGACTATAAGAGTGGGAGTGTCTGATTGTGGATTGGTAAAGAATTTCAGAGTATTTCCTTCCAGTGTGGAATACCACCTTAAACTGGAAGGAAGGTTGATTTTCAGAAATAGAGAGGACCCCCCCATCACCAGTCTGTTGTCCTACTGCTATTACTGTCACGTCTGGAATTTGGTTGTTCTGGAAGTGAAATTCTACTTGGTCAGATTTGTGTTCAACCATGTGGCAGGTGCCGTTTAAACTAACATGGTTGACACTCTGTTTTAATTTTATTGGTCGACTAGTCTGGGTCCAGAGGACCTTGTTCACGCAATCTATTAGGGGTGACAACCTTCTCAGGAGGTCATTCCCTAGTAAACAAGGGGTGCCCTCTGGAGTCACTACTATGACCGGGTGTTTCAACCTGTGACGCCCAATTTTAATGTCCAAATCTGCCGTCCCCTCGACTGGAATTTCCTTCCCGTCAAAGATCTGGAGTTGTCCAGGAAGAGAGGTGAGAGTAATATGATAATTCTCTCCCCTTCCTAAATTCAGTTCATCAAAGGCCCTTCTTGACAGAAGGGTAGCTTGAGATCCAGTGTCCACCAGCGCTGAAATTGGACCCTGCCCCTGTACTTGTACCGGGGCATAATATATTCCCTCCTTCTCCTCAAGGGGGCACAGATAATGCACATTTTTGGACAACTGGTGGGCCAATTTTCTGGTTTTGGACATTGCAAGAGAAGAGATTTGGGCAGAATTCTGTGGAGAGCCTTGGGAATCTAAAAGAAAAAGTTGGCAACTGGAGATCAGAGCCATTGTGGGTTCCCCTGGTTCCGGTTCTGGGCCACCCCCCCCTTTTTGGAGGCAGTCACCAGGATGGGTTTGAACCAGGGGATTTCGGTATTGTGGGTTCTGGGATGAGATGATGGGCGGCGGTAGCTCAGTCTCCATATCTCCCCAGTCTGAATTGGAATCCCTTGGGACCCATTTTTCTTTGGGAGGAGTTCCCCCATCTCTAAAGGAGAAGATCCTTTCCCAGGATCCTCTGAGGATCCCTCTCCCTCAAATTGGAAGATCTGTACCTCCTCCACAAACTGGGCCTGTTTGGGTACTTTGTTTCTCCTACCCCCCCTCTGCTCCTTTGGAGGCAGACTTTCAGGGGCAGCAGATTTCGTTTGCGGTTCCTGGGTTTCTAGGGGCTGTTTACAAGCGAGGAAGGAAGCTTCCTCCAAGGCTTTACACCCCCCTTCCCTTTGTGCCTCCTCCCTGGGAACCGGTGGGTTATCGGGGTGCTGCCCCCGTCATTGTTCTGGAGCACCAGGTCCAGAGTTTGGGGCGTTCTGTGCTGGCATGCCCATCTGAGGGTTCTGTTGCGCCCTCAGCATGTGACCCAGATCCCGTGCCATGTTTTGGACCTGGCGCTCAAGTTGTGAAACCCGCTCAGGCTGATACGGGGTTCTGTTTTCCCCCCTGGGCTGATCCCTGGAAGGGTAGCTATCCCTTCTCGGGTAATACTCCGGGTTGGGATGATTTGGGTACCCCTCCACCCTTGGCCTCCCCTCTCCGGGATTAGGTTGTCTGGGCTCAGGGAATTGGGGAAAGAAGGATGGATGATTTTGGGGCTGGAAGTTGGGTGGATACCTGCGGAAAAAATTCTGCCCAGGGTTTGGTGAATTTCTGCCCTCCTGGGGGAAGTTAGGAGGGAAATTCCCTGGGTTAGGTGCTTGGCCGGATCCCCCCCTTGGGCTGGAGGAGTCCACACATAACCCAGGATGGGTCGGTTTCCCTTGTAGCGGGGATTTACATAATCAGGGGAGCGAGGGACCCCATTTGTGGGACTACCTCCTTGACTCCCTGTCTGTGACTGGCCCGAGGGCCTTCTGGTGTTAGAGTTATTTGGTGCAGGCAGGTTTTTAGGCCCCCCATCTCCAAATCTAAAACGGGGGCAACCTTTACCTCTGCCACCTTGGCAGCAGCAGGGGTGCTGTTGGTTTTGGTGTTTTTCTGCGCATTATTTTTATTTTCTATGGGCTTCTGCACCTCATAAATCCGGGTAGCCTGTTCAATGACCCAGTCTAGTGACCTCTTCTCGTGAAAATCTCTCACTACCTGGGTCATGATGTATTTGGGCAAGGCATGGAAAAAAGTATTGACAAACTCTTTTCTGTCTGTACGCACCCTTTTGGTGGTCTGCGCAAAGGCACGGTTCAATTCTTGCACAAATTCTTGTGGGGCCTGATCCTCCCCACATTGCAAATTGTAGGCTGCCTTGCGAGCCTCTTGGGGATTTCTATGTACAGAAAAATGTTTCAAGATGTCCGCCCTATATGTGGACCATCTTGAATGGTTTTGGTCCTCCAGCCCCGCAAAGAAACTGAAGTATTCAGGGGAGAATGTCCATTTGACGTACTGGATGCAGCTACTGCTGTCCTTCAAATGGAAAGTCTCCATCATTTGCTCATAGAGCTCCAAGTGTTCCCAAACAGAATACTTGGCGTTCTTATGATAAGGCGTGATAAAACTCCTGATTGCCTTAATCTATTTTAAGGGGTCCTTAAGCAAGGCCTTTTTCACCTTATTGGCCTTTTTGGTTCGGGTAACCCTGGTCCATTCATCCTCTGATTCAGAAGCACTGCTCCCAGTCTGATCTTCCAGGTTTTCTTGGATTCTGCGAGCCTGGGAATAGCTGGCAGAATGTGGGGACCTGGTCTCCTGTGTCCTGTGACGCTCAGAGGAGTCTTCAGATCCCTCCTTGCTACCAGGATTTAATGGGTACCCCCTCCCACTGACCTAACTGGGCAGAGGTTTTCAGGATGCCCTTTGTGGGCCTACTCTCCTGGGGTTCCCCACTAAATTGCACTGTACTTAGGTGCCCATACCCGGATGCCCGCCCATCCATTCCTGGGTGGTACTGGCCTATGAGCCCCATCCTTTTGGCTGGATAGTAATCTGCCATCCCTATGGCCCTGTGCTCATGTGCACCAGGGGACATGGGGGTGGCAGAGTCCAGGGACTGGGAGAGATGAAGGCCTCTGGTACTAGGGCTCCTGAGGTTATGCTCAGGCGTTTCCCTTTCCCAGCGAACCTCATCTCAATCAGCCCCTGCTCCCTGTTGCAATGCAAGAGCCTGCGCTTTCAGGTCCTCAGTTAAGGCCTTACTAGACTCTATCAGTCTCTCCTGCATGGCTACCTGTTGCTGGAGCCTATCATTGTGCTGGCAGAGAGCCTCATTCTCTCTCTGTGCCTCCTGATTGGTCCTGGAGTACTGGGCCAGTCTATGCTGCAGAAGGATTACCTCCTGCGTCCCATCCCTACTGGCCTGCTCCTTTCTTGCCAGAGCCTCTTCCACCCACCTGGTGTGCTCTAACAGGTTCTGATGCTCTTTTTGGAGGTCACCCAGCCCCTGGAGGGCCAAGTGATTTTCTTCAGTTTTTCTTTTTAAATGGCAGACTTCCTGGCCTAAGGTGTCCCTTTCCTGACTAAGAGTCTGCATCTGTGCCACCAGGTCGTCCCTTTGCCTTTGAAGGGCACCAGCTTTCTGGCGCTCCTGATCAAACTCTGCCTTGGTATCCAGGTCTTTCAGGATCAGTTTATTGCTCTCTGCCTTTTCCCCATCTAGGTGGCTTTGCAGGGTGACTACCTGCTCAGCATATGCCCTATTGAAATCTAATTGTTGCTCCAGCTTTTTCTGGCTCTGCAGTAGGGAGTCCAAACCTTCTTGGTACTCCTTCTGCAAGGCCAGAAATCTGGTATCCTGGTCAGACTTTTCCTGTTGCAGGGTACACATGTCCTCTTTGATTTTAATGAGATACTGTCTGCTCTCATTTTCTGACTCCTGGCTTCTGTGCATCCTCTGCTCAGAAGAGACCAGGTCAGATTGGGCCTTCTCTAACGCGATCTGTTGCCTATTTGCCAGATCTTGGCCTTCAGCACATTTTTCCTGCATGGCTCCCATATATAGATACAAATATGCTGCTATCCTAATCGTCTTGTCGTGTTTATCTTTAGCTTTAGGAGCCATGTATAGTTCACTCAGGGCCACATGTAAGGGACCCTGATCTCTCCAGATATCTAACCCAGTTGCAGTGACCTGTCGTGTGATTGCCTGCAACCACGCATCCTGGCCCTGCTCAGTCCATTCACCTCTCACAAATAGCTTATGTAAGAAGTGCTCTCTTGCTGTTTTCATGTCTACCAGTGTCGTCATTCTGGAATTTGAGTTCCTTCCTGACTTACAGAAGTTTGTATTTTATTTTGCAAAACAGACCATTTCCTTAGAGCGTTCCTTTAAGGGGTGCTTTCACAGTGTAAAACAGCGTGGTGATCTAACCGGATATGTGTATCCGGTCAGTTGACACACTGTATTAAGCTGCACAAGTGGTAAATCTAATCCAGAATATCCCGGCTATGAGCCCCCACTGTGTAAGTGACTCCAATCAAGCAATCCCACTAAGTCAGTGCCTTGTCTGGGATGCCCAAGGGAAGCCCTTATTTATGTATTTTTATGGCAGGTTATAATCTGGATGATGAACCCTTGTATAACACCCCTCTCTTAGAATCCCCCTTGACCCCACTGAGGCAAGAAGTAGGCTTGTTTTGCAAATTTAAAAGGTTTATTTGAAAAATTAAACAATATATATATATATATATATATATATATATATATATATATATATATATATATATATATATCACACTTCTATAAATAAATTGATAATGGATAGTACACTTGTGAATATGAGCAGTAATCTGCAAGAGGTAATCCTACAGTAGCACAGTTCTTGGTTACTTATGAATAGGAACAGAAGAATGAGGTGGGAAAGAATGCTTTATATGGTTCAAGGAAACGCAATGATGAATGAAATGCAGTACAGAAAATAACTTGATATGGCTTCAACAAAAGACAATGTAATCACTTTTCCTTGACAATTCACTCCCCCCCTTTATGCAATATAAGGAGGTGGAAAGAAGACACACAGTTCTCAGGAATGCAATCAAATATAATTCAGTTCCCCCCTAGCAAGCTTAGAGGAAAACAGGTATGAGTTTTAACACAGGCAAGATACTTTGATGTGGTTGCAATTAAGTGAAAAATATGCTAAAAAGGCTTTTAATTCCCTATAGGGGGTTCAGGGTAGGTGATATCTAGTTTATATTAGTTCAGGCTCACTTTAGCAATGCTCTATGAGTAACTAGCAGGTTAAAACGAATTTTAGCAAAGGAAAGCAAGTAGCTACTGATTTTTACACGTGGCTGAAATTGTGCAAAATGTCAAATCGTGGCAAATTTAATCGCGTGCATTGAGCGTAATTACGGAGGCCCTATAAGGAGTAGCAAGTCGGTTCTAGGTCCATTGGAAAGCCTAGAATCTTAACTTAATAAATAATAAAACTCGCTCCTAGCACAAACGGTTCCAGAGACACGGCCGATTTAGTCAAGGTAGTTTTACGGATTTGAAATTTTAAAGATCAGAATGACAGATGACAGTTTTCAGTTTTAAAGATGACAGAATGACACGATTCTAGGAGGCAGTTCCAATAGGCTAAAATAGTTTGGATTAGATTATTTTAAACTAAGAGATTGGTTTTGGCACAGTGAGTACTCACACTATATTTTTGAAATAAGCCGTCAAGGTCTGGTCCGGTTGGACGGGACTTCCGGCGGGTGGTTCTGAAGTCCCGGCTATCTGGGTCAGCTCTGCTCTCTGAGTCTGTCAAGCACCGGTTCTGCTCATCTGGTTTGTGGTTCTCTCTGGTTCCGGATTGTTAGGCGATCCTCTGCACACCAGTGCGCTACACACCAGAACACACACCAGAACACTGCTCACATTCCCCCTACACCTCCTCCCACGCTTCGAGGCTCAAGTGATTCGGTGAACCCAAAGGACCGGAAACTCCGTACCAGTTATAGTGTACGGTCTCGATTGCAACCCTTTCTGCATTGGCAATTGCCTTGGAGAGCGTATAGCAGAAGGGGCGGTGTTACGTCTCCACGTCGATCACGTGATCCAGAGTGGCGTTCCTCACGTGACCTTGGTGGACGTCACATGACCCAGAGACGTCACATGATCCAGGGATGCACAGTATAAAGGTCGGAGAGACAGAACACTCATTGCTTCTCAGCTGTCTTCAGACCCTGTTTGGCGTTACCTATTGCTCCACTGTTACCTTGATCTCGGAACTCTACCTCGGACTCCTTCGGATACCCTTTGTACCTTTGCTTGGAACTGTTTACCTGTTGCCGGACTTTGGACTTCATCCTGACTTGCTTTTGGATCATCCCTTGGTACTTCATTGAACTCCTACGCCATTTCCCTTCTGGGGATCCAAGTCACGCCTTCACTCCTACAGGTGGCTGACCCCTCATCCACGCTCTCATACGGTCCTACTATTCCAGGGACCGCCGCATCATCTGAGTCTCGAACCTCTACTAGGTTCCCGGGGTTTTCCTAACACCCGATAGGTAAGACCTTCTAGATCCTTTTGATTTACTGAACTGTATTGTGGTTGCCTGGTACTTAACCTCGTTCCTTTTTGACAGCAGCATCGGTGTTCCAGAGGTTCCGTGGATCTGGGAAGTCATCTCCCACCTGTGGCCTCAAAGGTCGTACAGCGGGTTTCTTTTAGTTCCCCTGTACGTCACTTGGGGATGGAGGTCTCATCGGTCTACACGACACTCAAGTCAGAACAGACTGAGAAGCCGTATAGTCGTGTTAGACAATGCAGGGATCCATGGAAGAACCCATAGCTGCTTTAGTCCAGGCGATTACAGTATTAAGGGCAGATATGGCCGCCGCAAATACGGTGATCCACCAAAGGTTAGACTCCATACAGAGTGTTCAGCATTCCCTTCCTGCAGACCCTGAGTTCGGAGATGCTAGTTCTTCCACCACACCTCCTCCCTTGGCTGGTACTACAGTCCCCACCCCGGTGATACTCCCAACCCCTACCCCCCTGGCCGGTCCTGAACGTTTTCAAGGTGACCCCAAGAAATTCAGGACCTTCATTAACCAGTGCAAGTTACATTTCCTGTGCAGACCTTTGGCCTTTCCTACTTCCACTGCTAAAGCCGCCTTTGCCCTTTCCTATTTAGCTGGGACAGCTGCAGCTTGGGCTAACCCTCTGTTGGAGAATAATAACCCAGTCATTTATGATTTAGATCTGTTGGTTCTAGAAATGTCTCGAGTATTTGATACCCGACATAAGGCACAGTCTAGGGATTTGGAGTTGTTAGAACTAACTCAGGGTAGAAGGACTCTGATAGAATACATCACCCGCTTCAATCAATTAGTTGCTGAAACATCATGGCCAGAAAGCAAGCGGGCAGTTGTCTTTTATAGAGGGCTGAGTAACACAATGAAAGATTCTTTAGCAGTGATCCCTTCTATGCCCACTCAGTATCCGGAACTAGTGGATCTTGCACTACAAGTAGATGCACGACGATTGGAACGTAAAGCCGAGCTGGGGGTTTCTTCCCATCCTACACTTACCAGTATTCCTACTTCCAGTGCGGAAGAACCTATGCAAGTGGGTGGTTTACGTAGCCCTATTACAACATCTGAGAGGGAACGTAGAAGGGTAGATAATGCATGCTTCTATTGTGGCATCACGGGACATTTTGTGAAAGTGTGTCCTCGACGTCCCAAGAAGAACCAGGTTTTTCGGACAGCTCGACCTTAGACCCGGAGAACAGGTCGAGTGTTCAGTCTCTATCTCCGGGTACCACTCTTGCCTTTGCTCGTGTTCAACCCGTCTCTGTGAACGCTACACTATGTCCCTCTACGGGCCTTCTTCATACAGTCACAATCATCATTGATTCAGGTGCTACTGGAAACTACATAGACATTGCTTTAGCCCATTCCCTCAATCTACCTTTAGTGGTAAAAACCCGACCTGAACCTGTTCAAGCCGTAGATGGCTCTGCGCTAATTTCTGGTCCTGTTCGACACCAAACTGCACCTCTCTTGTTGACCATACAAGATATTCACACAGAGACCTTAAGCTTTGACTTAATCACCACACCTCAGTTCGGTATCATATTAGGGATACCATGGCTACGTGAACACAATCCGCTGATCAATTGGCAATTAGGCACTGTGCTCTTCGAATCCGGGATCTGTCAGAATGATTGTCTCCCGACCCATCAAACTATCGACACCCCTTCTCGGGCTTTGAGAGCCTTAGCTCATCTCACGCTGAGTGTAGATGGATCCGAGGTGGTGACTCCTCATACCGTTGGGGGGTTGATGTCTGGGATTCCGTCTGAGTACAAAGCATTCGAATCAGTTTTTGATCGCGGCTCTTCTGAGGTACTACCTCCACATAGACCATATGATTGCCCCATCGAATTAATCCCTGACTCCACTATTCCTTCGGGTAGGATTTATTCTTTGTCTCTCTCGGAGGAACTAGCATTGAAAGAGTATGTACAGAACGCCCTTAGTTTAGGACACATCCGCCCCTCTACTTCACCAGCTGCAAGCCCTATATTTTTTGTACCGAAGAAAGAGGGGGATTTACGTCCTTGTGTGGATTATCGACGTCTTAATGCCATCACGAAGAAGGATAGGTATCCAATTCCGTTAATCACACCCCTTCTGGACCACTTATCACATGCTTCTATTTTCACCAAGCTTGATCTGCGCGCCGCATACAATCTAGTACGCGTTCGCGAGGGCGATGAGTGGAAAACGGCTTTCTGTACTCGTTACGGGTTGTATGAATACCTAGTCATGCCCTTCGGTCTTTGTAATGCCCCGGCCACATTCCAACGCTTTATGAATGACATATTCAGGGATATACTGGATGTATACATGGTTGTATACTTGGACGACATCTTGATCTTTTCACGTAATCTTGATGACCATGTAAAACATGTCCGAGAAGTACTATCCCGTCTCAGAAAACATTCCTTATTTGCCAAACCTGAGAAATGTCAGTTTCATGAAACATCTGTTGAGTTTCTGGGATTTCACATTACTCCGGGAGCGTTATCCATGAACGATTCCAAGGTCAGAGCAGTCTTAGAGTGGCCAGTACCTCAAACGCTCAAGTCCTTGCAATCCTTTCTGGGCTTCGCCAATTTTTATAGGCGTTTCATTTCCTCCTTCTCCACAATCGTTGCCCCGCTCACGGCCCTGACTAGTCCTCAGATACCCTATCGTTGGCAGAGGGAACATCAGGAGGCTTTTGAGGCTTTGAAAACCGCTTTCACTACCGCACCAGTGCTTCAGCACCCCAATCCTGACCTCCCATTCATAGTTGAGGCGGATGTCTCTTCTTTTGCCCTTGGTGCGGTATTGTCCCAATCATGTCCTACAACAGGCAAATTACACCCAGTGGCATACCATTCCCGTAAGTTCTCCAGTACTGAGACTCACTACACCGTTACGGAGAAGGAACTCCTGGCTGTCATGGACACCTTTCGTGTTTGGCGCCATCATCTTTTGGGGGCTAAACATCCGATCACGGTATACTCAGATCATCGAAATTTACAGGACCTGGCTTCGTTGAAGTGCATTAATAGCAGACAGGTTCGGTGGCATCTTTTCTTTTCCTCTTTTGATTTTCGTATTATGCATCGTCCTGGTACTTCACATGGTAAAGCAGACGCCTTGTCACGTTCCCCGGGTGGGGTCGAGTTGCCAACCTTCCCTGACACTGTTCTCGGAAAGGGTCATGTAATTTGACTCTGCACACCCTCATTGCCACTATTAGACTCGGTTCGAACCTGGACTAGCATTCATTCCGAACAGTTGCGAGAATGGGACCCCGTGTATTCAAATGGTTTGCCTTTCATGCATGACCGCCTGTTTCTTCCCACACCTGACACTCGTAATCTGGCCCTTGAGTGGTCTCATGATGCTCCTTTTAATGCCCATCCCGGTCAGGAGCGCACTTTAGATCTCCTCAAGCGCTGGTGATGGTGGCCCTCTATGAAGCGCGATGTGGAGTGTTACGTTAATTCGTGCGCGGTGTGTGCTCAGGCTAAACATCGGAGGGGCCGACCGGTTGGGTTACTGCTTCCGCTTCCAGTACCTCCCAGACCTTGGCATACACTGACTATGGATTTCGTGACCGATCTCCCCAAGTCACAAGGTTTTGACTCAATCTGGGTAGTGGTGGACACGTTCACAAAAATGGCCCGTTTTGTTCCTTGTAAAGGTATTCCTTCGGCTCCGGCCTTAGCAGACTTGTTCTTTGAACACGTGTTCATGTTATTTGGGCTACCTTCGGTCATTATATCTGATCGAGGATCACAGTTCACCTCTCGTTTTTGGAGGTCGTTGACTAAATTGTTGGGCATTGATACCAGGTATTCTTCGGCCTATCATCCTGAGACTGATGGGCAGACTGAAAGGACAAATCAATCCATGGAGCAGTATCTTCGCTGCCTTATGTTGCAACACCAGACCTCCTGGTTGGCCGTTATACGGCTTGCTGAGTTTGCATACAATAACGCGGCTCATTCAGCTACAGGTTGTTCGCCTTTCTACGCCCTCTACGGCCAACATCCCAAGGTCTTGCCGGTCCCTGATGCTTCTATTTCATCGAATCCTGCGGCCACGACATGTCTTAGGGATCTGTCTGCGATACATGCTAGTACTGTGGTCCATCTCACTGAAGCAAAGGCGTCTATGAAGGCCCGTGTGGATGGCAAACGTCTACCTGCTCCTCCTTTGGTGGTGGGTTCTAGAGTTTGGTTATCTTCACGTCACCTTCGCCTAGTGGGTTGCCGGAAATTGCTGCCTCGTTTTGTCGGCCCGTATGTAATCTCTCAGGTTGTGAACCCGGTGGTGTTTCGTCTGGTGCTTCCTAGTTCCTGGCGTATCCATCCTGTATTCCATGTCTCCCTCCTCAAACCCTGTCCCGACTCTGTCCGTCTTAGAACCCCTGTTGCGCCGGTGTCCCTGGCTTCTCCTGATGTCTTTGAGGTGTCAGCCATTTTGGGGTCCCGATGGTTTAGGGGTAGGCTCCAGTATCTAGTGGATTGGAAGGGTTACGGTCCGGAGGAGCGTTTTTGGGTTTCCGCCTTGGATTTAGACGCCCCTCGGTTGGTAGCCCGCTTCCATAGGGATAATCCGTCCTGCCCACGGGGTCGTGGGCCATTGGGGAGGGGCTATGTTAGGCGATCCTCTGCACACCAGTCCGCTACACACCAGAACACAAACCAGAACACTGCTCACATTCCCCCTACACCTCCTCCCACGCTTCGAGGCTCAAGTGATTCGGTGAACCCAAAGGACCGGAAACTCCGTACCAGTTATAGTGTACGGTCTCGATTGCAACCCTTTCTGCATTGGCAATTGCCTTGGAGAGCGTATAGCAGAAGGGGCGGTGTTACGTCTCCACGTCGATCACGTGATCCAGAGTGGCGTTCCTCATGTGACCTTGGTGGACGTCACATGACCCAGAGACGTCACATGATCCAGAGACGCACAGTATAAAGGTCGGAGAGACAGAACACTCATTGCTTCTCAGCTGTCTTCAGACCCTGTTTGGCGTTACCTATTGCTCCACTGTTACCTTGATCTCGGAACTCTACCTCGGACTCCTTCGGATACCCATTGTACCTTTGCTTGGAACTGTTTACCTGTTGCCGGACTTTGGACTTCATCCTGACTTGCTTTTGGATCATCCCTTGGTACTTCATTGAACTCCTACGCCAATTCCCTTCTGGGGATCCAAGTCACGCCTTCACTCCTACAGGTGGCTGATCCCTCATCCACGCTCTCATACGGTCCTACTATTCCAGGGACCGCCGCATCATCTGAGTCTCGAACCTCTACTAGGTTCCCGGGGTTTTCCTAACACCCGATAGGTAAGACCTTCTAGATCCTTTTGATTTACTGAACTGTATTGTGGTTGCCTGGTACTTAACCTCGTTCCTTTTTGACAGCAGCATCAGTGTTCCAGAGGTTCCGTGGATCTGGGAAGTCATCTCCCACCTGTGGCCTCAAAGGTCGTACAGCGGGTTTCTTTTAGTTCCCCTGTACGTCACTTGGGGACGGAGGTCTCATCGGTCTACACGACACTCAAGTCAGAACACGGATACAGCACTGCTTTCTGGATACTGCTACAGGTTCTTGCAAAAGTTCTTGGCAAAATGTCAAACAGCTCGCCCGGCTGTTGAATAGTTTGGTTGGTTTTGAGGCCTGCTGAAGAGGATTCAGCTTGTGGATTCAGGCCTCTCCGCTACAAATTCTGGAGTTAATTTCTGCTACAGATTCTGGAGATTGATGGATTCGCAATCTGGATCGCTAGATGTGAAGTCTGAAGTCTCCCGGCAAAGCGTCCCGCAAGAAAGTGGAAAGTGAATCTCTCTACCTGGGTTTCAATGTTCCTTTTATGTGTTTTGAAAATGGGTCTGTGCCTGGGCCTAGCTAAGCCTGCCCCTCTCACTTATCATTGGCCAAGCTTTCCTCTCTCCCTTGATTGGGGGAAAGAAATGGAGTGTCAGAGTGATGCTGTAGGTTTCATGGTCAGAGGATCCTCCTCTGGTCAATTTGCCCACAAATCTATATTTGATTCAAATACATATTTCCCAGATACACAAGTGGTTGACATTACATGTACATATTACAGATGAATTAAGACAGGTCTCTGTTCAAGCCCCATGTTCCTGCGAGCTGGGATTCAGAAATGACAACATTTTGCGCTTTTTGGTCGGTTTACCAATATCGGACATTTACCAAAAATTACACAAATGTGTGAAAGGAGTATGGACATTAATTGATGAAGTGTCAGATTTATAACATGCAGACATTTGGAGTAAGACCCTATTTTCTGCTAGCAACCCCCCAGAATGCACCACAGGGTCCTAACACCTCTTAAAACGTGCACAGAAAAATCACAAGAATAATGATATTACTTATATAATTCTGACAAGTCCGTACTATGAATTATCCATCTTTTTTTAACATTATGCTCTGGCCCAAAGGGGTGTGGTTTCCCCCAAGCACATGGTGGAGTTTCTGGTTTGTCCACTTCCCCCAAGCTCAGCTTGCCCTCACAGGCACTGCCCCTCGCAGTTTCTCCCAAGATGAAGCCACTTTACGGCCCCCCCAATATAAAATTTGCCTGAGTCCGGGACAGGGCTTTGTTCAGTTTCCTGTATCCCCCAGGTGCCACTCCCCTAATTCAATCAGAGAGGTGTCATCTCCTTTTGGCAGGGTCAGCAGGATGCAGCCAGGCCTGGGAAGAGTTGTTGAGCCAGTTCAACTCCTGTCGGGGGTAGTTGTCAGGCAGAATTCAGCTAAATGTCACTTTAGTTCCCATTTTTCTACATTCAACCCAAACTTACAATTTTTACACATGCAGCTAGAACACTGATTCTAAGTTCAAAACTATGACATTTAAACAATTGCAACCTATGTGACACTCACAAGTAGGTCACTCATTTATTCTAAACATTTCGATTTTAGTGGCTTTACCCCCAAATTCACTTAAGCTGCTGACATCCCCAGCTATTTTTTTTATATATACCTTAAATAATTACTTCCTTCAAGTCATTTCAGAATATAGTTTTACATTGTATCCACCTCTTAGCAAGTCTTTCCTTGGCCTGGTTTGGGTTCATTTGTTCAGTTTTACACAAAAGGCTGGTGGTTTTAAAACGCCGGCTTTCTGATAGTGGTGAGCACCAGTATTGCATCCATTTTGACATTAAGAAAATGAATTCTCCATAGTTCTGGGTTGCTTTTGGCAATCAGCATTGCCATTCCCAATGGTTTCAGGCTACTGTGTGTGTAGCACAATGGTGGTTTTAGGCAGTGCCCTCCTGTGCTCACAACATAGGCAAAAATGGGTGGCAGCCTATTCTTCATGTTTTCCCTGTGCACTCTCTGGGGAGTTCTGGCCATCATGATATTTTCAATGCCAGTAATGCACAGTTTTATGGTAGGGCTTGGATGCATGGGTAAAAACATCCCACATAACATGTTGAGAATAATGCGATTGGAATGCTTGCATGCTGTTCCGTCTTTGGCTTTGTGACACTAACACTGGATGTTGCGGTGCACTTTGGCACTGAGTGTGCTCTGGACTGCCTCTAATTCCTCTGGCTCCATCTGGGATTTTGAGACCACCGTAACACCCTCATCAAGTGAAAGAGAGGGACGTTAGCAATAGGCAAGGACAGCCATGTCCTGCTGGTGCTTCCCAAACTGCAAGCACTAACGCTATGGAAGCTAAAGGGGTCAAGTACTACAATTATTTCCAGCCTCGTGCTAAAGAAAGGTGTGAAGGAAAACATGGCTGCCTGCATCGTCACACAGTCTTCTTTCTATGGCCTACTTCATCAAAAGCTAAGATGAGTTTTAGGGCCTATTACTGATCTAACCCAGACATTTCTTTAATCTCTGTGACATTCATGTACATCCTGACTCAACATGTGTCACTCAATCAGAACATTCTGGTTCACTTACACTGAAGGCATGCAGCTGCTTCTTCCTGTCAGGGCGGAAACAGATTAGGTCAGATGAACTGGAAGATGCTCTACCACTCACTGAGAAGGGCCACCATAATATTGGTTTCTTAACTTCTGATCCGTCACTGTTCTGTGCAGGGAAGAATTAGAACAGTTACATGACACACTGGGATTTAGTTTTGGAATAATGCTTATCTTGCTGCATAGGTAAGTTTGTGGCTAAGTATCCCTCCCCCAACCCCCCCGGGTGTGGATCTCACAGCTGGATACCTAGTTACATGCATGAGCTCAATAATAGTAAAGAATGTCCTTCCTTGAGTAGGTAATTAAATCGGGCTCCTGGTTAATCCCCTGTTCTTACAAGGTAGGTTTAACATTCAATAAGACAGAAGTAAACAGGGTCAGAGACACCTAGAAGACACACTCCCCTCGGACATACAATGAATGCCTCAGTATTTGTTGGTTATACTCAGGTTTTACTAAACATCATAGCAGGGTGCTCAGTGTTCATACTGAACGAACAACAAAAGGAACATTTAGTACAAAGCCAGATTGAAGTATCATCTGGTTAATTTACACATACAAACCCTGAGAAAACTCAAAAGGTCACATGGGAAATACAATATAATCAAACAGTACATAGTGCTTAAGTGCAATAATAATCAAACCAGTGTGAAACGAGCACTGGGACTCAGAGTCATATGGTCAACACAACAGTGTTTCAGCCTTAAAGCGCTGTATTGGCAGCTGTTCTTTGGTTGGCCTTCATCAGGACGGGATGAAGTGCTTGTGGGAGCTTCCTGCGGGCTCTGTCAACAGAATGAGACAGGAGGGCGTGTGAGGAGTGTGTTTCGGAATATCAATTACAGTTATTAGTAATTACAAAAAGGCAGTCAATGCATGCTATTAACAAAAAACTCCAAAAGGAGAAAGTTCTGTGGTCCCTTACCCTGATGCATGTATACCAGGGTAGATGGCAGGGCATGCAGAAGTGAAGACCCCCAATGCCAGTAATAGGACACCAGTTCGTTTTGCTGATTCATGATCCAGACAGATTTTCTGGTTACCTCTGCGATGGTGCAAATAGAATACTACCCAGTGGGGCAAGATGGGTCATGACACATGCATCTCTTCTCCAAGGATGGGCTGGAATGGGGCATCCTATGCCAGTGTCTGTACTTTACAGAGATTTAGGGACCAGAATGCTCATCTGAAATTTAAGAGCTATGATCTTTCTCATGACTTTCCGATGAATGTCAATATCCGGCATGGATTTGATGAGTGGTATTGTCTAAATAATGGGATCTCTGAGCATTGCATGGGATAAGACATTTTAAGGACCCCTTCCAAATAATGTGGAATTTTACAACCTTTTTGTAATTGCTTAAATGCAGCAAGCATTGGCAAATCACCCTTTTATATCCATCACGCAATGTACATTTTTCTAGCCAAGTAGACTTTACTGTATCTGTTGTTACACAGACCATTTACATGCTGTCCATGCACCAATAGGTGGACGTGCTGTCTCTGTTCCTCTCCTGCTGGGCAAAAGTACTATTGGTGACTGTTATGATTATTTGATTTTCAAAATGAACAAATACAAATGCGGCAATTACCCAAACAAAAGTCGCTTGTTGTTTCTGCTGCACGCAAGAAAAAGCAGCTTCCCAGAAGGCTGCGCTCTTTCAAGGTATTTATAGAAGATATTCTAATAGCCTTGCGCTTCCGTTCTTTGTGGAAGCTCTGTGATCATTAAGCCACACGGTGCTCTGCAGTATCCAGTGGGGCGCGGAACGCGGTATTGTGGCCACCAATGAGGCAGGGTTAAGCTGCTACAATCAGCACTGCCCCGGGGTACTGGGATTCTACACAATCGGGGACCTGATGGGAAGCTCGCCATAAACAAGACACTGTCTCCGCGACTGCCTATTGTGGCTTTTGAATATCTGCTTTTAGACAATTAAACGGTGTCTGTTCGCCTGTGATGATCCTTGGCAGGCCTCCATGCACACAATCCCAAAGGTGCATTCTGATCAGAGGATGAAGCTGCCCGATTGGATGTAAATAATCAAATTTCAACTATTTTCCTCAAATGCCATTTTTCTATAATTATGAACAATACAGCCAATGGGAGGTGGATGCACCGTATTCATGGTTGTACCCCGTAAAGCAAACAAAAGGAAGGAAAGTGTTGAAAATAAACATGTTAATAAGAGCATTTAATGTGCATGCCACAATAGACACACAATGGGTACAATAGGTCTTCAGATTCTAAGCATACTGATTTAACTGAGATACTGTGAATGCAGTTAAATTCTCTCTAAAAAATGATTGGAGAGAAGATGCAGTTCGCTATGTTGTCAATGGAAACAAACAAGCAGTCGTTTATTCTAGTCAACTTAGATAACATTTACAAAAAAATTAATTGAGAAGACACTTCTTGGCCTCATTTCGAGTTGGGTGGTACCCCTGCAGAAAATCTGCCAAAATAACGCTGAAACGAATTACCGTTACCGACACTTGGTCTGGCGGAATTTGCACCAGATTACAAGTGGTGGTGGCGATGTAATTCCCCATTTAATTTGAGTCCATTGAACTCAATGGGGCTTTTTGGCAGAATAACCGTGGCTGATTTTTCACTGTGGTAATTCCACCAATTCTGACGATTTTTCGGCGATGCGTTGGAGGGTTTACCTCTAGGATTTTCATGAAGGCAAATCCTCTACTCCGTGCCTAAACATGTAATTTGGCATTGTGGTAACGTGGGCTGTAACAAAGTTACTGCCCACTTTACCACTTATAGGCAAATTCGTAATGAGGCAATTTGTCTTTTTCTTTGTAAAAACAAGAATTAATGTTATTTGATTGTTTATAGCAAGAGTAATAGTGACTACCAAAGTAATTTGAGCTGCCGACCAACCAAGTCCCATACACCACAACACGAGCTATGCATTAGAGGGGTATATCAGTGAGCATTCAATCTGAAACTTTCTGTTGAGAATAGTACCTGCTGATGTTGCTAAAATGTTGACAAGAACTCCTTTGCAGGCACACGCTTCAGTTTTGTCTGGATGCTTCATGTATTAGAAAGGGTCGTTTTGCTTGTTTTCTCAGAGCAGATGGAAGAGGCTTTTAAAGTTGGTTTCTGTGATCCCAGATCTACAGGACAGCATCCTCCTTGACAACACCATCCGATAGGTTCCTTAAAGTTAGCCTCCAGTTGGCCATTCCTATGATGGTTGCCATTGCAAAATCATGTGTTTCTCGTTCATGGAGGTTTTTCTTTGGAACATTTGCTGCTAAGAGGTCTTTTGCGATAGACATACCAAACTCAGATTCAGATCTAGGCACATTGGCCCTCATTCCGAGTAGGACGGTAAGGGATACCGGGCACCGGTAAGGAGACTGAAATCCTTCTCCCTTCCCCCTGCCTT
Source organism: Ambystoma mexicanum (assembly GCF_040938575.1). NCBI lineage: Eukaryota > Metazoa > Chordata > Amphibia > Caudata > Ambystomatidae > Ambystoma > Ambystoma mexicanum. The sequence goes on along the minus strand of NC_090931.1, from coordinate 122,026,254 downwards.
ACACACTATGATTTTCTGGCAGTAATCTTAGCGAGGGATGGGATCCCCAGTAAATTACCTACTACTCCATACCTCAGGGTGCCCTTTTGTTATTTTCCATAGGGAGATTCTGACCCTCTATACAAGGAAAGTTGGGGTTCCACCGGCGCACATCTATATTCAATAATGAATTCTATCAGTGCTGTTTTAGGAAATTATAGGTGCAGGGGAGGAACTGGGGCCCTGGCACAAAGCCTCCACTATATGCAAGAGAAAAGAAGAGGATTCAAGTTTGGAATCCTCTCGTCCCCTGCACACTTTCGGATACCGCCTCACGGGCGGTTAATATTTGGATTTAAACAATGAAGCTAGAAACTTAAGCAATACACAATTCCAATTTTAAAGTTCATTAATGATGTATGTGCACTGAAAAGTGTAAAATAAATCAGGCAATTTAATAGTAAAAAGGTGTTGTAGCAAAAAGGTATCCAGTAGTCGAATATGATTACTTGACGCGTTTCAAGGTGATTCCTCTTTCTCAAAAACCTAACCGGAGTGTTGAGAAGTATCACATAACGAAACACACAATCAATATGCTGCACTCCCTTTCTTAAGCTTTTCAGTTCCCTCTCTTGGCCACGTCCCAGCAATTTACAAGACCCACCATCGAAGTTCTCTGCAAAAAAAAAAAGAAGCCTTTTTTGTTCTATTAGTGACTGCTAATGTCTTCTACATTGCCAATAAATAGATGTAAGTGCCAAGGACGAGTATACTCGTCCTTTTTGCATAGACTTCAGTAATAGCCTGGCACTTTAGGGGTTAAATCTGGATGTGATGCTCAGTTAATAGCAATTACTTTGTGCATGTCTTTTCTTGAAAATGAAGTGCATTTCCACAGATTCTGAAAACTGAAATAGAGCCTGATGCTGGATCTTTCTACTAAACTGCAAAAGTTGTAATTAACAAATGTGCTGCACATTTTTTTTAAAAACACTGGTAATAAGAAAATGCAAAATGTAGTGTTGATCCCATCTGCCATCAACATATCTATTCTGCTGCCCACAGTCACTGTGTCCCCAAGCTGCACCCATCATCTGAAAGAGGAAACTCACTCAGCAAGCGTTTGTTTTCCATCATGAGTTCCATGAGGACAACAGCATTTACATTCGGTATGGTTACTACACTGGCTACCTATTGTTACTTCAAGTATGCATGAATGCATACTAGGGAAATGGAATATGTCTGTCTCGTGCAGACATATTCCATTTCCCTTCACTTAGAATTCTTAAATCCATCGCACTATTCAATATTGCTTGACAATTATATAGCGCTTACTGCCATTGTCAATGACTCAACGTGCTGGCATAGAAGTATGAAGGTACTGCATTAGTATTACTAGTGTTAGTATTTGTATTGCCAGCAGTATTGCAGCAGCATGAGTAGTAGGAGGAGTAGGCAGAGCAGTGGAAGAATTGACGGATTAGTAGTAGTAGTGTTGTGTTATGCATATTTGTATAGCACGGTATTAAGTATATTGTTAAGTATTTTGACAGGTGGTATCCTGGCACTGAGAGAGAAGAAAAATACCAGGAGAGAGGTTAAGAAAGCAGATAAATGAGCAATAGGAAGGTTTTGAGCGATTTCCAAAAGCAAAGGAAATCGTCAGTTAATCTGAGGGAGAGATGGAGAGAGTTCCAAAGGCATGGGCTGCCACTGACAATGCTCGGCTGCCAAGTGTCGCCTTACAAAATCGAAGGACCACCAGCAAACCCTGATTGTGGAGCGGAGAGCCCTTGTAAGGACCTAGGCCAAAATCTGTTCCTGAAGAATAACTGCCTCCTGTCTGTGAAGCGCCCGGTGCGCCAGGCAGAGGATCTTACATTTGAGATGCTTCTCAATGGGCAGCCAGTGGAGCTGTTTCAATACTGGCGGCCACCAGCATACGCACAGCCGAGTTCTGTAAAATATGGAGCCTGCGGACGTGGTATTTAGGCTGGGCAAAAAGGACTGCATTGCAGTAGACAAGGACTCCCGAGATTACAGTGGTAATCGCAAAGTCCTGGTGTTGCGCAAAGTCCTGGTGTTGCTGAGGAAAGGAAGGAGGCACCTTCCTGAGCAAATAGTGCTGGCCTGCAGCTCAGGGGACAGAGAGGAGCTAATTGTAATGCCAAGATGTTTTATGGAGTCAACAAGCCCGGGCATATTCCTTAAGCTAGCAAGCCAGAAGTCTGAGGGCCACGCCTGATTCTGAACTAAGGGACCAAGGATCATGACCTCAGACTTCTTGCCATTAAGATTAAGGCAGTTAGTGCTCATCCAACTGCCTATTGAGGAAAGGCATGATCGGAGGCACTTGACAGAGTCAGCTGGATCGAAACGACGGCCATGACACCAGATCAGCTTTGCCAGGGGCCGTACGTATATATTAAATAAGATGGGAGAAACTACAGAGCCCTGGGGGATACCCCAGGTAACAGCAGTTGAAGAGGCCCTGTAGAGGGGGGGGAGAGAGAACCTGAGAGCAGTGGGAGAGGAAAGAAGTCAACCACTGGAGAACGGTCTCCGTAATAGCAATATCTTCAAGGTGACAACACAAAATAGCATAGTCAATTGTGTCAAATGCTAAAGATACATCTAGCATGATCAGGAGAGAAGTACCCCCGGGATCCATGATTAGTGTGATGTTGTCGAAGACTGAGAACAGGGCTGCTTCAGTCCCCATCAGAGGACGAAACCCAGATTGATCACTATCCAAGATGGAGTTTTCCTGTAAAAGATCTCTCATTTGGGGAGGGCCAATGGCCTCAAGGATCTTCATGAGGAATCGTAAGAGGGAAATGGCCTGGAAATTGGCCAAAGTGTAGGGGTCAAGGTTGTTTCCTTTCTAGTAATGGGGAAAAGAAGGCCAATTTAAGGGCTTTTTGGGGGGAACCCCATCATGAAGGGAGTAGTTGACCGGTAAGTTGATAGTTGGGTCAATATCATATTTAATACCCTTGAGCACATGCAGAGGGATAGGATCAGGAGGAGAGCATGATCTGAGGCCAGTGATAACTTCCGGGACAAGCTGTCCTGAAACCTCCACAAACAATGAAAAGGAACACTTTGGGGGGGCGGGGCCTGAAGAAGGAGCACTAAGCAGGGGCTTAGCACCTATGGAAGTTAACGTGTTGGCTCAGATAAGAGCAATTTGTTTTATGAAAGTACTGTGAGAGGGAGTTACAAAGTTCCTGAGAGGCCGGAACTTGTGGAGAAATAGAGGGAGGGCAGGAGAGCTCTTTGGCTGCTGAGAAAAGTGCTTTGGGCTTATTAATTGCCAAAGAAATACAGTATGCTGTTTTAGCCGACTTAATAGACCGATGATAATGAAATCAAGCAGATTTAAGCAATAATCGGTCTGCTGGCACGTAATCCGAATGCCAGATGTGTTCTGCCTGTTTATACACAAGTGTAGTGCCTGTAACTAGGTCAGACGTATACCAGCGGGCAAAGCGCCCACTAGATTTAACCAGTTTAGTTATTATAGGTAGCCTTGAGGGCTGTTTAGGGATCAGTAGAAGAGTCTGAGGACTTTACTGCAGAAAGACTATCCAAATTCTGAGAGGGAAGTCTATTGAGATCCACCAGTCTCCAATTGGGTTAGGCGTGAGTTCTAGGAGAGAAGAAACATAGAGGTGAAGAGCAATAGACAGCAAACAGGATCATGAAATGGTCAGACCAACCTAAAGGCAGTGCAGCGTGCATCTCAACCAAGCCCGCTGGTGCAAAGATGAGGTCCAGAGTGTGATCCAGTGAGTGTGTGTGTTCATGAACAAGCTGAGTTAAGTTTAGATCACCCATCAGCTGCATCAGTTTATCTGCTGGGGGTTCAGGGGCACCATCTGTCCAAACGTTAAAGTATCCAAGAATACAGAACAAGGGATTTTTCAGCAGGAGATCAGCAATGACAGCCACAAATCCTTCAGGGAAGGTTGTATCATACCCAGCATGCAGATACACAAAGAGCAGATACAAAGTGTTAGAGGGTGATATAGAAAAGCGAACCAACAGAAACTCTACCTTAAGGCAGTAGGAAACTGCAACCACAGAACACTGCAGTGTTTTCCTGAAGAGAAAGGCCAGGCTACCACCAATCTACATGTACCTTTGAGTAGTTAGACGGGAACAATTGTAAACATCAGGGGTAGAAAAGTCAGTAAACCAGGTCTCTGATATAGAGATAAAGTCAGGCTGATGGGTGGATAGCAAATCAACATGTCCAATTTGTATTTCAGTGGGAGTGGTAGTAGCAGTTGCAGGCACAGTAGTACTGGTAGTAGTAGGAGAAGTTGAATGAGGAGTAAGACTAGGATTAGGGGTAGTAGTAGGCATAGTAGGGATAGTATTAGAAGCATCAATAGTGGTAGTGACTGTGATGCTGGAAATGCATCAGAGGGACAGGGCCTCTGAATCCTTGTCCTTTATAGCTTTATCATGTATGTTCTGTCTTGTTTTCCATGTAGGAGTTCATGTGGGACTCCTGGTGGTGCGGGTCTTCCTGTATTTGGTTTGGTGTACAGACCGTTGGGATACCCTTATGGCACCCGTGGGTGGGAGTACGACCCTGTACTCCTAGTGTATGTTGGTGGGCACCTGTGTGTGACCCACAGAGCAGGGTACGGGCTGGTGGCCTGAGCGTCCTCCATTTTGGGATGCCCAGGCCCTGTCATTGGAATCAGTGGACTCCTGATAGGAAACAAGAAGGCCCCTGTGGCCTCTTGCTTTCTATCGCCTGTTACCATCTTTTCCCAAAGCCCTGACTCTGTCCCTTCCGCTTGACTGGCTGTTGGATGGAAGTTCCATATATGGTAGTGTGGGGAAGTGCCGGCACGATTGTCTGGAGCCTTTCCAATGCCCGTGGGATGGGACCTGGGTGAATGGAGTGTGTGACAAATACGCATTCTGTGTTATGGGTGTCTAGTATCTGGTGTTTGACACAATGACTGAGACAGAACTGCCTGAAACTGGTATGAAGGCCGTGTGTAGTGCTGAATGGCAGAGTACTTTTCCGAAACCACATTCTGTGTTGTGAGTGTCTGGATGGAGAAGAATGGCCTGAATTCATTGTGCACCTGATTGGCTGACTGACTGCCTGAATGCCCTTCTGAATGATTGGTTGCCTGAGTGTGACCCAGCAGAATGAATTAGAGATCAACAGTGTATCTGGGGGCCTCTGACTGCTAGAAATTGTTCAGAAGCTGAAGTTGATACTTGATGCTTACTCTCGAAGCCGAGCCAGATGATGAAAGTGAACCGTTGTTCCCTTCCGTGTAATCTGAAAGCTGCTGTGCCTTCAAGAACTGATCCAAGAGAGGACCTGGTAAGGAGACCTCTCCCTGAGCTACGAGGGACCATTGTGCACCAGCTGATCTTTGCCAAAGCTCCCGGCTAGACAGACCTAAAGCTGCCAACCAGAGAAGTGGATCGCCGAGGAGAACAAACAGAAGCACCGGACAGCCGTCTACCGTCGGCGACCGGCATCACCGACCGGAGCCGTCGTGCTCCCGTTTGCCTAAGAATATCTGATCCAAGGACTCCCTTGTTCATCATCGTCGACCACCTTCGTCCTGCCGGAGAAAGTCAAGGCCGCCGGTGACCGAGGAATATCCGCTGGTGGGTTTCCCACCACCCGAAGACCTCAGAGATGCTGACCATGCTACTGAAGCCAGCCATGGTCACGTCCCGTTCCCTGATGCCAGACGCCGATGACTCGACACCCTTGCTGGGCCAAAGTTATTCACTAACTCTTTGCAACAACAAATCATCGTCGTCGAGGTGCACCGCACGCCTCCCCTGTTGCAGGATGTTTTTGATCAAACGTCGACGAGCACCACAAGGAAGCTGCTGCCTCCACGACAATGTTCACCTTTTGTTCACCTTGGAAGTTCGACAATCCGTGGCTCTTGCTTGAAAGGGAGTGCACTCAAGAAGGGTCCGTCGATTCCCCGACAAAGAAATCTACAACACAAGGTACATTGGGATGCAGAACTATAGAAGAAGATAAGACTCTAATAGACAATATATGGACTGGGCTTGTAGTGCATCTTCATTTACAGGTGGCCCAGGTGGGGGGATCCTCATACAGAACTGCGTCTGGTTGGTAGGGTCTCAGTTTTCTGCCAATTGTATAACCAATTTGTCTTCTTCCCAAGTCTATGGTTGATATTGTTTTGCTGTGTTGATTCGTATGCTATTTGAGCTGAGTATAGTTGATGCATTTTAATGGAATAAGAGTAATCATGGTACCACCTAGAACTGTACATATTTACCATTTTAGAATTGTCTGAGCACCAAGTGTATTATCGTGATAATGTATATAACATTGAACCTTATTTATACAAAGACTGTGTTTTAACTAATACAGTGTGAGGACATTCCTTTGTGGGTGCTTGTACTTAAGAACCAGCCTGCATCACCTCCTGGGAAGATAGGCCTTGATTGCTTGCCACATTTACCAATATAGATAATCTTCTCTGCCATATAGAGAGCAGGAGTACAGATGCCCCCCATCAGTGTTTGCTTTACAGTGTGTTACCTTGCATCTGTGCTGTGGTGCCTGTGACTACTGCTGCATAGGCGCTTGCATTTGTGGTGCCTGTGTCATGGGATGGTGTGTTGGCAGGAATGCGTTTGGTGTCTGTACTTGTTGTTGTGTCTGGTGTTTGCAGTGACAGTCGTAGTAGCGGTAATGGTGGTAGTAGTAGTAATTGTGTAGTTGAAGTGGTAGTAGTGGTGATAGTAGTAGTAATAGTAGTAAAAGTAGCAGCAGGAGTAGAGGTGGTGGTGCTAGTCGTAGCAGTAGTGGTATTAGTAGGTGTAGCAACAACAGTGGTGGTAGTAATGGTGGTTATAGCAGGGGTAGTAGTAGGAGACATAGAAGCACTAGTGCTAGTAGTAGTATTAGCATTAGTGGTATGAGGAGTAGGAGTAGGGTTAGTAGTAGCAGTAATAACATATGTAATAGTGGTAGGAATAGGTTTAGCGATAGCAGTAGAATTAATTATTGTAGTAGAGTAATAGTAGAAGTGGTGGCAGCAGCGATGGCTGTAACAGTCATAGCAGTTTAGTGGGGGATGTAAGGAGTAGGAGTAAGGGGTAGTAGTAGCCATAGCTATAACATTAGTCATAGATAGATGTATTTACAACAAGGCTAACCAGGTCACCAGATTGCCGGAGAAGCAGTTTATTTTCAATTTATTGATTGTCATTTTGTAAACATAAAACAAGATTTGTTTATCTGAGTCTGATTGATATACAAGACTGCAAGACATTTTGTGCTGTTTGCATTCATTCCACTATGATAGTGAATGTCTTTGGCAAACTTGTATATATGCTTGATATTTGCAAACGCTTTATTGTTAGGGTAACATTTAAAACATTTTTTTTTAAAGGAAATATGTCCCAAACCCAGCATGCTTTAGGTATTTAGTGATTCAGTCATGGAACTCTCAAAGGCATATATGACAGACACAAAGTTGTTTGGTTTTTCTTATCTTCCCAAAAAGCTCTTTAATATGCAAAACAGCCAAAACCTCATTGGTTTTATTGGTGGCGATTCATATTATCTTTGGAGTTCTTTCTAATCAATACACACAAACACTGTGTTAAGCAATCACTTGTATATTCATATACACAACATGCATTTTTAAACCATTGCAAACATTAGACTTTTTCCCTTCAGAAAAGTAAAGTTTAAAAATCATGCATCATTTTACAATATTAAATGCATGCCTATTCTTAAGTCAAGCACATAGTTCCCACAGGCAGTAATAAAATGATGTTCAAAAGTAAGTACTATTTCCCTCCCCGGCCCAACATTTCAGAGGTCTTTGGCCGCCTGAAAGATGTAAGCACGAAATAGATCAAAGAGAAGTTAAAATGGAGAAGAGTAAATCTGAATATGCAAGTGTATCAAGGTACCTGTGAATGGATACCCAAAGGTATAGAAGGATGAGAAAAAAAACTGCGTGCCAAAGGTACACACTCTTTCACAGCTTAAAGGTGTCCCATAAAGATATCCATTCAGCCATCTTTACAGAAGCTGCTCAGTGCAACCGGCATCCCTGCTGGGTTTATCATGTGTCTTTGATGGCATTCTGCTGCACGCTCAGCACTCCCAGGAGATTTGTCACACAATGCATGAATGTGATGCTCGTAAGTAATCTTTACATCAATTATATTTTAAATACAATGTAGGACTTTTACTGTGAAACCATACTTCAAACGACAACAGGACATCTATATCTATATTTGATCTTGTTCTCAGAGGTGAAAGTTACTTTCATCCATGGCTCATATCTTAGTAGGGAATGGCCATGAAGAATTAAGGCAGCCAGAGCCATTGAGGAGTGATCACAATGGGACCTATATAGGTGGGGTGGGCTGGTGAGCGTATTTTTAAAGGCTTGCTTGACGTATCATATGAGAATGCACATCTAGTCAAGCAGATGTCTTAGAATACTTTTGAATTGTGTGCACAGTCTGAAAGTCCATTGAACGCGGCCTGTGGCAAAATTCTAGTGAGAATGCTTGAACATGCACAGAAATTGTATAACTGTAGTATTTTTACCAATGCCTGGACTATGCACAGAGGTGTATCACTGACATATGTACCTTTTCATGATGGTGTTTCTAATGATGCTTGGTGCATTGTATGACATTATTTTGTATATGCTGAGGAATGTGGATCATTTATGGTGGTTCCCACCAAAACAAAGAACTCTTGACTCTAGTAGCAGTATTATGAGTGGTTGCTGTAGGAATGTAGGCTATGCATTTCATCATCCACATTTTAACAAAGGTTTGATTTTTAACTCGGACCAAGGGTGTGAGATTCATATATGTGACTAAACGATATGAGACTGAATCTAAATAGATGACAATGCACAGAACACATGCGAGAAAATAATCACTTTGCTCCACAATGCTATTTTAATGGGCTGATTTGCACTGTAAAAATGAAACTAACATGAAACTAACATACTAATTTACCCTATCCATTTCACATATAACTCCAATAATAACATGTAGTGCAAATCAGTCAATGATAAACTGGATGCAGATTGATGAAAATGCATGATGCTCTGGAAATGAAAAATAAAAATAATTTAAACGTACAGGCTTGAAGATGCGCTGTTTTTTAAAGTGTGGAATGTGCGATCCGTTCTGCTAAAGACATTGCAAGCACGTGAGGGATGTAACAATTTCTCTTCAGCGATGCAGTCTGTATCTCGAGCAAAGGTGCAGAGGAAATCACCAGCTAGTTTCAAGGAGAGGTGCTTTTAGAGTGACACAAAGGTTTTAGAAAAAAGGTTTGCGGCTGAGAGGGCTGAGTCATTCTCTCACTAACTAACGAAGGGAGCAGAAGGCTGGTTACTGAGAGGCTGGGTCTCCTATGTTCTTGCTGACTGTCTGAAGTGCTGCAGTTTGTCTGTCTCTCTGCTAGGTCTCAAGCAACTTTATCTGTTAATGACCCTGTGCGGGGCAAGCAGAAAGGCTGGAGAAGGACTTTGTGGGTTACTGCCAAGCTGAGTCGGGGAATATCGCCAACAGATTTAGTATATTGTAATTGAGGAGAGGGTTGAAGTGGATGTCTGATATTATGTAGCATAGGTTAAATAATTCAGTTAATTAATAATACTAATTTAAATGTGCTTGTCAAACTGTGATTATATTTCTCCAGGTTTTGCTTCAATTCTGAGTGATTTAGGTTCTGCCAGCTTTGTAGTGAAGTCAAGGCCAACAACAGGCAGAGCTCGGCCCATTATCGCAGATAGAACGTTGAAATCCATTGCAGGAAAAACCTTGCTTATGTTGAATTACAAAGTGGGTGCAAATGTCATTCTGTCTAAATTGCATATTCCTAGTTTATGATAAAGAATAATAATTCAAAAAAGTAATATAATATCAGTGTATTTATTCTGTGATCAGTCTCATTGAGTTGCCATGCATATAGATGTAAATATGCAGTAAGAAAAATACCAAAGCAAAGTTTGCCACAGTAAATTGTTTTACTTTGAGAGGCTGAATTAATGTTTTGTATTTCATTTGCATGTTTAATTATTTTAACACACAGCCAAAAGGACATAAAGGTGATATTGTAGATAAAATATTACAGGAGAGCATGAGCTAATTATTCAGAGAGGACTAAGTGCAGCATTTGTTTACCTTCAGGGATCCTGGTGAAAGAATTATTAGGCAGTGTTCTGAAATTAGTCTCAGCACTATAAAAATAATCCAATAGGTTTACAACAATATATTGCCAAGAGATACGAAAAATACTGCCATACCAAAATACTGCAAAATACCATGACATACTAAATATAACCCAAAAAGATCTCTAAGATTTTTGGTGTGTTGGTCAGGAAGCTGTAAAATAATTACTGGGCATAGCCTTGCATCATAAAGCATAACCATATTGTGTGCTCATTAATCAAATTAGTGCTGTAAGGTAGTGCAATACTGTGTGCTGACTTGACTCTTGTTATAGTGTTATTGCCCATAGTACCACCATGTCCCAGATTCAGGTTGCATATTCTGAAATGTCAGATTACCTTGAGGAAAGCTTTATGCCCATGCAAATTGGTCCTCGGAAAATGTGACAATATGGAAAAGCAGGATTACCACAGAGGTAGAAAAAGAGACATTTGAAAGTATTTTCGATGAAGGAAGCATTGTGCAGGTGTGTCCCCTTTGACTGTTCCAAGCACCAGAACGTACAGAGGAGAAGAACTGCATCACAGCCTGAGCGTAAAACTTTGGTTTCTGCTGCACAGATCCATAAAGATGCAAGGGAAGGATTTTGAAGTTATTAGCTAATTACATCAGAGTTTAGACAATGAATGTCACCAGGTGCAGCAATTAAAATCAAAATTAAAACAGAAGCAGGTAGACACAGAACTACAAGTCAAATGTAGCAATCTTTCTACTCAATTAGCTTACAGAATTAACCCATTTAAAAGCAATGTTAGATGACATAAGGCAAGATAAAGATGTTGCAGGTTCTGGAATCCAAACCCTTAGAGAAGATGACAGGGAGAAAAGTAAGGAACTCCATGCTATGGTACAGGAGATATTTAAATTACTGGAGGAAAATGTAAAAAAGCCAAAGCACTTAATCATTGTCAGGCACAAATCAATGAATTGCAAGAAATAATCAACAATGTTAGAAATGAAAATTCTGCTGTCTATCATGAAGAAGAACAGCTTAATGGACAGTGCAAGAACCTGAAACAGCAAAGATTGAATCACAAATCTCAGGATAAGCGACAGGGTACTACAGTCTCTGGAGCTGAACTCAATCACAGACCTAGCCAAGGAAATGTTCCAGCAGCTGTCCCCTTGGCCCGACCTGGTTATAACCCAATGGTAGGGCTGAATCACCTACACATATTCACACACATTCTTGCCCACAAGAGAACAGGAATGAGCGACACAATGACACATACCAGAATGCACCATGTAGTCCTTTAAAAATTATGAAAATATCAAGACTTTGATTACACCATTCAAAAAGGAAGGTGATTGTTACATGGAAGACCATTTAGAGACCGTTTATGATATATTCAAAGCCCTTCAGATCCGTAACAAACAATACAGACAGTACTTTAACCTCACTCTAGATGCAGCATCTCCTAGTGTCATTTGTAGTATCAATGAACAGGAACACTTGTAATGATTAGACTTTGAGAAGGAGATTAGACACCAATTCTCACCTTGCCAGAAAGCTGCTTATACTATGAAGGCGAAGGAAAATGAGTAACCTCACCAGTTCTTTGAAAGCTTAAAAATAGCATTTTCATGTTTTCATGTGATCTTTAACGCTTACTCTGTAGAATTTAATACTGAATACTTGTATGAGATCCAAAAAGAAATTGCCCCCCATTTAATTTGTGAATTTGACAGAGAAAAACCCCTAGAATGGATAATAAAACAGGGGACCAAACTGCATGAAGTGATATTTGGTCAGAAAGAGAAGGGGCCTAAAATAGAACAGACAAATCAAAGTCTAAGGAATCCACACAAGTGATTTTGGAGGTAAAATCTGTAAAGATGCACCTAGAATCAGCCCAAATTCATGCTAAGAATGGCATGACAACTAATCAAAGGGGTGTGCCTACACAGAGGACATCACCCCAAAATCCTATGTTCCAATCCATTGATCCCAGCGATAGAAGTTCTTACATTAGTCCTAAATATCTTGGTACTTCTCCCAGAGCGGCATTTTGGCATGATATGCCTGGCATAAATAACAATCAAAATCAAAAGTACAACGGACCATATCAGACACTAGGGGTCATGAGTAGATTTGACCCTAATACAATGGTATATGGCCACCAAGAAGGACCAGGATATGTGGATAGATTCATTGAAAATGGAAACCAGCATAGGGAACAGTTCCTACAAAAGGAAAAACAAAAATAAATTATGTCCCTCGCCAATATAATCAGTCACCACTACTGGTCGACCATGGTCAAAGGATGGTCACTCAACGATATCCACCTCCTGTTTCATGAGAATTGAGAGGTAACAAAAATAGAAATCAATCTCCTGAAAGATATCAGAATTGGCCTAATCAGGGCATGTTTAATCAGTACCGGCACAGACCACAAAGAGAGGCATTCAGAGACATGGACAGATTTCAAGGCTTACAGGCCCAAGTCAAAATGTTATCTGAACAGAAAAGAAAATGATGTGCATTCCAAAGGCAACAGTGAAGTGAAGGTGCAGAATTCCATAGGAGTGATCTTATGCATAGTGACAACAAGTGACTAGCTAATAACCTCTGCCCTGATGAGAACACAGACACCCACCCATGAATCGCCCTTGAACAAAAATACTGAATTGCAGGCTGATTTAAAAATGAAAAAACAGATGAATGAACCTGAGACAGGGAATTTACACACACACACAAAGGGAGTGTGGCTCAATTTAGAGTTGAACCAGACCATTCAGGTGTGTGAAGATAAAGAACAGAAAGGGAAAAATGAACAAAAAAAACAAAGAACAGGGAATCAGATTTAAAAAGAGCATCCAATGTGAAAATAAAACACAAATAAACCAAAGAATTACTATCAACAAATAGATTATCCTTACGTGATAATCAAATTACTTTTGATACCCACACAGAGGAAGCAACTGCCCAAAAGGCAGGTGCAGTTCTGTCACATGAGGAGTATTTTGAGCCACAGTTATTTCAAGGGACAGAAATGGCAGGCTCTGTACAAAACACAGATGTGTCACATGCCAGAAATTGACATGCTATCATGTGACAATTCGGAAAATAACCAAACAATAGGTTGCTATGTGAAAGTAAGTAGAGAGGACCCAGACAATGGGAAAGGCACAGTGAGAAATCCTGGTGTGAACACTAGTGGTCTCAAGTCAGAGCGGCAGTCAGTGGCTACACCCCAACTGGGTTCTGAGCCCAGAAGAATGAACAGAGAAATTCAAAATGAAGTGGGCAAAAAGGAGGGTAAAATGTCATTTCATATTCCCATTTGCCTTTCAAAAAGTAAAAAAGAGCTAAGAAAAGCAAGTCCTGAAATTAATAAAAAAAATCCCATCATTTATGCATACTGGAAGAGGTTTAGGATAGGTATTATGCTCCTATCACTATTGAATAAAAATGAAATGCATTTGAAATGATTGACACAGGTGCCCAGCCAACAATGTCAAAGTACCAAGGAAGGGAGCCCCCACAAAATCATGCAAAGGTGAGACAAAACGAAGGCCCCATGCACAATTTCAATGGGGAAGAAATACCTATCAAAGGTGTCAGTGAGGATGACATAAAGATAAGGAAGCATCAGATGAGACAGGAAGTGCTGAGCACATCCATCAATGAAATAACCTTTCTCATAGGGACAAATTGCGTGAAGAGAATATCGCCCCTCGTTGATGGGGTAGATGGAGTTTTGTTGTCCTTAGGAAATTAGTGCCTGTCAGTCATTGGGTAAGTTTATAAAGGTTTTAGGAACCCACCTGCTTAAGTAGGCAGCTCAAAGTAGAATCATTATGATGTTCAGTTCGGTTTTAAAATTGAGCAGCTTTACCATCTGCGGCTGGATATAGATGAGTCTGTCTTGGAGCGCAATATAAATAATCAAAATCAAATTGGCTAAAAAGCCATTGAGACCTAAGAAAATAATGAACCAAAGCAAGAGTGTAAAAGAATGCTACACCGTTGCTAAATCAGAAAGTGCAGTGGAAGTATATCTGCAGAATGGCTGTGTGCCTAGTATCACTGTCTTTCTCATGTGTCAGGATGCAATGCAAGGAGAAAAAGAGAAGCAGTTTTTGGAAATATCTTTGGACCCTAAGAAAAACTGGCAAACAGAAATAGATGAAAACACATTGTCCCTGAATCACTGAGCGTTTTCCAATGGAGGTTTGCCATTATAAAATGCTTCTGTGAACTAGGCCCATTGCATTTTTATCTAAATGAAAATAAATGCAAACCAACTATTACTGCAGAGTTAAATGAAGAAAAACACACTTCAACAATCTCAGAAATACACATGGAGAAGGACAGCCATGGATCCTTATCCATGTGAATGGACATTCTGAAATGATTGCAGCCACTTTGGCGCTTGAACATGAATGGAGTTTCAACTCTAGCAAATAATTGACATGGAGGAGATCACAAAGTTCAGAATAAAGAATCAACTAATTTTTGACCTGGATGACCCCGAGGTGGGACAAATAATTGTAGGAAGATGCATGTTAAAGATTACAATTGGCTCAAAGAGCATTCATCACAATGTGTGGATCGTGAGTGGAAGATGAAACACATTTTATTTTGGAAATGATGCATAGAATGTGTATGGTATCAGGCTTTCAAAATCAAAAGGTCTGGTCCAAATTGGGTGGAGCCGCACATGAATTTGGAGACAAAAGACAAGCTTACCATTGTGCAAAAATGACATCATATGCAATTGAGTTTCAGATGAAAAAGTATGTTACCATTCCTGCATTTACCAAACAATTTACAGTAGCATTAAAATACCAAAAAGTGACAACAGATACAAGGTTCTGATGCATGTGTATGCCTAAATGAATCCATAAAGCAGCATCTGAATGTGAGTATACACCACTGATAGAGATTGGGGATGGACTCATTGAAATCCTGGTGGACAATAAAGGGTGTGAAGACATTCATTTGGAAGATAATTCAACATTTGGAATGGCAATACAGAAATCTTACAACTGTTGCTGATTTCAGTAACCCAGTGAACAGGAATATCCCCGAAAGCTATTTAACTGCACAGGGTGAATTACCAGAATCATTGGAGTATAAGTCTAAAGGAATCTTTAAAGTTCCGTCTGTGTACCCTTATGAACCAGATGCAATGGTATGCTGCCATCAGGATGATTGTAACCTATTCGAATTAGATGAATCTGAAAGAGAAAAACACCATTGAAATGGAGGTCAATATTCCAAAATATTTGATATAGTGATTCTTCAAAGAGACACTGGCACACGGTTAGAGGAAAGTACAGAGGTTCCTGAATTAGAGGATTTCCGAGAGTTTTCTAATATGGTAGAAGAGCAGATTCAAGCTGCAGATGCATGCACAAATGACGAAAAACACCAATTGAGAAAAATATTCATGGAGTTCAAACAGGTTTTTGCCACAGATATACGAGAATTAGGTAAAAGGGTACCTGTTTCAAGGTCACCTCTTCCGTTGATTGATCAGGGTCTTGCACAGGTTCACGGGTCAGAGGTATTTATCACCTTAGGCCTTACAGCTGGATACTGATGTGTGCCACTAGCAGAAGATATTCAATATATATTTGCATTTTCATTTGACAAATCACAATATGCATGGACTCGGACCCCTTTTGGGTATGTCAATAGTGGAAGTGAGTTTGGGATATTCCTGAACAAGGCAATTCCGGATGCATCTGAAAGAGGGACAATAGTTTATGTGGATGATATAATAATAAAAAATGAAGATCTGAAAAGCCACTTCAAAGAGATTAGACATGTACTCAGTCAGCTACAGATGGCTGGGGCAAGAGTATCTTTACAGAAAACACAGTTGTGCAGAAAAAGTATGAACCTCCTAAATCATGAAGTGACAGAGCATGAATGAAACACACGCATGAAAAAAGTGGAAGCAATTCATAAACTAAAGGATCCCATTAATTTCAAAAGTTTAAAGAGTTTCTTAGGAATGACAAGTTGCAACAGAACATGTACTGAAAATTACGCAGCAATTACACAATCTTTGACAAGATTACTGAAGCAGTGTGTACTCTGTAAATTGTATTGTATTGTGTTTTGTTATTTAGATAGCTCTCGTTCCCTACTTGTGTGGCTTCAATGTTCTTTTTACTTGGTTGAATGCCCTTGGTGACCATAGTCGATGCAGTTAGACAGTACTGGGGTCTGTTTAGGTGATGCGTGTGTGCATGTTGCTGTTCTAGGACATGGGTGGCTGGCAAGGCTCAACTAAGCAACCAGAGAGAAAACCGACACATGGGTGGGTGTTATTGAGGGTTGGAGATAGAATGCTATTGTTGAGAGGGTTTATGTGGGTCAGCTATGCCAATTTCCTTTCGGGGGGTGGTCACCACATGCTAATGGAAAGAGGTGTTGAGGTACGTCAGATGTTTTAGTCTGGGTGGCTATGTGTTCACTAGGCCAGATGTGCTTAGCTGTAGGCATATTCTATCATGTATGGATGCATGGCCGTGCATGCGGCCTATGTCCACGCTAGTGGTGTGGGATAAACGTACTGTACTATCATGGGCCCTGTATAGTCAGGGAGAGGTCTACACCCAACAACGCAACTTGAGAACAGGTCCACGCACAGCTAGATTTGAGAGTCCTGCATGGTGGGAGAAGAGGTCTACACCTGACAGTGCAGTTGGGTACAAGGCTAAGCAAGGTGAAGCCTGAACTAACAGTGCTATTTGAACAGAGGGCTAAGTAGAGAGTCCTTGAAGTTGGGAGACCTGGATCTCCCATTGCGGTTGGTTTTGTCTAAGGATGACCCGGGGGGTGAGCCTAGATCGAGGATCCTCTATGGGCGGCAGGGTCCCCTGGTTTCGCGGTGCTTGGGGTTTCAATGTTGTATGATCAAACGGGGAGGCTACCCTCGATTCATGTAAGTGGACGGTGGCAGAGGCATGAACAGCCTGTTGTGTAGTAGGTATCCGTGATGCAACAGTCAGGGAAGGCTTGTTGAAACTAGCTTGGGGAAAAGGGGAGTGGAGCTTCCAGGGTTGCAGTGGCAGGTTAGTCGTGGACATGGATAGTTAGTGAAGTGTGTATGCTATCCAGGGTCCTTATCTCATTGTCAATTGACTCACATGTGGACAGGTGGGTAGGGTTTTGCGGGGAGTGTGATGGGAATGTAGTGAGTGTAGCCACAGCAAAAACAGCTGGCTTAGCTCAGGACCTTGGGGTTCGATTGTTTGTTATGGGTGTGATGCCGGTAGATCATTAAAGCCACAACAATAATGGTTAAAATAGTTTCTTCCTGTAGTACTACGTGCACTCCTGGTCCAACCATATCCATGGAGCTGTCAGGGTTAAAGCAGGGCCACATGATTCTATGTTGCTTTCCTATTTGTACTCCGCATTTTTAGGGAGTATTTGACAAATTTTTGTGAGTGAAAGTTGCCAATACACACCTTATCTGTAGGGGTGCATATACCATACCCATCAGCATTTAGTTTAATAGCATAGGCTGGACTTATCCGGCAAGTAACCCAACAGTGTAAATATGCCACCTAGCTGATTGTGTAAGTTAGTCACATTCTGCATTGTTTAATAGTATAGCTAAGCCTTGTACTCCCTGCTGCGCTCAGAGACAGGCACTATATGCAACTTCTGTATCATGATGGATTGATGGAAACTAACTGCAGTGGGAAATGCATTGCACTTGAGGACAGGAAATATATCATACAATGTTTTAAGAGTGAGAAGTGTTGCACCACCACTGCTAGAGATGAGAAGGGTATTGCACCTGAATGGAATGTCGAGAGTGGCAAGAGTCAACTGGACAAATTGTTAGAGGTGGGAGATGGACTTCCAGGGTGAGAAATGAGTGTCACTAAAAGGGATTGGTAGGGGCAGAAATGATGCTGCACTACGAGCTGGGGCACAGAATGGGCATCACCTGGATGCATTGCTCGGAGAGGTAAATGCATGGCACTGGAATTAACAGTTTGGTGGGAAATGTACCACTTTTAGATGCAATGTCAGATGTAGGAAATGGATTGCACTAACCGTACTAAAAACTCTCAAACTAACAACCATACCTCTACCGCACCACAAACCACACGCACTTCAACACACTGCACACAAACCAAACACAGACACCAACTGAAAACACACCAACGCTCAGTGACCAGTTTCTTTGAACTGAAGCTACAACAGCACAAAGCTCTTGCTAGTCTCCCCATCAATGCAATAACAGACCCAAACCCCTCCTTCCATGCAGAGCCCAAAGAGAACACGCAAGTGGCGACAGTGTGTAGTACAAGACCCATTAACATTATGTCTCTGCAGAATTACTTGCCCTTCCCCTCGCCTAACTGTCAAATGCTACTGAAGCTTCACTGCTATTACTGTGTGACTAGAAAGTATGGAACACAGAACCTGTAGAACATGTAGAGATCCTTAAATGTCTGGTGCTTTCCAGCATATATCGGCCGATGAACAGCTGATACAGCAAGTCCAGCGACAAGAGGTTAGATTCAATGAAGTCGGAGCAGTTTCACTGATTCTTGCAGCCTAAGTTAATGGGATCAACGCAGTTCAAGCAGCGTATGTTCATACGCCTGACAGAACTGAATCTATCAGCAGGTCTTTTAGATGATATTCCCCAGAATAGTCCCATTATGAACTTGGCAGAGGGACACAGCAACAAAGATTACCTCTAGGATCATTCCGTCTCCTCATGCTCAAAATAAACCAAAAAGGCAATAATCAGTGATGAAGTAGGGAGCGTGGCTACAGAGCCATGGAATAAAACGTGATTCTGGGTGCTCCTGCAGATCTTCAATGATCCTGATGAGAAGCTATGAATGCAGATGGCTACGAAGCGTAAGATGTTACTTACCTGTAACTGTTTTTCTCCGGCATTGGTCCGGCACGGATTCACATGCTCATGAATAATCCCCTTTGTCAGGTTGGGAATCCTTGGGAAAGAAACAATCAGCTTCACTCCTGAACTGTCCCTCTCCCAACAACCAACCACTGAGCCCTGGCCCACACTTCCCCCAGCCAACGACCACCCTCCACTCAAGCCCCCCCACCTGGCAACCATCCTCATACTTGGTAGCACGTAAAGTGGCAGTAGGACCAAGAGAAGAGCCGCAGAGGGTTTGCATGTGAATCCATGCCAGACCCATGCTGGAGAACAATTAGAGGTAAGTAACTTGTTCCTTCTCCAGCATGGGGTCTGGCATTGAATCACATGCTCATGAATAAATAAACATAGCAGTACACACATGCACAACCATGGCAGGTGGCAAGGCTCCACATAAGCATCTCTTACCTCCTCACCAGGCTCACCTTCAAGCGAACAGGTTGCGCAGCACTGCTTGGCCAACTCTGGACTCCTCCCTGGAATCCCTATCGACACAGTAGAATCTCGTGAAGCTGTGCATCGACCTCCATGTAGTAGCCCTGCAGATGTCCAGCAGGGGCACACCAGACAAGAACGCCGTAGTTGCAGCTATTGCTCTGGTCACACGGGCTCTTGGATGGCCAGGCAACAGTTGGTTTGTCAACCGGTGACAATGGGTGATACAGCCGGAAAGCCACCTGAAAATGAAAGACTTGGAGAGGGCCTTGCCATGGTTCACAGGGCCAAAGTTCACAAAAAGTTGCAACGTCTTCCGGAAACATTTTGCAGTCCACATAGAACTTCAGTGCTCTAGCCACATCCAGTGAGTGCAAAGTCCTTTCAGCCGTCGATGAAGGCATCAGAAAAACACAGGCAACACCAACGGCTCTCTTAGATGAAAGTCTGACAGCACGTTCGGCATGAAGTAGCGGGTCGCAGCACCACCCTTGTGCTGTGAAAAGTTAAATAAGGTGGCTTACAGGACGGGGTCTGAACCTCACCCACTCGTCGTGCAGAGGTGATGGCCACGAGGAACGCTGTCTTGCACGACAAGAACTTCAGTGGAACTGTCTGCATAGGTTCGAATGGAGGGCCCATGAGCCTAGTCAGCACTACATTGAGTTCCCATGTCGAGGCTGGAGACTTCACCGGCAGGAACAAACAGAACAGTCCTTTGACAAACTCCTTAACCAGACGATGTGACCATAACGACGACCGTCCCGGAGATCTAGTGTAGCGGGAGATAGCCACCAGATGAATTTTGATGGTGGCATGGGCCAGTCCGCCTTTGTTCAAAAACAGCAAATATGGTAGTACCTGCAGAGCCGTGACTCGTAGAGGGTTGATCGTCTGTGCACGTCACCCAACGGGAAAAGGAACAAAGTGAGGCAATGGCCATGCTAACAGTGTGTCTAATGAAAGCACCATATTTGGCATATCCAATGAAAAACCAGGATTTCATTGTAGAAATAATATTCACAAATCAATGCATGTCAACAGTGGTATATCAAAAACACGACGCAAATAATAAAACCATTGCATATGCTAGCAAAGCATTGTCACAGGTAGAAACCAAATTTAGTGAATGTGAAAAAGTGCTTCTGACCACTGTCTGGACATTACAACATTTCCGTCCCATAATTCAAGGGCAGCGTGTGATTGCAGAAACTAATCACCAGCCTCTAAAATTTTTGCAAAGTAAGAGAATCAGATCAGGGAGTTTGGCCCAGTCAAGAATAACTTCCTGGACATTAGCACTTCAGGGATTTACAGTAGAAGTGAGATATGGACAAAATAAAAAGATCCTGGTTGCTCAAGGGCTAGCAGAGTTGCATGATTGTGCAGATATCTTTGCGCTTGATGATAAAGAGCTAGAGACAAGTTTGAATGAATATGAGCAATCACCAGACAAGGCCTTCAATGAAGAAACATGTAAGGACTTAACAATTGTATATGTAGAAGGATGTGCATACCATGTAGAAAATGATACTGAAAAATAGCTTGTAACGGTGATAGGAAATGTATGATTTCAATGTGATAGCATTCCAAGAGTAAGTATGACAATAGCCCCAAAAGTAGTCAAGAGGTAGAGATGGCCACTATTTATAAGGCAATATCTACAGTGGTAGAAAATAGACTCAAAGAAATTGTTTAATCACTGATTCTGAGTATGCACAAAATAGTTTTGTGGAGTATTTACCTGGCAGGAAGGTGAAAGGGATGCTCCCATATAACAAGAAGCCACCTAAACATGGCAAGATGGTTCAAGCTATAGACAAACTTGTGTCCGAAATGACCTGGTAATACATTGGAGGAAAATACAGGGTCATTTGAAAACACAAGGTGAGGTTAAGGAAGGAAATGATAAGGCAGATCAATTGGCCAAAATTGGAGCAGTAATGGAAGAGTTAATTTCTATTGAACACCTGCATGGTGAAATACAGCTCGATGCGATAACATGTTCAAAAACTCTGAAAACAGTTGAAAAGTCTGCGGCGCAATGGAGCTTTGATACTTCAGATCAAGTATCTTGAGAAAGGCACAAAAGGAAGATCATATTCCAAGTCCATTCTACAACCATTTGCTAGATGCTGAACTACATCCACTGACTGAAGAGGAATGCAAAGGGACAAAGGAATTAAGAGTGTTCCTAAAATAACTTATTATGTCACAAGATGAACTGATGATTAGAGAATCATAATTATGATTTTCTAATCATCACGATTAGAGAATCCATTAAGAAGGGAAAAGAAAAAGGATTGATGTGCTTGAATGTTAAGTTTTCTCTTGAAATAATTGTTTTCCCCGTCAGAGCATCAGATCCCTGGAAGCGCCGGATCCCTGGAGGGTGCCACCGGAATGGAGTCCCCTGGAAAGCCCCATGGATCAAAGAACGGGGTGAAGATGATGACCCCGAAAGATGTGAAGATGATGACCCTGAAAGAAGTCCCATCCACAGAGAATAGAGGCTCACTTCACAAAGAAAGGTTTCCTGAACAATTCCTGACTGACTGTTAAAGAGTATTGTCTTTATTATTTTTACAAACTGATTTTTTTTTCTGATTCTTACATCAGACTGAGACCAATGGCACAGTTCTATGGACTTATGTTTTTTGAAAGTGACAATGTTTTCCTTTAATATTTTTTTTTTTAAATACAGAAATTCTAAAAAAACAAAACAAAAACAAATAGGAGAACACCAATTAAAAGACGTTAAAAGATGATGGTGATCAACAGATAAAGATTACTTTTTTACGTTTTTGTTATCTTGCTCAAGACTAGAGATATATCTATAACGTTTTGTGTGTATGAATATTACCTATTAGATGTTATGTGTTTCTTGAATATTGAGATCAAGGTCAAATGTGGTAAAGCTGGGATTATTGCATGTTTGTTTTTTCCAGCAATTATTTCAATGGTGTCCCAGCAGAAAAAAGGAATGTAGGCTCTGCATTTCATTATCCACATTTTAGAGAAGGTTTGAATTATAACTAGGTCCAAGGGTGTGAGATTCTTATATGTGACTCAAGGGTATGAGACTCAGGTTGAATCTAAATAGATTCCAATGCACAGTACACATGCTATAAAATAATCACTTTGCACACAATGCTATTTTAATTAACTGAGTTGCACTAAAAAAAATGAAACTAACATGAAGCTAACATACTAATTTACCCTATGCATTTAACATATAACTCCCATAATAACATGTAGTGCAAATCAGTCCATGATAAACTAGATGCAGATTGATGGAAATGCATGATGCTCTGGAAATGGAAAAGGAAAATAATGTAAACGTGCAGGCTTGAAGATGCTTGAAGATGCTTCAGGAGGATGTCTCGGGAGGATAACTCAGGGGCAACGTGAAGCAAGATGAAACAGAGCAACACAGATTCTATCCCTGGGTCCATGCTTAGAAACCACTGGGTTATAAATAACCAATCATATCATATAATATGTGCTGTGTTTTAAAGTGTGGAATGTGAGATCTGTACTGCTAAAGACATTGGCCCTCATTACGACCCTGGCGGATTTTTTCCGCCATCGGCGGACTTTTCCGCCATGGCGTAAAGTCCGTTTACGCCATGGCGGATGGCGGACTTACCGCCCCATTCCGAGGTTGGCGGGGCGGTAAGTCCCCATTGACCCATTTACCCTTCCCCATTCCCATTTCGGCCCCATAGGGCTCAATGGGAGTGGGGAAGGCGTTAATTACGCCACCGTATATTACGGTGGCGTAATTAACACCAAGGTCCCATAGCGCCATGGATTTTTACGCCCGCAAAAAGCGGGCGGAAAAGTGACCATGGCGCTATGGGAACTCGTAGTTGGCGGTAAGGGGTCGGCGCAGCTAACGCTGGCGCAAACCCCTTACCGCCAGGGTCGTAATGAGGGCCATTGCATTGACTCAGAGCAGGAAGCGCCGGAGAGAAGTAACAATTTCCCGTCATTGATGCCGTCTGTATCTAGAGCAAAGGTACAGAGGAAATTCCATGCTATTTAATGGGATAAGTTGTCAAGGGGAGGTTCTTTTAGAGTGACACATGGATTTTAGAAAAAGGTTTGAGGCAGAGAGGACTGGGTCATTCTCTCATTCATTGATGAAGGGAGCAGAAGGCTTGTTCCTGAGAGGCTGATACTCCTGTGTTCTTGCTGACTGTCAGCAGTGCTGCAGTCTGTCTGTCTCTCTGATGGGTTGACAGTCCTAAGAAGATCTGCAGTCTCGAGCACTACTATCTGTGAATGACCCTGTGAGAGGCAAGCAGAAAGGCTGGGAAAGGACTTTGTGGGTTACTGTCAAGCTGAGTCGGGGAATGTTGTCAACAGATTTGGGTATTTATATTGTAATTGAGAAGTGGATGTGTGATATTATGTAGCATAGGTTAAATAATTCAGTTCATTAATAATACTAATTTAAATGTGCTTGTAAAACTGTGATTATATTTCTCCAGGTTTTGCTACGATTCAGAGTGATTTAGGCTCTGCCAGCTTTGTTGTGAAGTCAAGGCCGAAAACAGGCAGAGCTCGGCCCATTATCCAGATAAAGCATTGAACCCATTGCAGGAAAAACCTTGCTTATGTTGAATTACAACGTGGGTGCACGTGTCATTCTGTGAAACCCACATATTTCTCGTTTATGATAAAGAATAATAATTCAAAAAAGTAATTTAGTCTCATTGTATTTATTCTGTGATCAGTCTCATAGAGCGGTATGCATAGAGATGTAAACGTGCAGTAAGAAAAATACCAAAGCAAAGATAGAGACAGCAAATTGTTTTATTTTGAGAGGCTGAATGAATGTTTTGTATTTCATTTGCATGTTTAATGTACTTTGAAACACAGCCCAAAGGACATAAGAGTGATATTGTAGATAAAATATCACAGAAAAGCTGAATCTAATTATTAAGAGTGTACTAAGTACAGTATGTGTTTATCGTTAGTGACCCTGGTGAAATAATTATTAGGCAGTATTCTGAAATTAATCTCACCACTATCGAAATACCCCTATAGGTTTACCACAATATATTGCCAAGAGATAAGAAATATACTTCCAGGGCAAAAATCGACAAAATACCACAAGATACTAAATATAGCCCCAAAATATCTCTAACAAGTAGTGTTAGTGACAGTGGTAGTAGTAGTGGTAGTGGTAGTGGCAATAGTAGTAGTGGCAGTTTTAGCAGTAGCAGTGGTAGAAGTAGAATTAGCAGACGTGGTAGTAGTAGTGCTACCAGTAGCAGTAGTATTAGTAGTAGTAAACATAGAGGTCTTAGTGGTAGTATTAGCAGGGGTTATAGCAGGGAAGATAATAGGGATAGTTGTAGTAGTAGAAGTAACAGTAGTAGTAGCAGTAGTAATATGAAGAATAGGAATAGGGTTAGTAGTAAGCATAGTAGTAGCAGTAGTAATAGTAATAGTAGTAATAGCTCTGTGCTAAATACATACAATAATAATAATAATAATAATAATAATAATAATAATAATAATAATAATAATAATAATAATAATAATATAGTCATGGTGGTAGGAGTAGGAGTAGTAGATGT
Source organism: Ambystoma mexicanum (assembly GCF_040938575.1). NCBI lineage: Eukaryota > Metazoa > Chordata > Amphibia > Caudata > Ambystomatidae > Ambystoma > Ambystoma mexicanum. Next base: position 122,001,101 of record NC_090931.1, on the reverse strand, counting down.
AGTAATAGCAGTAGTATTAGTAGTATTTGTGGTAGTAGGAATAGGAGCAGTAGTTGTCATAATAGTAGTACCAGTGGTAGTAGTGGGAGAAGTTCTAGTTGTAATGATAGTAGTGTTATTATTAGAATTGGTAGTAGCAATAGTAATAGTAGGAGGAGGTAGGAGAGTGGTAGTAATGGGCATTTTAGTAATAATAGTAGTAGCAGTAGCAGTATTAGTAGTTGTTAGTAGTAGTGATGGTAGTGTTAATGATAGTAGTAGGTGTAGGGGTAGACATATTATTAGTAGTAGTCATAGCAGTAGAGGCAGTAGTAGTAGTTGTAGTAGTAGTAGTAGTAATATCAGCAGCAGTATTAGTTGTAGTAGTAGTAGGCTGGTAGTTATAGGACTAGTTCCAGCAGCAGTAATAATAGAAGTAGTAGTAGTTGTAGTTACAGAAGTAGTAGTACTATTCATGAATTAAATGCTTGCCTCTGAGAAGGGGCAGCAAGCGCTTTCTACTTTTCAAACTTGGTACTATTACATTAATGAATAATCACACTTGCTATTACATGCAGATGAAGCAAGCATAATCTAACATAAAGCAATATATAACTAGTAGTAGTAGCAGTAGTAGTAGTAGGAGTAGTAGTAGTAATCTCCCAGGCTGCGTGCATAGCTCAAGGGCAACACACTTGTCTTGGCAAAGACGACAATGCGGTACAGCACAGGATTGATAACTTTGTACCGCGCTTAGAGGCTGTGCTCCGGAATGAAGTGTGACATAGTAATTGTTTTAACATATTTCTGTTCACAAGATAATATAATAAATATTATTATTATTATTATTATTATTATTATTATTATTATTATTATTATTATTATTATTATTATTATTATTATCATCATATGCTCATCTTCATACGGTGACTGATGACATATCGCCCTTTGTATATAGTGATGTTTCAGAACTTTTAATATTATGAGACTGTGTGGATGCTTACTCCAATGCACCTATTTGCTCTTAAGGTAGCATGCGTCCATACAGAAACATGGCCAGTATTTGAAAAATAGACATTCTGCCTAAATGTGAATGTTGGTGTTTGCAATCCTACCTTATTAATAATGTAGAAATCCTGCAGAGGACATTCATGGTTTTCCTGAAAAGAAAATACAGCATAGAAAGCATTTCTGAGTACACACACATGTTGATAGCCTGGACAACATGCAGCGATGCACTGGAGTGTATGCTAGGATATCTCAGAGTGTAAGGTCAATCAATGCCCTGGAATGTACCATTGGGACTCTGGAGTGTCTTGGATATACATGGGGCATTGGTATGATGCCCTTGAGTCTTTGAGGGGGCCACCCTAGCATGTGCAAATAGATAGCATGAACAATGAGTGTACAATGTGATACCCTGGTGTTTAAGAGGCAATTCCCTGGCGTGTATGGAAGGATATGCCACCATATTTTTATTTATGTATTCTACTGGTGAACATTTATTGGACCCGCGGTAGCCCAGTAATCAGCGCCCATTGCTACACGCATGCGCACATAGGGCTCGTGAATACCCATTTCCCATCGGGCATCCGACAGTACGGCTTCTCCGAACAATTGTGGAGAGAGGATAACGCGCAGCTTCAAGGATCGAGCGCTCACCGAGATTAATCACCAGCAGATTGATCTGCCTACCTGCCGATTCGATGTCTCTCACGAACCATCACTATTGCTGCAACAATAACAACATGCCTATTTAAATAAGAGACATGAGTTCAGGTTCCATTTTGAACTGAGACTCAGAAAACCAGTGCAGTTTCCTGAGGACGCTTAACCGACACTGAGAACAGTTGACACTGGATCTACTTCTCTGTATTTAACACAAATGAAGTGGGACTGGCACTTCATTTAAGCGCCTAATGGGATAAACCATCCAAGACCTCACACTGTTATGTCAACTTCAACTCTTCAAGTGTTTACTTGATACCACCACAAGTTGGTCTGAGGGTGCCCTTTGGCCCTGGCTCAAAAATTCCCCTGAAGAAGTTCTATTATTATTAGTTTGAAATATGGAAGGAACGGAACATGTTGTGTTTGCATAGATACAACTGAACAGCATCTAAACTAGTACTAACCAACCATGATGCACTTTAGGTGTATGTTGACTTAGGCACCATAACCAGAGGCACTATATAATGATGGTCTCTGAATGTACATATTGTGTGGTTTAATGTTCAGTGAAGAATCAAGGTTACAAGTATCCAAAACTGTTTACATTTTCACTTGTACACATGATGTTATTAGAGTATCTCAGAGAAGAGATATAGATTAATAGCAAATTTTGCGCAATACCAGTTGTTTTGGTGATGTTTTGATGATGAACTCTTAGCACTGTCTCTGAAGCACTTGACACTTTTGTCAGTTTTGTATGTTAGTTTTTATGTGCTTTTATGCAATTACCATGTATATTAAAATGTGTTTCTTTTAACAGAATTACTGATGAAGTCAGGTTGTATTTTCCTAGAACTTCTGTTCTCTAGACTTGCACTGTCCTCACAAGTGTGAGAATCCCATCAGTATCCAGTAAACTGTGTGTCTACAACCTAAACTAACGTGGGGGCCTCTCTTTTGTTGAAGGAACATTTATTGGAACCCCTGCGTTCAATCAACCAAAGTATTTCTGAATGAAGTGGATTCTATTCTAACTGAGGCAGTAAGAGCTTATAATGTAGATCATATCCTGCTCTGTGGTGATCTTAACACAACGGTACCGGATCTAGGAGGGGTAAATGTGATAAACTCACATACATCCCATCAAAAAACTAAATCGTCCTTGAAAGGCTTAGCATGGGCAGAATTCATGGACTTTTGGGACCTCCATAATCTACATCAATTGGACAAGTCCATAGAGCCGGAACCTACTTGGGAGAGTGCAGGCCATAAGAGCATTATTGAATATATCTATACATCTAAAGAACTCTATGCTCTCATTGATTCATTTAAAGTGTCAAAAACGACCTGCAGCGACCACAACTTTCTATCAGCTTCTTGGCCCTCTTTCAAGAAATCATCTGTGGCAATGCCACAGCGGCTTGAAGTCAACATTTAAGGCACCCGGCTAAAAATCTCTAAAGAAGACATTATTCAAATAACCTCTATTTACAAGAGCAACTTTTCGGTTGAAACAAAAGACAAAAGATCACTAAATCTGGACTATTATCCATTATTGATTCCGCACTTACGACCGCGCACTTACGACCGAGATCTACAAGAAATGGCTTTGACAAGCAGCACTTGCATACTCATAACAAGGAAATAAAGCATCAAGATTAGCCTCAATAGAGCCAACATTTCAAAACATCTACCATGCATTGGCCTTAAAAAAAGCTATAAAACCTGGCTAAAATCGACAAGATGGAGTCGCTATCAACAAGATGCTGAACTAATGCTTGGGGCCATTTGCAAAAGAAATTCCAAAGACTTTTGGTCCATTGTTAAACAAAAGAAAATGCCTGACAGCATCTGCAATCTCATGTACCATCAGTGAAGATGCTTGGATGAAACATTTTACTGAATTGTTCAAACAAACCCCTGCATTACCAGATAAAGGGGACAAACAAACTCCGGGTCCTTTGGTTATTACATACAACAAGTCTAGCATCTTGAAAAAAATAAAGCAACTCAACAACTCCAGAGCACCCAGGCCCGATGGAATATCAAACATCCATCTAAAGCAAGAGCCAGAACAATGGGCCTCTCTGATTTTTGAGATCTTCAACAGGTCCTTGGCCACCAGAAAAATACCCGGTTCATGGAAGACAGCCAAAATCGTTCCAATCTATAAGAAGGGCCCGAAGAACGACCCCACAAATTACAGACCTATTGCGTTACTTGACGTCATCAGCAAACTATTTGGAACCCTGATCCTTGATGTATTTCAAGTGTGGCAAAAGGAGTCGAACACATCAGACCCTTTCCAATTTGACTTTGTAAAACATCTAAAAACCTCAATCAACATCTTGATGATAAGCATACTAAAAGTTAAAGTCATGGAAAACCATCCTAAAATATTCATTGCTTCCATAGACCTGATCCAGGCGTTCAATCGTGTCAATAGGGGGAAACTTTGGGCAAAATTAGAGAAGTCCATCTACCATCCTTGACCCGATTAAAGCACTACACTCTGAAACTTCTATGAGAGTGTGCTTAAACATTGAAGGCCTTCTATCCTCTTACATACCGAAAGCAAGGGGGTTAAGCAGGGCTGCCCTATGGTGCCTACCCTCGACAATGCTTATATGGCCGATATTAAGGACAATGATAACGGCATCGGTCTTTTCCACCAACGATAGGGGAAGCTAAAGTCAACCGGTTGCTATATGCTGACGACATACTACTCATGGATCAGACAGCTATAGGCTTACAATGCCAACTAAACAGCTTGGCATCGTACCTCAAAAGAAAACGACTTGGATTTCAATTCCAGCAAAACAAAGGTACTAGTCATTGAAAAAAACTACATAAAATCCAATGGAAAATCCCAGTGGTACATGAACCCGGAAAAGCTGGAAGAGGTCAAAAGTTTGATCTATTTGGGGGTCAAAATTTCACAGAGCTTCACTGAAGTAACGATGCAAGAACATCTCTTAGCAAAAACCAAAACCCTCACCACCCAAGCAGGAATACTGGAAAGAACATTTTGAAAATATTCATTACTTCTGGTAATACATTTATTCAAAACAAAGGTTATTCCGGCAATAACCTATGAGGCAAATGCTATGCCTCAATTACTGCCAATATTATGGACCAAACTTGAAGGTTTATTTTGTCGGCAAGTTTTAAGACTTCCTTCTTCGACACCCATGGCCATAATTCGAAGAGAACTATGCCTGCCATCAACAAAATCAGTTGTAGAGAGAAATACACTACTCTTCCTGGGAAATATCCTACGAAACCCAAGAACGATAATTCTGTAAATACTCCATAACGAACTAACCACTGGTAAAAGCAGAATCCTTAAAGCTTGGGTTAAAAACCATCTTGACCTACTTGTCAAAATCGGCAGCTCTCAACGGGAGCTTGAATATATTCCAGATAAAGTTAAGGAGAAAATGAAAATCTGGGATTGGATTGTGAGTCTGGACAGAGCCAACAAATATAAATCGTCTATGGATCTCTTCTGGGATTCGCATAAAGTTAAAGGGGTCAGAAAATATCAAAAAAAGTTTCCGGGCAAAGGGCTCTGAACAACATTTTGAGGGCTCGACTTAACCTTATGAAAACAAATGAAATATTGCACCGGCGAAATCAAAGTGCAACAGATGTCGTTTTTGCGAAAATCCTATTTCCGTTGAAACAGTGGGCCATTTTCTCACACTCTGTACAGGGACCACACACCTCAGGCTTATTTACCACCAACCCTACAGACTCCAACTGTCGACATTATCGGAAGAAGATTGGTGGTTCTGATGTATGAGTGGGGAGAACCTATCTTTGACCATAGCTACAGCTAAGTTCCTTCAGAGCCTCAACCTGGATGGAAAAAAATAAATCAAAGAACAATATATAAACTGGAAATTAAGAAATCCCTTCTCTACTTATTCAAGCAAAAGAAGAGTCACATTTTGTAAAAATTGTCTAGTCACAATAAAAAAAAAAAATGTATTTATGTATACATTTATTTATTTTGATATTTATATTGTGCACCTAACCCAACGTATATGTCCAATGATCCCACATGAACAAAGGGAAACCCTTGAGTATTCAAGTGAGTAACCTGCCTGGCATGCCAAGGTAATGAGAGTTCATGAGGAGATACCATGCCACATTCAGAGGATACCCGAGAGTATACAAGGGGTTACACTGGAGTGAGGAAGCAGACAGCATTAAAAACGCAAAGACCTTTTCTGAGTGTATAACCAGATACCCTAGAATACATGTGAGGCTATCCCAGAGGGTACTGTCGTTGCTCTGAAATGTCCAAGTAGGACACTCCCGGTTATGGGGGTAACCTGGAGTGTCAAGGGGATGCCTCAGAGTGTTTGAGAGGAGACCGGTGTGTACAAGGCGGGACTCTGGAATGCACAGGTAGTTAGCATGAAGAATCCAGAGACCATCCCTGAGTGTATAATCGGATACCCTGGAATGCATTCAGGGATACCCCAGAATATATGTGAGGATATCCCAAAGGGTACAGGCGAGGCTCTGAAATGTCCAAGGAGGACACTCCAGGTTATGTGGGTGAACTGGAGTTTCAAGGGGATACCTCCGAGTGTTTGAGGGGAGACCGGTGTGTACAAGGTGAGAACCTGAAAAGCACAGGTAGTTAGCATGAAGAATACAGAGACCACTCCTCAGTGTATAATAGGATACCCTGGAATGCCTGCAGGGATACCCTGGAATGTATGTGAGGATATCCCAGAGGGTACTGGCGAGGTTCTGAAATGTCCAAGGAGGACACTCCAGGTGGTGTGGGTTACTTGGAGTGTCAAGGGGACACCTTGAAGTGTTTAAGGGGAGACCAGTGTGTAAAAGGTGACACCCTGAAAAGCACAAGTAGTTAGCATGAAGAATCCAGAGACCACTCCTGAGTGTATAATCAGATATCCGTGAATGAATGCAAGGATACCATGGAATATATGTGAGGATATCCCATAGGGTACGGGCGAGGCTCTGAAATTTCCAAGGAGGACACTCAAGTTTAAGTGGGTAGCCCGGAGTGTCAAAGGGATGCCTCAGAGTGTTTGAGGGGAAACCGGTGTGTACAAAGTGAGACCCTGGAACGCACAGGTAGTTAACATGAAGAATCCACAGACCACTCCTGAGTGTATAGTAGGATGTACTGGAATGCATGTAGGGATACCCTGGAATGTATATGAGGATATCCTCGAGGGTATGGGCGAGGCTCTGAAATGTCCAAGGAGGACACTCCAGGATAGGTGGATCAACTGGAGTGTAAACGGGATACCTTGGAGAGTTAGAGGGGAGACTGGTGTGTGCAAAGTGAGACCTTGGAATGCACAGGTAGTTAGCATGAAGAATCCATAGACCACTCCTGAGTGTATAATCGGATACCCTGGAATGCATGAAGGGATACCCTGGAATGTATGTGAGGATATCCCAGAGAGTATGGGCGAGCGCCTGAAATGCCCAAGGAGGACACGGCAGGTTATGTGGTTAACCTGGAGTGTCAAGGGGATACCTTGGAATGTTTAAGGGAGACGGGTTTGTACAAGGAGACACCCTGGAATACACAGGTAGTTAGCATGAAGAACCAGAGACCACTCCTGAATGTATAATCAGATATCCGGCAATGCATGCAAGGATACCATGGAATGTATGTGAGATTATCCAGGAGGGTACGGGCGAGGCTCTTAAATGTCCAAGGAGGACACTACAGGTTACATGGGTAGCCTGGAGTGTCAAAGGGATGACTCAGAGTGTTTAAGGAAAGACCAGTGTGTACAAAGTGAGACCCTGGAATGCACAGGTAGTTAACAAGAAGGATCCACAGACCACTCCTGAGTGTATACTCAGATACACTGTAATACTTGTAGGGATACCATGGAGTGTATATGCGAATTTCCTGGAGGGTATCGGCGAGGCTCTGAAATGTCCAAGGAGGACACTCCAGGTTATGTGGGTGAACTAGAGTGTCAGGGGGATACCTCACAGTGTTTGAGGGGAGACCGGTGTGTACAAGGTGAGAACCTGAAAAGCACAGGTAGTTAGCATGAAGAATACAGAGACCACTCCTCAGTGTATAATAGGATACCCTGGAATGCCTGCAGGGATACCCCGGAATGTATGTGAGGATATCCCACAGGGTACTGGTGAGGTTCTGAAATGTCCAAGGAGGACACTCCAGGTTATGTGGGTAACTTGGAGTGTCAAGGGGACACCTTGAATTGTTTAAGGGGAGACCAGTGTGTAAAAGGTGACACCTTGAAATGCACAAGTAGTTAGCATGAAGAATCCAGAGACCACTTCTGAGTGTATAATCAGATATCCGGGAATGCATGCAAGGATACCATGGAATATATGTGAGGATATCCCATAGGGTACAGGTGAGGATCTGAAATTTCCAAAGAGGACACTCAGGTTTACGTGGGTAGCCTGGAGTGTCAAAGGGATGCCTCAGAGTGTTTGAGGGGAGACCGCAGTGTACACAGTGAGACCCTGGAACGCACAGGTAGTTAACATGAAAAATCCACAGACCACTCCTGAGTGTATAGTAGGATGCACTGGAATGCATGTAGGGATACCCTGGAATGTATATGAGGATATCCTCGAGGGTATGGGCGAGGCTCTGAAATGTCCAAGGAGGACACTCCAGGTTAGGTGGATCAACTGGAGTGTAAAGGGGATACCTTGGAGTGTTAGAGGGGAGACTGGTGTGTGCAAAGTGAGACCTTGGAATGCACAGGTAGTTAGCATGAAGAATCCATTGACCACTCCTGAGTGTATAATCAGATACCCTGGAATGCATGAAGGGTTACCCTGGAATGTATGGGAGGATATCCCAGAGAGTATGGGCGAGGCTCTGAAATTTCCAAGGAGGACACGGCAGGTTATGTGGTTAACCTGGAGTGTCAAGGGGATACCTTGGAATGTTTAAGGGAGACTGGTTTGTACAAGGAGACACCCTGGAATACACAGGTAGTTAGCATGAAGAATCCAGAGACCACTCCTGAATGTATAATCAGATATCCGGGAATGCATGCAAGGATACCATGGAATGTATGTGAGATTATCCAGGAGGGTACGGGCGAGGCTCTTAAATGTCCAAGGAGGACACTACAGGTTACATGGGTAGCCTGGAGTGTCAAAGGGATGACTCAGAGTGTTTAAGGAAAGACCAGTGTGTACAAAGTGAGATCCTGGAATGCACAGGTAGTTAACATGAAGGATCCAGAGACCACTTGTGAGTGTATACTCAGATACACTGTAATACTTGTAGGGATACCATGGAGTGTATATGAGAATTTCCTGGAGGGTATCGGCGAGGCTCTGAAATGTCCAAGGAGGACACTCCAGGTTAGGTGGGTCACCTGGAGTGTCAAGGGGATACCTTGGAGTGTTAGAGAGGAGACCAGTGTGTACAAAGTGAGACCCTGGAATGCACAGGTAGCTAGCATGAAGAATTCATAGACCACTCTTGAGTGTATCATTGGAAACCTTAGAATACATGCAGGGATACCATAGGATTTTATGTGAGGATATCCCAGAAGTTACGGGCAAGCCTCTGAAATGTTCAAGGTGGACACGCCAGGTTACGTGGTTAACCCGGAGTGTCGAGGGGATATCTGGGAGTGTGGGGGATATTGTGAAGCATTCATTGGGCCTCATTACAACCCAGGCGTTAACCATGGCGCTATTAGCGCCATGGTTGATGCCGGTATTTTACCGATTGCGCCATGGTGGATGGCGGAATTACCACCCCATTCCAAGGTTGGCGGGGTGGTAATTCCCCATTCACCATTGGCTCTTCCCCATTCCCATTTTTGCCCCCATAGGGCTCAATGGGAATGGGGAAGGCGGTAATTACGGTACCGCAAATTGCGGTACCGTAATTACCTCGAAAGTCCCTTTGCGGGTTCCTTCCTTAACGGCTGGTAAAACCAGCCATTAAGGTCGGGAGCCGCAAAGGGACCTCGTAATCAGGCGCTAAGGTGTTAACGGCGCCGCCACCTTTTACGGCGCTGTTAACCCCTTACCGCCTGGGTCGTAATGAGGCACATAGTATTCCCTGGAGTATTCAAGAGTTTAACCTGAAGTGCCAACGATATACTTCAGAGTGTTTGAGGGGAGACCCTTGAATACAAAGGTAGTTAACATGAAGAATGCAGAGAATGCTCCTGAGTGTAGGATGGGATACCCTGGAGTGTATGAGGAGATATTGTTCGAGGGACCACATCGGACAGTACAACATCCCATCCATGAAGCATACATTGCATACGCTGACATGAACAGGGGGGCACTGTAAAGTGTTCACCCGTGAGGTTTCATGAGAGATGACATAACTCACAGTGAGACCACCCTCGAGTGTGTTGGCGGGCAGGCGAGTGGGAGCTGGAATGTACACATTTATATCAATGAGTTTACGAGGAAATACACATACAGTCGTCAGGGCATAAGACGGAATGCATGAGGGTACACCCTGGTGTTTATAATAGGGTAAGGCTAAGCAGTTTCATAATTCAGCATACTCATCTGTACTGTGATACATCAACGGGCCCCAGAAAAGTCGTAAAAAAAAAATAATAGAAAAATTTAAAAAATGTTCTGTCACAGACTTGTAAGATCTACGCGAAAGTGAAGTATACATCTGTTTTGTTTTGTTTCGCTTCGAGCATCTGACGAAATGCTCTAGAAACAATAATGAATTGTAAAATCTTATTTTTGATCAAACAATAAAACAAAAAAAAATAGGGTATTCTAAAGTGTTCAAGAGGAATCCCGCTGAATGTTTGTGTGATACCTAGAAGTGTGAGGAAAAGTGTGTATGTATTCCGTCACGCATAATCCATGCAGGGAGATGAGTCACTTCAAACTGTCATAATAGTTTGGGTCACTTTTCTGAAGGCATAACAGCATTGTGTTTGCGGCTGTGCACCATTTTCACTCTAATTGCTTTATTTCATGGTTGATAATGATATTAACGGGAACCGAGTCTTGAAATGCTATGTCCTATTTTCGCTCAGGTTTGAAGTGTTGATGCTAAATTAGGGACTGCTTTGGGGGCAGACAAAACAAGGCTCTGTTTGTACTGCTGAAAGTGGCTGAAAGTGGCCATCAAACCAAATTGTTTTTCTATATTTTTCAAAAGCAAGTTAACGATATTCTTAATGCAATTAATTAATGATTTCCTTTGTTCTGTTCTAATCATTGTTTCCAAGCTGGCTGGCTCCCATCAGCGTCAAGCTCCCACTCCTACCGAAGATGCACCGTGTCCAATTTTGAGAGTTGGAATTTCATTAGGAATAGAACAATATGAACTTTGAGAAATGTTCTTTTTTCAGCAACTCAGAAAACCAATAATTGAATCAGGAATAATGTTTGAAAGTTGCACATCTGCAAACCACAGCAGTGCTTGTGTATTTGGCTGCTCAAGTTGTTCACAGCTGTCACATTGAGGAGCGTTTCAAATGAAATGGCATTCTTGCTCTTCAGATATCAGCAAACACTACTGAATTCTAAAAAAACAAAAATAAACAAATTCAGAGCAATATATTGGCCATTGCCATATTAGTCCAAATGGCACAGCTATAGTATTTAGATTGTTTTTGTGAGCTAGATATGTTCTGCAATGCACAATTTCACATTGTATTCCAAATTGTATTATATTGGATATGTTAATCCTCATAGAATAAGGGTGTCATCTTCCACAAACACATGCCCTCTTTGCCAATTTACTTTCCCATTTGTTTAAATTAATTTTCACTGCTTTGTTCTTCTTTTTTGTTATGTATTTTATCTTTTTCTTTTCTTTGCATGTTGTCTCCCTTCATATCATTTCCTGCTAATTTCTCTTTTAATATGGTTTTCTTCTTTTCTATATCTTAGATGTTCCTCCTTTTCGGTCCTGCTGTTTAGTACTATTCTTCCATCTCCCTCCAACTACTGTACTTTTCTGCCTTGTCTTTCTTGAACCCCATTATGCTCTCTCCCTGTGAGAATAACCCACTCCCACAGACACATCACCTCTCATTGTCATTGTGATGTCACGAGATGGAAGTAGTTGAACTAAAACAATGTCACATTCTGAAGGCCGTTACCAGTTGTTAATGGCTCTTGGGCTAAGTTGCAGGGACTTTTTTCGAGGGCTACTGTGTGTTAATACCTGTTAGTGGCCCGTAGAGGTGGGCATTATTTCTAATAGAAAATTCCTCCCAATTTGTGTAGAATGTTCTGTTTAAAGAAAGGAAAGAAGCAGGAGAAACAATAGAATGTTCAGACACAGGGCTTATACCAGTGCTGTTGCCCTCTACTACTTCACTGAGTGCAATGGATCTACCAGCATTCCACTGTTCTAGGATAATGCATTATGGCGTTGCCATTTAAGCCAAAGTGGGATATGACATCACATGTCACATGTGAAAAGAACACAAACTGCTGCATCCCCAAAACATTAATAACAGGTCGCTTAGTTATTAACCCAATATGAGAAACCAACGAGTTACCACTGATTTTTAGTGATCCAGTACAATCTGTATTCAGAAGGGAAGTCCGCTAATGGTGTGGCCCCTACTAGCCCCCACACATTCAGTAGCAGGTGTTCTAGCTTTTAATTGGGGGTGTTTCAAACAAACATGAGATCATGGAGTTTTCCTGGCACATGCTCCCAGTGTGGAGCCATGAATATTCAAATATGGCGCCTTAACAGAGACAGGTTTGGGCCTCATTGCGAATGTGGCGGTACAGTGACAAAATCCTGGACAGCGGTGCCTACATACAAATCCAGGACTACCTGGAAGTTAACTACCTACTAGGTTCACGGCAATCCGGGTTCCTTCCCCTTCATGGCACGGAAACAGCTCTGCTAGACCTTAAGACACAAATTGAAGATCTAAAGGACAATGGAAAAACAGCTCTGCTACTTCTACTGGATTTGTCGGCATCCTTCGACTTGGTGGATCATGGAGTTTTATGCAACCACCTCAGATCTGCCACCAACTTCAACGGAGAGGCTATAGCTTGGGTCCAATCCTTTTTAGCCAACCGTACTATGAAAGTCTTCTGCACCTCAGCCTCCGCTGACCCTATCAAAATAACCTGCGGTGTCCCACAGGGTTTCTGTGTCTCCCCCACCATGTACAACATCTTCACCAAGCCTCTGTTTGACAAGTTGGACAGACTGGGTGTCACCTACACTAACTATGCCGATGACACCCAGATCCTCATACCCCTTTCGGGCAACTTTGAGGCTGACTCAACCTTGGTGAACAAGATCTACACCATCATTCAGGCATGGATGGCATCACATGGCCTCTGCCTGAATGACGATAAAACGGAGATACTAATCCTAGGTTCTGAAGCTAACATCAAAAAAGTAATCCCAAACTATGCATCCTAAAACATTAATAACAACACTATCAAGGTGATGTCTGTGGTTAAAACTTTAGGATTCTATTTGGACTCCTATCTCACACTTAAAAAGCAAGTCAACTCTCTTGCCTCTTCTACAACCTATACCTGCAAACTAATCCGAGCATTTAGACCGTATCTCTCTAGTCTTAGCTGTATCACCCTAGCCAATGCTCTTATTATGTCGAGATTAGATTATTGCAATGCCCTGTACTCAGGAGGTAACAAATATATCACAGATAAAAGTCAAAGATTGCAGAATAACGCCCTGAGAGCAGCGTTGGATGTCCCCTATAGAGAGCACATTGCCAAATTCAGAAAATAGGTTAACTGGCTGAAAAAAAAAGAATAGAATCCTCCTCAAAACAGCTTCTCTTACTTCCAAATGCCTGAACAATTTAGCACCTCCCCACTTAGCGGAACAAATCACTATGAAACAGCTAGCCACCCTACGAGATCTGCTAACACATTTATTCTGGAGATTCCCAGGTTTAAACGATCAACAGCGGGAGCAACCATCTTCCCTGTTAAAGCTGTGCAATGCTGGAATAAGCTACCAGTTGACCTCAGTCTAGAACAACCTTAACCTAAATTTAGACACAAGGTACTCAAATGGTTGCGCACTAATGACACTTAACCTGATTCACCTTACTCCTACCAAACCCCGGCTCTCACCGGACTCTTGTACCCGCTGAGTCATAGTGTATTGTAGGCGAGTATGTATATACAAATATATATGTCAATGTTTCCTTGGCCCTCTAAGGTTACGCTCTGTATTATATGTATGTATGCACCTGTTTTACTTACCTGTATGCACCTGTTATGCACTGTAACCAAGCTATAAGACTTCTTGTACTGCTGTGCCCGGCTACCCAAGGGTTTGGTGGGCATTACCAAATAAATAAACAAACAAACAAACAACAGCGCCGGTGGTGCTACCGGCACTGTTGTTACCGTACCGCCAGATTACGAGTTCTGCTCGCGGGTACTGCTCTGCACGCCTGGTCAGACCAGGCGTGCAGAGCGGGACCCGTGAGCAGAACTCATGATTGCACCGGCACCGTTATCAACGCTGCCGGTGCAAACATGTTCCCCACACCCATTCTGTCCTAAGGACAGAATGGGGATTGGGAGCTCGCCCGCACCGGCACCCGCGAATGGGCAATTACTGGCCCATTCAACTCGTAATGGGCCGGTAATGGCTCATTCGTGGGTGCCAGTGCCAGTAGCGAGTTCGGCGGTAGCCGTGCCTGTATTACAGGCACGGCTACTGCCAAACTCGTAATGAGGCCCAGTCCTCTACCCATGAAATGGTATACATTTAGCAGTGGACCTATGACATTCCATCACAAGGGGCACTTTGCAACTTTATTTGCACCATTTATATGGGGGTGGGTCCCCCACACTGGCCTTCTACTGACGGCCCACCCTCAACCACCCATCTCCATTCTTTCCTATTTTCTGAACATGCGCTCCCGTAAACATGCAACAAAGAATTTAGTGAAATAAATGCCCCTTTGCCAAATGTGGTGAAAAGGCTGCAGTGTTTTGGTGGCTACATTTAGCAGCACTGGACTCTGTGGAAGAGGCCCTATGTGTGCTAGTGGCCTGGTGAATTCAACCCTATTAGGTTTGCAGCCACTGACTATACCCCATAAGGGAGAAATGGGGCTGACCCCATCCCAAGTGAGGTTATGAGGGACACACACACACACACACACACACACACACAAACACACACACACACTGGTAGTGAACCATTTTCCACTCTGATGGAGTTATGCAGGCACACCCAGAACTCAACTGCTGATAAGGAAATGAGGTCTTACCCTCCCTAGTAGGATCCTTGAGACTCCTCTCAACCTAAGGCGAGGCCATCAGTACAGTGTGATGGGGCAACTGGCGAATCAGCCGCTGGGTTGCATTGCACCACGTGGGAAGCGCAGCGCAACATGCTTTTTTCAGTGCCAGTTTTTGCCACATTATGTAATACCACCCTAAGTGTTATTAATTAAATGCCAATAATGATTTTATTGATCTTTAAAGGATGAAAGGATACTCTGTGGGTTTCAAGCCTGAATACTGTATAGCAAGTGTGTACACAGGCCATAGGTTGATCAGACTGATTTTCTGCAGGACTACTTAATACATGTCCCATTGCCTCCTAGAATACCCTGGTCTAAAGCCCTGTGTCAGCCTACGCTCTTTCCCACCTCATCCCATTTGAAACCTTGTCATCAATCCTCTTGTAGACCACCTCCAATCCTATTTGGTCAGTATAAGGAGATGCTATCTCTCAATTGCTTCACCGGTCCATTTCACCATTGAGGCGTCCCCTCCTTGAAAATGTTCATGCCTGCAACATATACATCTTTATCTTTATCTTGAGTCTTAGTTATTGGTGGCATCCATCCATGAAGGGACCTGGTGGATGTGGATGATATTGGGAATGGATTCTTTCTAATGCACTACTTTGAATCTCCTTTCCATTGCCTGCTTGCCTAAACATTGGAATGGTTTGCTCATGGTGGGGAAAATGATATGCCAACGAGGCTATCATTTCTTCCTACCTGCAGAAACAGAATCTCTATTTTTTACCAGTAAAAACTAAGCCTCACTCAATTTGCTAACACCTTTCTTTAGTTAATGGAAGAAGACCTTCACAATATGTAAGACATATTGCATACTTCCAGTTTTTGTTGGTTTGTAAACCCATCTAGAACACTTTGTTTGTCGCAAATTGAGGGGGCAAGAAAAGGTAAAGAACGCTAAAAGAAGCAAAGATGGTGGCACACTTCTCGAGATCTACTCTCCCTCTCTGGTTACTCTAACGATGCCCATTCATGAGCCTGCTTGTTTCAAAAGGACTATAGTGATTGGCAACCTGATGGGGTTGGCTTTGTTATGTCAGTTCTGCTTCAGATTACCTCTCGCAGGAAATATTGTGGGGATGTGTGCATGCCCTGGGGGAAGGTTTGACCCTTCCTGCTAAAGAATCATAGGGGCAGCATCCTGGATATTCTTCCATAGGATGGATTTAGAAACAACCAGCCTCGGAGCCCATATACATCAGTCCTGTCAAGGTTAGGCCCTGATCGAAGAGCTGTGATGTTGCTTTATAATGGTGTGCCCTTGGCAGTCATAATGCTGCAACCTGGAGTGGCTTAGATTTCAAGATGTGCATGACTGTCTAAGGAATACAGATATCAGAATGTAAATCAGGCATGCAACCCGTTAAAATGCCACCTCCCCCTGCACAGACTTTGCCTCCCAGCAGCTGTCATATTTGACCTTTGAACTCCCTCTGTGCCACTGCAGTGCTGTAGAGGCTAGCAGTCATGCTATAAACTTTCTCATGTGTTCACTATCATTTTCGCATGAAGCATTTTGAAAGGTTGGTCTGGATAGCAGACGTAGGAACAGAATAGAGGACCCAGAATTGGAGTTCTCCCATCCGATGGACACTCTTAACAAGTGTGAACATTTTTGAAATTAGTGGTTGGTATTACATTTGAGTATCCAAAGGTGTCTTCAATTCGAATATGCCTTGCAAATAACACCATTTTTCTTGTAAGAAGGAGAGAGAAAGAAAAATCTCCCATTTATTTATACACAATAATTGAAGCATAAAAACACATCATATAATTCATCATTATTGACAATAGTCCAATGTTGTAGACTGACGTGTTTCGCGGTAGGTTCTCTTCTTCAAAAGCCTTTCAGGACTGTTGTTGAGTACAGCATATATGTAACAAAAAGTAGACGCAGCAACAGAAGATAGTGTTAGACCTAACTTTAGCAAGTAAGTCAATTATCCTATATACAGTCTCAAGCAATCTAACAGTAATGTGACAGTGATCAACATGACGAAAGAGAGTCCATGGTGTCAACATAGGGTAAACCTTGCTTTTGAGGAGTCAGACAGTGTATTGGAGCTGAAATATTAAGTATGAGATCAGATGGAACATAAACTAAGAATAGAGTTATGTGTGAAAATGTTGAATGATAGATAATCATACTAGGAAGCATAACAAAGAAGCCATGTGCATAAACCAAATCTGGGTGAAAAGTTAAATGATGAAAGACACCCCGGTTAAAAATGAATATGTGCAGAACTAGGTAAATTATAAAGGAAGTGAAAAAGTGAGGAAGGGAGTAGCGTGCAGATGTCGGTCAAGTACCTTAGTGATGGAGCAAGTAGATGTGGTGCTGCAAAGAACGCCGCATCCACGGCGGTCAAGTATCTAAATTTGCAAAGAGTTGTGAGAGTTAGGAGTAAAGGTGGTTTGAAAAAAACTAAAAATAACAATCTAAAATCAATACAAAATTAGAGAAGGATAAATTAAGAAGTGTTAAAAATTGTGCCTCTGAAGATTAGTGGGTACACGTACATAGGTGGGCGAAATGCAGATAGTATGCGAAAAATAGCGTGATGATACACCACAAGCCGTATCCACGGCAGTAAACTGTCTGTTATGGGAGACAAGAAAAAGAAAAGAGAATCTATGAATCAACTGGTAATAGACGCCAGAAATGTGAGGGTCTAAACGATGTATTAATGTAAATATGTAAACACAGGGGAGATTGAAGCTCATATAAAGGTATACTCACAACCACAACGGAGTCGTGTTGGAAGCAATAGTGACGTTAGAGTTCGATGACCGATGTATTCATGAGAATCTAATGGCAATCACGGCCAGAGTACTGAGGTTGAAGGCAGATACTGTCTGTAAATAAATGGGGCATATATTTTAGCAAGGTAACACTGTGCAGACTCTCATTTGGAGACAAAATAAAGCATATGAGAATAAGTGGGTGGATTGCGGGATGTCCGCTTACCTCAAGCTTGGAGAAAACTTCTAAGTCACGAAGCCCTACGTGTCCTGCAAAGTAGTCCGTATCCATGGAGACCTGGGATAGTTAGAAGTAAGGAGGCCCTCTAATGTTGTCTATAATGTTATCACGTCCATGTTGTGAAAAGGAGAAATAGTCAGCGGACTAACTGTGGTGGAAATGGACATAGTGGTGGCCATCTTGGACAATGGTTGCGAATGATCTATTAAGTACGAGCTATCACTATTACTAACTAAATAGTTAGAAATAGGTATGATAGGTCAATGGAGAATTTTTAATTTTAGTCCTTATGTCTTTCCAGGTATCTAGTATAGAGTATATATTGTTGGTGGGTGACCTGGGTTGTTACTGTCTATTACGACGGACATCATCAAAGAGTGCCATATGTTAAAGGAATTAGCTACTAGTGGTGGAAAGAATGAAGAAGATGAATAAAGAGGTTGATTTAGTAAAGCAATCAGGGAATGTAAAGATATATATCTAGAACTCTGACTGTTACATAATGTAATCAGGATCTTCAAATTATAATCCTGATCATCAAATTGAGTCAGAGTGGTGAGTATTCAAATAAATGTAATTAAAGATTGCCCATTGTGTTGACATTATGATTTGTGACAATATTGATTGCATCCATGTTTCTCAACAAGAATATTTCAGCACTGGTTGCAGGTAAACTGTAATTTCCACAAAATCAGTTATAATGGTCAAAATAAATGAAATATTATAGAAAGTAGATGAATAAATCAAACAACCCTAATACTGGGTGCATACATCAAGTAAACATATGTTGGGCCTGTCTTCATGTAGATGATTACCAGTGTAACATATGAGGAATGTATTTTACAGTGAACGACTACAGAGGTTCTGTTGACACAGAGGACCAATTGCAGTGTTTACAAACAGAGTGGTACCATAAGTCAAGTATAGTCTAATGGTCAAACATGATGTATCTAGTAAGGAAACATATAGCTAAGTGTAATTGTACATTTCCAAAGCGTTTCAACGAGTGGTACCATAAGTCCAGTATAGTCTAATGGTCAAACATGATGTATCTAGTGAGGATACTTAAAGCTAAGTGTAATTATACATTTCCAAAGCGTTTCAATGATTTGTATTAGATACATATTCTCACTCAAATTGTCTAAATCCAATCAAGTCCCTCAATCATTGACAAACTGTAAGCTTGAGTGGAGAGAATATAGCCCAAGTATCTGATTCATGGTAGTGATATCTTCATGGGGGCCGTGATTTGAAAAGGTACCTAAATCGTTGGGAAAGTCTAGGTCTAAGGGATTTAGATTACTATATGAAGCAGTTCAAGGATATTTCTTCGTTGAGGCCCATTGGATGTCTTGTTTCTGCTAAGTATATCCAATATTTTTCTCTCTGTGCAAGAAGCATTGTGTATGTCCCACCACTCTGTGGTCTTTTAACAACTTCAATAACTTGGAATCTCAATTGAGCGATGTTATGTCTAAATTCCATGAAGTGTCTGGCCACGGGTGATTTTTGATTCTTACACCGAATAGTTGATTTGTGTTCAGATATTCGTTCTTTCAAAGGTCTCGTAGTCTGTCCAATGTAGAGTTTACCGCAAGGACATTTCAATGCATATATTACACCTGCGGACCAACAGGTTGCAAAGTGTTTGATTTAAATTTTTCTCCCTTTTTGTGGATGTGAAATGGTATCACCTTTGATCACATTATTGCAATGAATGCAATTGAGGCAAGGGGAAAGTTCCCATCGTTTTGGTTTATAACAGTAGTTGTTTCTCTTTTGTGGTTATTTCTGCCTTCACAAGTCTGTCTCTAAGATTACGACCTCTTTTAAATGCCATCATAGGCGTTCTTGGAAAGAGTTCCTTCAGATGTTGATCATTGTGGAGTATGTTCCAGTTTTTTCAGATCGATTTACTGGTCTGAAAACTTTGTCGTGAAAACTTAGAAATGCACAGTAAAGGGGTTGTCCTATCTTTGACTTCAGGTAACAAAAGATGTTTTTGTGTTAACTGGTTGGATCTTCTACTAGCTTCTTGTAGTATATTGTCTGGATATCCTCTCCTTTCAAAGCGGTCAATGAGTTGGTAACATTCAACGTCTAAACCTGCTGGATCCGCAATGATTCTCTTTAGCCTGAGTATCTGACTATATGCAATCCTTTTTAGCATCGCTTTAGGGGGAAAGCTTGTAAAATGTAACAAATTATTAGCATCTGTTGGTTTGTGGTAGATTGTGGTAACAATGTTACCCTTGTGGATGTTCAATTTTACATCTAAGAAGTGTAGATAATGTTCTCTGATCTAAATTGTAAATTTAATCTTGGAGTTTACCGTGTTCATGTGGAGCAAGAAAAGATCTAATTCAGCTCTTGTACTGCACCAGATCTCAAAAATATCGTCTATGAAATGTTTCTATAAAAGGATTTTGGGAGACCACGTTAAATTGTTCAGAACATAATCTAGTTCAAATTTATACATATAGGTGTTTGTGTAAACTGGGGCCATTGCTGAGCCCATAGATGTTCCCGATATTTGATTGTAAAATGTGCCTTGAAAACGAAACTAGCTATTTTATTAAATCAAGCTTTACAATTCTATAACAAATTCTGGATCACCTCTTATGTGGTCAGAGTTGGAGAGAAGCCATGTAACAGCATTGATGCCTTCATCATGTGGTATGGATGTGTAAAGGCTACACACATCCATACTGAAGAGGAAACAATCAGGTCCTATTGCTGAGATTTCTTTAAGGCAATTCAGGAAATCAGTCGTATCTTTAAGGTATGTATGGATGTTTTGAATGAGGGGTTGTAGTAATCGATCCACGTAGATTCCTAGCGGGTCAAAAATGTTCTCCGTTCCTGCAACTATGGGCCTGAGAGGTGGATTCTGGTTGTCTTTGTGGATTTTGGGAAGGCCACAAAACACAGGTGTTATAGGGGTTTGTTGATGAGATATTGGCTGGTTTTCAAACTAATCCATTCATTGTCCAATGCGTTATCTACTGATGTTTCAATCAAGGATCTGATTCTTTGCAGGGGGTCACTATTTAATTCAGTATAAATCGTGGTGTCATTCAACTGTTCCAGGCATCTGTTGGTGTATCCCTAACCACTATCACCCCACCTTTGTCAGCCAGTTTCATCACAAAATCTTAATCTCTTGATAATGTCTTAATATGTTCCAGTTGGCTATTTTTAATATTGACTGGAGATGTTCTCTGGTAGTTGATCCTTTTAAGGTAATTGAGTACACTTTTCTCAAATAAATTGAGAATGGCATTCTGTATTGGAGGGTCAAATGTACTCTTTGGATGCAGCTCCAAATTTGCACAACTTCCATCATCATTTCCTGGTTCAATTTAAAAAAAACATCTTTAATCTGATTTTCCTCAAGAGTCTATGTAGGTGAACTTGTTCTTCAAATAAAGATGTGTTGCATGTAGGGACGAATGAGAGGCCTCTATTCAAAATAAAATGTTGGTCAATTGAGAGTGATTTACTAGAGATATTGATCACTAGATTCTCGGTTATTTGCTCTTTCCTTTTGTTTGTCGTTTTGCCTCTTCTGGTCTTTCTCTTTGTCTGTCTCTCAGACCTAAAAAAGCCCCTGATGGTGCTTGTGTTGACCCAGTTTGATGTTAAGTTGACCTTGCAGTTAGGGTACCTGATGTTTCCCCTTGAGTTGAAGGATGATGTTGACATGATGTTTGTGGTATTGTATCTCCTATACTTCCACTGCTACTGTCACTGCCGGAGTTTGGAGAGTTGGGATGGGTTGGTCTATTTCTATTCAGATTGCGATGATGGTAGAATTCTTGTCACATATCGACAATGTCATTCAGGTAATCAAATGTGTCTCGTTTGAATTTTCTCAATTTCCTTTGTTCAATGTCCACTTTGTCATTGTTCAATTTGTCATTGATCTCTTCTGGGAGGTTTTTGAGTTCTTCGGCTCATTTGAATTCAGATAATTGAGTTTTCAATGCATCAATCTCAGTATCAATAGTGGTCAATGATTTAGATAGTTCCTCTATGGTTAATAGGATGTGATCAAGTGAGCATTTGTTTGAGATTTGATCTGATTTAGCAACACATGCCCTACTTTCACTGCAAACAGTCGGTCTTAGGTATACCCTTAGGCCTCTAGGGATCCTCTGGGAATTGTAATACTCCACGAGGGTCGTAGCATGGAGTTTCTGTGCTATTTCTCATCTGATAAGTTTTTCTAGTTGAAAGACTAGTCTATCTGGGTTGGATGTGGTCTGCAGGTTTTTCTCTGTGTTTTTGTGATAGAATGCATTGTGCTTCATCTGCATCAAATGCTAGAGTGGTTGCATGCTTGTCGGTTAATTCATTAATTCAGGAAAATGACATATTAGATAGTGTATGTGTCGAGGGTGCTACCTACTTGATGTGCCACACCGGGGATACCCAGTGAAGAAACAACAAAGAAAAAGGAGGGTAAAGTGGGTGCTAACCACAATTTAATAAAGTTCCAGGAAATATTCTTAAAGAAGCCAAAAATGTGGCTTTTTAGGGAATTAGGAGGTGCAGCGGAGGAAAAGAGGGTCTTGGCACAAAACTCTATAGTATACAGAAAAATAATAGAGGACCCACAATTGGAGTCCTCCCGTCCCCTGCACACTCTTTAGACACGCTTAACAAGCATGAAATGTTTTGGAATTAGTGGTTGGTATTACATTGAGTATCCGAAGGTGTCTTCAATTCGAATATGGCTTGTAAATAACACCATTTTTCTTGTAAGAAGGAGAGAAAAAGTAAAATCCCCCATGTATTTATACACAATAATTGAAACATAAAAAACAAATCATATAATTCATCATTATTGACAATAGTCCAATGTTATAGGCTGACGCGTTTCGAGGTAGGTCCTCTTCTTCAAAAGCCTTTCAGGACTATTGTTGAGTACAGCATATATGTAACAAAAAGTAGACAAAGCAACAGAAAATAGTGTTAGACCTAACTTTAGCAAGTAAGACAATCATCCTATATACAGTCTCAAGCAATCTAACAGTAATCTGACAGTAATCAACATGACGAAAGAGAGTCCATAGTGTCAACATAGGGTAAACCTTGCATTTGAAGAGTCAAACAGTGTATTGGGGCTGAAATATTAAGTATGAGATCAAATGGAACATAAACTAAGAATAGAGTTATGTGTGAGAATGTTGAATGATAGATAATCATACTAGGAAGCATAACAAAGAAGCCATGTGCATATACCGAATCTGGGTGAAAAGTGAAATTATGTGTTAATGCTGCATGTGTCTGCTACCCAATCATCTATTTCCAGATACCCATTCCTTATGCTGAACTATTTTACATTAAAAAATAAACACTGCAGCAATGAAACATTTGACTCTCGTGTCACAGTCCTGTATACACAGGCTGACCAGGCATAGAATTCCAACCACTCAAAACAATCTTAAACCATTTACCATCCAATGCTTATGCAAACCAGTTAAACCCTTAAAACACTTCTCATTAATCACTGAACATGAGACAATCTTTATAGATTTAAAAGTAAAAATTCTTGTCTGGTCCATCCATTTATTTATTTGTTTATTTATTTGTTTATTGGTTCATTTTTTTATAAGCTACCAGATGTGTACAAGGTACTCCACAGGGCCTGAGAAAAGCAGATAGAAGATGGAGGGAAGGGGGAGATAGAGACAAGCGATACAGGGAAAGATAAAGAGCATGCAGGCTCGTTCCAGCATAAACATAATGCCCAGGAGAAAACTGTCTGAAACTAATTAAACACATTGTGTATAGGCACTATATAAATAAACTATCATATCATATCATACCATTCCAATTTTGACTCCAAACAGCATTTAGACACAACCAACAGTTAAGTGCAATACAACAATTAAGAGGAGTTGGACACAACCATGCAATATGGATTATTCAAATGATTATTCATTCATGAACCTTACAGACACCACGATATGACACAAAATATAAAAATGCCAAAAAGCATAATTCATAATTTTACATAATAACAAAGGATGTTCATCCCTAGCACCCATTCAATTTAAAAATGCAATTAAATTTTTCAGCTACACAATGTCTCTCAACATTTATTTTTGTTCAGAAAAACGAATTGATTTCAGTTTCCTTGATTGCATCAAAATAGCACACAAAAAAAACCTTTACAGTGCCCACATTAATTCTTTGACCATTACCATTAATAGGTATAATACTGAAGATCTTCATAACCTCAGCCAATTTTCAAGTAAAATACATAACTTGTCCGTTCTTCTGACTTCACCATAGGTTGGGCAAACATGAAAACAGACAATAAAATGCAACAAAGATGTGATTTGGTGTAGACTATAGGGATACATTCTTTACAATTCCAAATTCCAACTACGGTTTCCAGGTGGAATAGATTGAACTTTGCACTTGTAATGTAAAATCATTGGTTGAGTGTACACTAAGAAAGCACTGCTAAGTTTCGTTACAAGTGCACACAATAGCATGGGTGAATTACTACTTTCGGACAATTCCACACCCTCTTTACTTATATGGAGGTCTTGTATTAACCATAGTTTAACTAAGTGCTTACCAGTAACCGGCATAGCGACTACTTGAAAAAAAAAGGATTTATTTGAACATATGCAACACCACAAATTCTGCAGCAGTATTTTTCTCAGCGTGATGTGTGATGCGCCAAATTGGCTGTGAGGATATCCAAATGACAATAGAGGCAAACTCCACCAAATCCTTGATATATTCTAATCCTAGTTCTATATGCATTTGATTAATTTGTGCCGACCTAGGAAGAGAGAACAATGTTCTACAAAATGGTCAACACTAGAGTGTGCATAAAGGGTTTGATAACCTCAGATTTCAGCTCTATAACCGACCACTGATTGTAACTTTAAGAATTATGCCAACTTTTTGACATAACAAGAATATCATGAATCAAACCAAACCTCCAACTGCATGTGTCATCTTACCCAATTGTCTTCAAATATGACCTTTACAAATACACTTTGAAATAAAACGTTTGCCTAACTAATCAAATTCAATCACATTGTTTATATGTGATCTCACTATCTCTTTACACATGCATGACCTTTTTCTATTATCAAAACAACAGAGTTGTTAAGCATTCATTTTAAGTCACCTTTGTTTGGTAAAGAGTGTACATTCATTGATTATGGCTTGTATGACTTTAGGAGTTTGGCCCATCATTACAAGGTCATCAGCATAGACCAGCATCAGTCATTTGCAATCTAAGGGCAAGTCTGACTAAACATGTTTACAAATATCCTTTTAAAGCTTTAGTATCCACATTAAAAAGGAAATCATTGGGCACACTTCACTTTAATTCAATAAGGGTAGTACACCTGCCACCTCTGTCCTATCTGACAACCACTGAAGTATCATTATGAATGGGTCTGAGCGACCTGCGGTTTTCCTTGACAGAGATGCAGAAAGAATTAAAAATTGTCCAGGCCAAATGTGAAGGTCTGGAGTCTCACACGAGGCAGAACAATATCCTCATAATTGGAGTGCCTGAAAGCGACAAGCAAGGTTAGTTGTAGAACTTTGTGGAGGACTCGAATTGGCACTCGTCCAAGCTTTCAGATTAAATCTTATACGATCTCCATTATCTCTATTTCTTCTCAACACTGTCCATAAGTCACCCCTTGTGATTTCACATAGTTCATTAAACCAGTTATGTAGCTTTACTAGGAAAACCTTCTTTCAAGTAAAGTTTGTAAACAACTCTTCTGCTACCTTTTTAAATACATTTTTCATTCTGTACCACCTGATGAAGATGTCTGTGGGACTTCAAAACTGAATGCACTGTTCATCTCTGCATGGGATTTTCAGCTAGACTAAAAAACAATCTATTAAGACCTGCATCTAAAAACGCGACTAATATGGCACTAAACCTTTATTTGCACAAGATAAATAACAATAGGCTTCCAGGTGAAAGTCCCCAGGAAGATCAAATTCAAAACATATCATGACATGTTGTTTCACACCAGAGAGTTGAATCTGTTCAGGGAAGCCCTTCCCTAGGAGTGAAGATGTAAGTGCTTGCCGGAATCTTTTATTGCTCAGCCCTTGTTGCACATCCAAGGGAAAGACATTCTTGACTGCCTACTGCCAATCTTCCATTCCCAAATGTCTTGAGTTTCTAAGTCACCATGGCCTGATTTCTGGATCCCTGAGAGCATAGGAGTCTTTCAGAGAGTATTTAGGGAAACATGTTGACAGGTATTCCAGAACACTGTTACACAATGCCATCAGTAGAGCAGCAGATAGAGGATGGGGGGGGGAGAGTAGGAGGGGCAAAACAAATGGAATGAGGGGGAGAATATCTGGAAGTGAAAGGGAGCTGTGAGTGGACATGAGGAGTGGGTAGTAAAATATTAGCTGGGCCTAGTCAAGGACATGAAGAACGTGCATAGTTAGTCATACCAGGAATATTTGAGAGTAGAAACATGGCCAATTCCAGGAGTTCAAGGTGTGACGCAGATCTGAAGTGGTTCCAGCCCAAAGTGCGGCAACAAATGAACCAGTGCCATGACATTGGGGCGGAGAAGGACCAGAACAGCAAGGTTTTAAAGAGGGTAAGAATAAGGATGTAAGAACTGGTAGGTGGTGGAAGCCCTCTTAAAAGTCAACCTAGGAAAAACCTAGTGGGCAAAAGGCTATTGTCTCAATGGCCAAATACAAGTAAACGACCCTACGCAGTGGCAGAAAGCCCACACAATACTCCAAGAAGAATGGTATGGAATACGTTAAGCCTGCCCCAAAACTACAAAGCAATCTCCATGTGGAAAGGGTGCAGAAACCCTATTAAACCCTGCACTTAGATGATGTGAGAAAAGCTTAGAGAAGGCTAGAGAGAGAATTTAAAGTGAGTACTGTAGACGGCCCATCCACCAATAATATTGGGTTTGCTGCCCATGGCTCTGTAAATAATGGATGGGAGGAGTGTTAGTTAGATAGAGGACAAGTCAGAGCCAAAAGTCTGAGGTTTTGATGAGTGCTAGTTGAGACCACCAATTACCTGTGTGGCAGTAGATATTTCCTGTGTTCAGGAGGAAATAGAAAAATACACAGGTGAAGTGCCAGAGTTGTGAAAGCTATGCTGGGTGCGGTGTGGATGTTGAAAGGAGACAGAATAGGATTGGTGTCTGTGTTTAGTACTTCCTCTCTGACTAACCCTCCCAGGTTTAACTGAACCCTTTTCACTCCTCCATCTCACTCTACGCCTGTGGTGCCCCTCAGGGCTCTATCCTCTCACCATGTCTTTTCAACATCTACCTTGCCACTCTAGCCCATTTGATCTCTGTCTTCTCTCCTAACCTCGAGTGTTATGCGGATGACACAAAACTCTCCTTAAAGCTTCTGTCCACTGCCTCTTCTTCTTCATCTCTCCTTCCTGACTGCCTTTCTGCTATACAGGCATGGTGCACTGCTAATGATTTCTGCCTTAATGCCAGTAAGAATTAGATACTTCTCATTGGGACCCCAGCACCCACGTTCCCTCCTACACTCTGGCAGCCCTCCATTAGGTCCCCTCCCCTCACCCTTATGGTTGGCAAAAAACCTTGGTGTCATCTTCAATTCCTCTCGCTCCTTCTCTCCTCACAACACAGACCTTGCCAAGATGGCCCACTTTCTGCTGCTCCTCCTCCGAGGCTTCTAATGACAAGTCAAATATAAGGTTTCTTTGGTCTACACCTTCCCAATGCGCCAAACACCAAACATTAAATGCACAATGTAACTTTATATGAAGATCGTTTTTAAATCTTTTTTCTTTTTATATAATTATTGTCTCTTTACATGTTTGCAACTGTTGCCTTAACGATTTAGCTGTTGTTGCCTTAATTTAACAGTCATTGCCAGTTGTTGCTTTAACAATTTAACAGTTGTTGCCACCACGTGTTTCGACCTTTCACTTTTGGTTTTCCTCAGGGCTCATTCCATTCCTTGACCGCAGTGTCAATTTAGAATAACTCAATCGATTCGCACCAGACTGTTTGTTTCTCTTAAATTCAGCGGGATCATTTCCCAGTATCCCAAATCATCAGTTGAGCTTACTTGAGCTGCAAGACCATGGTTTTATACTTATATTTGACGTGTCATTAGGCTTAGAGTCACATTCTAAACCATCTAAATGCTGCTGCAAACCAAGAATATTTCAAAGTGTGCACTAATTAGAGAATATTATGATTTTCATTAATAACACAGTAGTGAGCGCAGAGAAGTACGAAGCCCTCTTTTTGTTTTAACCTCCTCAGAGGCATTCTCCCTTTCCTCACCTTCCCCCAGCAACTCCATGTCTCCCAGGTTTTGGTTCTCTCCAGGTTGGACTACTGCAACAGCCTCTTCCTTAACCTGCCTAACTCTTCCCTTCGCTCCCTTCAACTAATCCAGAATAGGACTGCAAGACTTATCCTTGGACTCAAGCCCAGGGACTGCATCTCTCCAGCCCTAAAATCTCTCCACTGGTTCCTGGTTGCTACAAGGATCAAGTTCAATATCCTCTGTATCATCCACAAGGCTTTCTGGGACCTGGGACCCCATTACATCTAACTCTCTCTCCCTAAATAGCTCCCTGTTAGAGCCCTTTGTTCTTCTAGCGCCAACTCTCTGCAGATCAGATGCTTTTCCAAGCAGAGTGTGGGTGGTAGATCTCTCTCCCCCAAAGGTGCCACCCTCTGGAATGACCTCCCTGCACCTCTCAGACTAGAGCCGGATCTCCTTAATTTCTGGAAGCTTCTCAAGACCTTCATTTCTCTTCCTCCTTCCCTCTCCCCCTCCCAAGCTAATTTTCCCCTCTGCCTACTTTTGACTGGCTGCCTGGTTCCTTTAGATTCTTATAGGACACCAGGCCCTCCTCAACTACTCTACCGCTGCACATGGTCTCCCCTAACCCCCAGATACCTGCACTCGCCCTTCCAGTCTCCCTCCCCCTGAACTAGCCTGCATCCCTTTGAGCCCTTCCAGCCCCGTTCCCTCACACTTAGCACATTGACCTTCTTTCCCCTGCACTCTCTGCATTCCCCTGGCACTTGTCCACCTGGCCTCCCCTTGGCACTTGCCATGACTGGCCCTTCCCTGCTCCCATCTTCCATCTCCCACTCACTTCTTTTTACTGCACAATCCGAATGGCACATGGCCTAGTAGGACCTTTTTTATGTGGTTCTTCATCCCTGCACCCAACTCCACCTCTTTGTAAATACTCAATAAATAAATAAAATAAAATAAATACCTTGTGGACTGTTAGATGGAGAATGAGTGTGCTTAAAGGTCAGACATTTTAGCAGTGCGGATCTTAGTGAGAGAAGAAAACAGTTTTAAGGAGGAAACGCAGTGGGTGACCAAGACTCTTTCCTCAGATGCAGCTGTTGAGTCCTTCATTGGTTGCAGAGGTTTTAGTCTGGTTTGAACAGTCATAGGTAAGACGATCAACTTTCAGACAAAGGTAATCAAGTCATGATCTCTCGAAGGGATGGTCGTCAGAACAATGTTCTTGCACTACTTTGGATTGGTGCTTCTATGTCATTTAATGTAATGAACATGGTCATGTGTAGTGCCTATCTGCCACTATTGGTGACCTCTCTGCTCTTTGCTCTGTAAGAAAAAAAGGAGGCTAGGGTACAATAGTGGGACAGTAGGAAACATATTGTGTTGATGCAAAACTAGTGGTGTTGATGGGTTGAGGTCGAAAGTGCCTGGTTCCTTAGTGCTTTCCATATGTTTAATAGAGAAATGTGGGAGGGTGTTATCCATATGAAAGAGCCCAAGATGTGACAGACTACAGTGCTAAGGGTCTGGTTAGCCATTGTTGTGTGAGAGTGTGACAGGCCTTAAAAATATTGCTTAGTCATCACTCAGTTAATATCGATATAGTAACAGCTAGGCTTGTGGTGACTGTCTGTGGGGGGTCAATGTGTGTGGTGTAAGATGGTAGGAGATCTTAGAGAGGAGTCAGTTAGTTGGGGGAAGGCAGATGTATGTCTTACAATGCAAATCAACCTGAAACCCTGGATTACTGCGCCTGCAATTTCAGACAGGCTCCGTTTCTCCAGCTCCCACCTCCCTCTCTTTTTCTGTCTCTCGCTCTCTCCCTTTGTACCCCTTGAGGAACACAAAAAGCTTCCAGAGATGGCAGATAAGATAAGGGGGTGGTGTGGAAACTAAGACCTTACCATAACCTGCTAGAGCTTATGGGAGGCAAAAGGTTAAGGTTCTGTGGAAGGGCTGCTTCACTTTCGAGGACTTCAGATACCATGTCCGCCTTCATTAGAATGTTAGTTTGTTAGTTAGCAGGATGAGCGATGACTCAAAACAACCTCTAACATGCTCAGTTGCTACGCAGAGTGGCCTGAACATTTGTATGTCGTGGGCAGGGCCCCGGTAATGCATGGCAAGACATTTGTTTGGTGTAGGACAGACATTGTGCAGGGCAGGGGCCAGAATCTCTGCTCATTTCATGCAGAGGTCTAAACTGCTGTCTACCACAAGCCCCAACATCTTTTCACTCCATCCAAAATGAATTCACCACCAACAGACACAATTCACCAGTTTTTGACATTGTTCCAGGCCTTTGGAATCTGAGTGATTCTGCAATCCTTCACGATTAAATGAGGAACAGAAAATATAGAAGGTAGAGTGTGGATTCATCATAAAATGAACAGCACTTTGGACTAAAAGAAGGGATGGCAACGTGTGACAGCTGCAGGCTGGTGAAGAACTGTGTTTTAGTAGGGACAGGCAGGGGTTTTGGGGCTGGAGATATCACAGACTTCCCAATTCACATATTCAACTGGGGGAAGAGAGGCAGGAGGGTCATAAAGTGTCTGTCAAATGGGTAGGTGGGTTGGTGTTCTTTAAGCACATGGTCCCTGCGTGAACTGAAGCGCATGGATTAAAGTAGACTTTTTAATGTTAAATGCGTTCCGTTCCCATCTAAACTCATTCAGTTAATTGGAGTGCCACATCAGGAGCTGTTTTCTGAATGGCAAGTTTTCTTAATCAATGTGAAGCTGCTTAAGTAGTGAGCTCTAGAATTGATAGTTCAAGTCCAAGACCCTTTGCATTGCCCACAAGGCTTTCTGGGGCCGGGACCACACTACATCCAACTCTCTCTTTCAAAATACCTTCATTCTCGAGCCCTTCGCTCAGCTACCTCCAATTCTCTAAGGGTCAGACTCTTCTCCAAGCAGAGAGTGGAGGGGGGGGTAGATCTATCTCCTCTGAAAGTGCCTCCCTCTGGAATGGCCTCTCTGCCCCTTTCAAACTTGAGCCAGACCACCTGAAGTTCTGGAAGCAATTCAAAAGTTTATTTTCTCCTCTGCTTTCTCTCTCTCCCTCCCCTGCTGACCTACCTGTCTGCTGCACCGACTGGTTGTTTGGCTACACTCAGGACCCGTTTCTCAAGTTGGTGTTAAGTCTCGAAAAGGGCATGAAAAGGCTTAACGACATTTTCGGTACTTAAGACCTATTCTGAAGTTGGCGCATTCCTCTGAAGTCGGAAGGAATGCACCAATTTCGGAATATATGTGGTGGTTTCTGGGATGGGTTGGAAACCAACCTAGCAACCGCCACATTCATAAACTGGCTTTTTGGAAGCCTATTCTTGTGGCACTCCTCCAGTTTAATATGTGCGCTAAACTAGCACACATTTACGGTACCCTTTTGGTGCCGTTAAACTGGAGGAGTGCCACAAGAAGCCTTGTTTGGTGTAAATGGAAGTGTCCATACACCTGTGTTGCATATGACACTTTCATGTACACCAAAGCAAGCAGCTTCAACGTTGCTGCAACGTTGAAGCTGCTTGCTTTGGTGTACATGAAAGTGTTCATATACAACACTGGTGTATATGAACACTTTCATTTACATCAAACCGAGCAGCTTCAACTTTGCAGGATACAACGTTGAAGCTGCTGGATTTTGTGTAAATGAAAGTGTTCATATACACCGCACGGGTGTATATGAACACTTTCATTTACACCAAAGCCAGCAGCTTCAATATTGCAGGATGCAACGTTGAAGCTGCTCGCTTTAAGTGAAAGTGTTCATATACACCACATGGGTGTATATGAACACTTTCCTATACACCAAAGTAAGCAGCTTCAACATCCTGTAATGTTGAAGCTGCTCACTTTGGTGTATAGGGACTGTGTTCTCGGCTGCATTTTTGTAGAATAACGATTCTCTCGTTATTTAACAAAAATGCTGCTGAGATTCTGCAATCCGCCTGTTTCCATTAGAAATAGGCGGATTACAGAGAAAGCACTGTCGTGCTTTGCGAAGACATCCAGGCCCACATGAGAATAGCAGTTGTGCCTGGGCGTCAAGAAATGGCGCAGTGAGTCGTGCTATTTAGCACGCTCGCTCGCCAAGATGAGAATCGGGCCCTCAGAGTCTCACTGGGTACCAGGCTCTTTCATGTTCAGTCACCCCTGCACTGTCTCAGGGCCTACCCCGCACTTAGGGGCTGTAACTGTAACGGCTACAGTCCCATGCCTCCTTGCACTTACCGGGAACCGCAATGGTCTGGCAATACTTACACAGAACAATGCTGCTATTTCCCTTTTCCCTCTCCGTAGCATTCTTGTCGCACTTCCACTATCTGAATGACACAAGGGGCCTCATTACAACCCTGGCGTTAAGGGGTTAACGGCGCCGTAAAAGGCTGCAGCACCGTTAAACCCTTAACGCCAGATTCACACTTTAACGCCTGCTTTTTGCAGGCATTAAAGTCCAAGGCGCTAAGCTACCTTGGTGCTAATTACGGCACCGTAATTTACGGTGCCGTAATTAGCGCCTTCCCCATCACCATTGAGCCCTATGGGGCAAAAATGGGAATGGGGAAGGGGCAATGGTGAATGGGGATTTACCGCCCCGCCAACCTTGGAATGGGGCGGTAAATCCGCCATCCACCATGGCGGAATCCGGCATGGACCATGGTGCTATTAGCACCATGGTCCTACGCCAGGGTTGTAATGAGGCCAAAGGCCTAGTAAGATTGTATGTTTTCTCCTCCCTCTGTCTTCCCTCCCTTGTCTTGTTGCGCCTAGAAACACTTGTATCCAGGCACGTTAAACATGACAGATCATATCATATCATAGCCATTAGGGTGAATGCTTTTTCCTGCTGAAGTTAGGTACTAGTGAAATGGCAGCATTACTGGATCTTAGAGTCAGTCATGGGGCCTCATTACGGCCCAGGCGGTAAGTTACCGCCTGGGTCATACCCTTACCACCATGGTGTAAACTACGTTTACACCATGGTGGATGGCGGATTTACCGCCCCATTCGAAGGTGAGTGGGGCGGTAAATCCCCATTTCCCATTTTACCCTTCCCCATTCCCATTTTTGCCCCATAGGGCATAATGGGAGTGGGGAAGGCGCTAATTATGCCACCGTAAATTACGGTGGCGTAATTAGCACCATGGTCCCTTAGCGCCATGGATTTTAACGCCTGCAAAAAGCAGGCGTTAATATCACCATGGCGCTAACGGACCTTGGCCCTCATTACGACCCTGGCGGAAAGTAACTGACCTGACCGCCATAGCGTAAATAGCGTTTCCGCCATTGCACGATGGAGTAAAGTGCGGCTAATTCTGACCCATCGGGCACGAGCATTACGCCATGGCGGAAGTGCAAAGTCCGCGATGGCGGAAATGTCCCCAAAACGCCCCTCACCGTCGTCGTACGGCGCCCTAGGTGCAATTCCGCCACCCATCATAGTGGTCACCGTAATGAGCGGTAATCGCAAAATACGGTGACCGTAAATATACGGAAACGGAAGTAAAAACATGGGGCCGGAACGGGAAACAGCACGCCGTACACCTATAAAATCAGAATCCCAACACAACCATTAAAAATCCTTCCCTGAGACACATCCCAACCCGTTAGCCACCCTAGTGAAAACAATCAAAATGGGAAAAGTTGCGAAAAAAGCGTGCGACCGCAAGCGGCAGGTCCACTTCTCCCATGAGGAACTCACCGTGCTCACAGAGACCCTCCAGGAGAATGCTGCCGTCGTCTTCTCGACGCAAATGACCAGGACGGCACTTGCGAACAAGAAGGCCATATGGGCCCTGGTGGCACAGCGGGCAAGTGCGGTGGGGACCGCACCCCGCAACCCACAGCAATGCAGAAAGCGATGGGACGACTTGCGGATACGCGTACGGCGCATACTATCAGCCAACCGTAACATTGCCACAGCTACCGGGGGAGGATCGGAATCACCCATCAAGTTGACCCACTGGGAAGAAATCTGTGCCTCCACCATTGGAATGGAGAGTATAGAGGGAGTCGGAGGGATGGAGAAAGGAGTGCAGACATCCGAAGAATCAGGTAGGTGGGCCAAATAAAACAATGCTAAATCCACAATGTCCAATCATGTGAAGTACCATGTGTCCACATAGTGCAACAGAAACACATGTCCAGGAGAACGTCCACATACATTGGCCTGATAGCGCACTTTAAAAGTCACATTAAATACATAAATAAGTACAAATCCTAAAAACACCCTCTACACGTGCAGCATGCACACCCTAACTGCAGGCTGCTAAACAACTGCATCCTCAATCCACACAAAAATGAAACCACCTCCAAGGCCCTGACCCAAATCACCCTCAGGTACCACCCCAATGCATGTGATACATTGCCATTCCAATTTCCACAGACCCATAAATAACGCTCGCCCTCCTTTACTCCACCACAGGGTCCGATTCAAACGATGAGCTTCAGGACACCCCTACCAGCACACCTGCAAAGAGGGCCAAGACCAACGGCCAAAGACCCTCCACCTCAGCTGCACGGATCAAGACACGGCAGCAGCACAAATCAAGTGGCAGCACACAGGAGGAGACTCCAACAGGCACCCCAGCAGCCAGCATGCCCACAACAGCAGCACCACAGGTCCCCCCAATGGATGCCACAGAAGGCACTGCTTCTGGTGGCAGCAGCACCATAGGTGACACTGCATTAATGCCAGCATGCTCCGACACAGAAAACGGTGCTGTCGATGTAGGACCCATCCATGACCTGTCTCAATCCCCCTGTTTGTTTCATCCCGTACACCATGAGGATACCACGCAGGGGCACCCACAAGACGACGACTGGCCATCCCCCACGAGCCCTGTGGCAAGGCAACATGAGGTGATCAGCCCCTCTGTGACACCACCGCAAATGGGCATGGCCCAGCAGAGGCAACAGTCCCTCGACCAGGTGATCGTGCAACAGCAGCAACTGGCCACGCTCCTCAAGGAGCATGCTGATGAATGTGGGGGTGCTAAGGCAGCCATAGAAACATCTACTGAGACACTTAGGGCACAAATGGAGCGAAGTACAGAGACACTAAGGGTACAAATGGAGAGAAGCACCGAGAGCCTGAGGGGGGAACTGCATGCGACGTCCAAAGACGTATGTGGTGAACTTGCCGCTGTGCGCCGTGTGCTCACTGAGCTCTCACAAACCCTTAGGGACATGCATGGACGTGAGCAGGCAGAGACATCATCCGTTGCAAGTTCCGTCCAGGGCAGCCCCCAACGTAGATCTGGGAGGAACCTGCGCTCCACGGCAGGGGTGCCCCTGATACCCGGAGAGGGGGCTTGCAATAGCGTCTGCCCACTGACAATGAGCATCTTTGGACACTGGTGTTCGGGGGGGAGGTAGGAGGGTGGAGGGGGGGTGTTGGGCTTACTTGGGTGGCGGGTCGATGGGGTGTGTAACATAAGTTCACATATGCTATAAACATTTCACAATCATCCAATGAGATGTGTGGACATTGATCTTTGTGTACGAGGCCTTTATAGGCGTACAGTCCATATTGTGCATGTTCCAGACACACACAGTGCCACAAGTCCCGTGTC
This sequence comes from Ambystoma mexicanum, assembly GCF_040938575.1. Lineage (NCBI taxonomy): Eukaryota > Metazoa > Chordata > Amphibia > Caudata > Ambystomatidae > Ambystoma > Ambystoma mexicanum. The sequence goes on along the minus strand of NC_090931.1, from coordinate 121,965,292 downwards.
CATGTATCAGCCACCAGGCGTGAGTGCTAGAAGCATGAATCTATGATATTCTGACGAATTTCACGGGCCTCCTGTGCCTCGCGGACTCCTTCAGGTGCTGCCACATCCCCACCCTCATCATGACCATCTTCAGGTGCTTGCAGTTCTGCGTCAGGGGGCATGGGCACATTTCTACGTACGCACATTTTGTGTAGCATGACACATGCCATGACCATCTTTGCAACCTTCTCATGATGGTACAGGAGTGCCCCGCCAGACCTGCTGAGGCAGCGGAAACGAGCCTTCAGTAGGCCGAATGCCTGTTCTATGACTACACGGGTACGTGAGTGGGCATGGTTGTAGTCCTCCTCATGCTGGTTCTGTGGGTTCCGGAGTGGTGTAAGGAGCTATCTCTTCAGTGGATACCCGGCATCACCTGTATGTGGACAATAAAGGATGTTTGTTGAATGACATTGCTACGTACGCATCCCCCCCCCCCTTCCTGCCAGGTCATTGCCGCATCACATACCCCACATTATCATGCATGAAATGAGACTCACCGAGTAGCCAGGATCTGTTCCCTGCGTGTCGCTCCATGTAGCGTGGTATTGTAGAGTTCCTCAAGACCATAGAATCATGGGTTGATCCAGGAAATCGGGCACAACAATGTGTAAAGATCCTGTTGGAGTCACACACCATTTGTACATTAAGAGAATGATATTGTTTCCGGTTGCGGTACTGGACCTCCATGGCATGTGGGACAACCAATTCCACATGGGTGCAGTCGATGGCACCAATGCAACCCGGTATGCCGGCAAGTGCATGGAATCCCACTTTTGTGTTTGTAATCTCCTGCTCCGAGCGTGGTAAAGAGATGTAGTCGTCTGCGTGCTTCAGGAGGGCATCGAGCACTTGCAATAGTGTCCGTGACAACAGTGGCTGTGAAATGCCATGCAACTGTCCGACTGTGTGCTGGTAGGTGCCTGTGGCCAGGAAGTGGAGTACAGACACCACCTTCAGTAGGGGTGGGATGGCGGTTGGGCTATCTATCATGCTGACAAGGTCAGCGTGTGTCATGTCCACAATGGCGGTTATGGTGTCCCGGTCCAAACGGTAGAGGGTGTGGATCTGCTCATCAGTGAGGTTGAACGGATGAGCTCGGAGGCGTGGGATTGCGGGCTGCCTGCGTGGTGGTAGTGGCTGTGCTGGTGGGCCTTGCTGGCCCTGCCTTGCCCTCCTCCTGCGTCTCCTCTGTGCGGCCGGTTGTTGTAGTAGTTGGTGTTCGTCTTCTTCTTGAAGTTGGAGTACTTGCAGTGCTATCAGGTCCCCCAGGGCCAACATCGCTAGTCCTGCCGGTAGCATTTTGGAGTGGGTGTGGTTGTGGGAGGGGGTTGGGTGTGCAATTCATGTGTTTTCAGGCTGTATAGCCTCCACCTGTGGTGATTCATTCCACCTGTGCCAGCTGCAATCCCCTTTGGGCGAGCACGTCCCGCACACAACGCTGCAATTTGACGCATGGCATCTTGCTATTACAATCATGTATTTAATCCCGATGGCAGTGAAATATTGGTTTATATGTTCATTCTGCTATGCTCCCATTGTTTCACATACTAACTTTGCAGTCGCGAACAAACTTGTGAAGGGTCAGTGGAATGTAGTACTCGATTAACGGTGGACCCTCATGCAGCACTGTACCGAGGTTCACCGACGGGCGGGGCGTCCCATTTGTGAGTGAAGCCAGTTGCCATTTTCACACACTGCCGCACTACATGGATGAATTTGTGATTTCAAGCGGTCACAGATGCCTTTTCGACGTGATGTTGCAAATGAGGAATTCGAAGGACAGCGCTTTTGGTTTTCAGCTAGCGGCGAGGAGACGCCCACAGGTCTGACTGCAAATATAACGTTCTATTGTTTGTTGTCCTTCGGACAGGGGCCATGGCGAGAATGCAATGATTGATATGAATAGTATGGGATGCGCAATAGCGTAGTGGACGATAAGGCAGGACGTTCCCAAATACATGTTACTTCACAACACTAGAATTCCGGGCTGGGGCACAGTGGATTTTGCAGACTGCATTACGCACAGACTCAATGGAAATTTCAAATGTTATGTGAGTAAATAATCAGGCGTTTTCATACCGGGATGAGGGAATGATGTATGGATGCATGGACAGATGATTTAATTGAGAGTTTGCCATGTACATGGCTTTTTGGAATCTATCCCCTTCCCCTGCGCTATGTGATGCAGAGCTGCCATAGTGGGACCATCGTCTATCTGCCCTTGTTGAAACCTCCCTGTCTCGACACGCCTTCAAACACTTGTGTCTATGCACGTTACTAATCCCATCTAATGGATTCTGTTTTGACAGACGCATGCACACAAACACTCGTTTGTAATAGTGTTTTCACCTCGATTTATATAGTTATGATTCGCAAGTGATTTTTGGGTGGAAATAATCCTTTTGAGTGGGCTAGCATGCATATGGCTGTAGATTTAGTGTGATCATTGAAGTGAGTAATTCAAATGAAGTTCTGATGCCCATTCTATTCTTTTTCATTTCATTTGGGTGACAGGTATCTCCTAACCTTTTGCCGCTGCCATCTGTATGCCACTCCTGCAGATGGCTTTTACTCCCGACACCTGCTGCTTCGAGTTAATCAGTGGAGCACCATTACGATCTTATGGGACGATCGCCAATGGGCCACATGCCCTTACGCAGTACTAGTGGCTAGGAGCAACATATCGACCTTTCAGCTGGACTAGTGCCTACCTAATGGGACGGCCCTGCGGTTCTAGGCGCTTCCATGTTGCCTTTTTGAACGTGAATGTAGCCCCTGTGTACCATGAAGGAACAGGGCGTCACACAAGAAGAAGCTGGTCATTTATTGCGGATGCAGCCCACATTAATGAATAATGTTTTGGAGTTTATGACCTAATAGCTGTATGGGCTTGGTGAATTTGATGTGCATTAAAATTTTATTCTGATATTAACCGTGTAGCGTTATTCTTTGCAAGTAATGTAGCATATTCCTATTTGTGGAGCGATGTATTGTGAGAAGATCTGCATTGGGTTCCGGCTTCTGAGTATAGTTGCGTGGTACTGTACTGGCCGCGTTTGCCTACGAAGCCCAGTAAGGTCAGGGATAGGGGCTGCCATTATGACTGTTTTAATGATGTCATGCTCAGGGGCGGGGGATTAGCTTTTGTGTAACAGATGCCGGTCAGCCAGGTGGATTGGTGGAATGGTGTGATTATCAGAAAATGGCTGGTCACAGGTGCCTGTGTTTGCGTGCGTTTCTTGGAGGGAGACTGAGGTCATGTCCATTGGAATAGCTTCTGTATTCGTGCCATCTGTGCCCTGCAGCTCCCATTGGCCCCTCTTGGGATGATCCTGGCTGCTCAGTCACTCTGCCAACTTGTGTGGTACATGCTTATGCTGATGGTTGGTTTGTTTACTGGCAAGAGTACAGGGCTGGTGCAGTCTCCCTCAGGATACTGCTTTGAATGTTGCCTTACACTGGTGTCAAGCGATGGGGGCCTGTTGTTGTTTTGTCTCATATTTCAGTTCATATTGCTGTACTTGAACCTTCACATGCCTGTGCTGCATCAGTACGGCAATGGTGACATGCCAAATATGGATGGCCACTCACAAGGCACTTGGAGCCCCTACATTCATTTCTTCGTTGGCATGCATGGGTGACTTGTACATTTCACTGGTTGCATTGTGTAACTTCATTGCACCTACGAAGAGTTGTGCAATGTGGGCAGGGAGTGGTGTACAGGCACTCAGTAGGGCCATTTACGGTTGGTTCACGATGCCGTAATTCTCACCATGGCGGAATGGTACTTTCCGCCATGCTTGATGGCGTTAAGTATATGTCCGCTAGGGTCAGAATTCGCGTACCGTTGCGCCATGGTGGTAATTACGGTTTTGCATGGCGCGCGTGCACGTACTTGGTGCAGTTAGCGTTGGCGTTCACTACGGTGTCGCTAATGGCATCGTACTTTACGGTGACGGGTCATAATCGCACCGAGCGGTATTCGATGGCGGTATTGCATTTCCGCCATCGTTTTTCGATTTCCGCCAGGGTCGTAAGGAGGGCCCTTGTAATCAGGCGTTAAGGGTCGGCGCTGTTTACGGCGCCGTTAACCCCTTAACGCCTGATTCGTAATGAGGCCCATGTGTGTTTATTGCTGGAATTTCCTTGTGAAGGAAACTGGGCCCTTTCCATGGGTGGGTGGTGCAGAGGTTATTGAAATGTATTATTATCTTGACAGGGAGCCAGTGGAGAGTGCACAGCACGGGGTGATGTGCTGGAACCATTTGTTTGGCTGCTGAATTTTGGGCTCCCTGCAGTTTGTCAATGAGGTATTCTGACCTAGTGAGAAAGGTTGCTCATGCAGTCTTGTTAGAACTAGTGATATCAAGTACATGACCCTTTGGGTAAAAGACATATAAGGTATGAGGCTTCCTAGAGTCGGAGGTCTGAAAAAAACACTTTCTGGCAGTGACGCTCACCTGCAGTGCACGCGTGATCCTGCTCTTATTGCTGTAGTTCTTTACCGAGAAAGATGGTTTGTCAGGCCATGGAAATGAGAGGTTTTTTGATGAATCCTCGCTGCAAAGTGTCGCTGTGGTTATTATGTGAAAGTACTAAGGACGTCCCAGAGTATGAGCCTATGTGCACTGTGAATTTGCAAGGGTGCTGTATGCGACTGATGTCATGCAGGATGATTTGGTATTTATTTATTTATTCATGTATAAAGCACTCAAAGCCCAAAGGCAACTAGGCGCTGATATGCGTACATTGTGCCCTCTGGCTTTGATGACGCTGCGGCAATGGCATGCAAGCATGTGTAACTACATGATATGCATGTCTAGCAGTAGTTTTGTGACTGAGCGTATTTATTTATTTATTTATTCATTTTATAACGCTTTTAGTACCATACCTGAGTTCGGTTTCTAAGCGCAGATCCGGCATTCAAACCTCTGTTACTCTGCATGGTCTTGCTCCGAAGACTAGTGTGTTGCCCCTGTGCTAGCCTCCGTTCACAAAAGAGTAGTTATTTATTTATTTGTTATTTTTTTTATCAAGTGCAAAAGCTTGATGCTGTTGTAAAACTGTGTGGGCAATGGTACGGAAAGTGTCCTGTAGTGAAGATATCTGGTGTCATGTGTGAGTCCTGTGTCTGATCGGGGACCATGGTTGTTCGATTTTGCTGAACTCACTAAGTGCTTATGCGGGCAGTCCTCACACAACAGGAACTGAGGCACAAACAGATTTATACAGCAAGTGTTCCTGCTTTCCTTAAACAATGCATCATTTCAAAATACTTCATACATAATAAACCAGATTTATTAGTTCATGGCATAAATAATATTAACAAATAAAAGCATATTAGGACATCAAGGCAGTGTTTCCAATTGTCACTCAAGGCCAACCAAATTTACACCTGAAACTATCAGCAAAGACACATTAGTTCAGAAGTTATGACATTCGATTGGATTATTTTATTGGACAGCAAGAGAAGAGGAGTTGATTTCCATGTTTATTATGTTATCCTCACACCATTTCAGCGGCGTGTCTATGTTTTAATCTGTTTACCTTTGCTTCTAATTTTCTGCTTTATTGTAATAATCTAATTTGTCATCGGTTAATAATATCCACTTTTCTACTTACTGGCAATACTCATTCTGTACATGTGGGACATCCTTTCTCAGTTATGAATTTCACATACTAATCAATTTCATGTCAGCTTTGTTGCCTGCTTGCTTGCAGCACTGCATCACTGCAAATTCTCAATACAATTTAACATGCAGAAACCTATGGAAAGTACTGACATTCTATGATCAGGCCGGTTAACTGCCACTCTTACATTTGAGCAGGGGCGAGCATCCTGCGGCTCTACAGATGTTCTGAATATGACTCCATTATCCATCACGATTGGATATACTGGATAGGGCCTATGGGATTTGTAGTCTAAAGAGTCTGGAGATCCAAAGGTTGCAGACCTCTGCATTATAGACATGCAGATCTGCAGGAAAAGGCCATGAAGGAATGACCTCCTTGGGTGATTGAGGGAGCTCCTGACATGCCATGTTTGTCTGATCTTTGCTGTGTTTTGGAGCTGCCACCGGTGTCTGCTGATTCTTTCTTGTTCTAGTTTCATTCGCATACATTGAAAGTCAAGGTGTCATTTCAAACATAGTGGACTTGCACAGGATACATTGCAGAAGGCAGAGGAAGCCCTAGGGAGGGTACCTCTACAGGTGCAATTGGTCTCAAGAAGGAATTAGGCTAGATGGCGAGGGAACAATATGCACAAACAAGGAATGGGGATGTAGATTGAGGGACAAGGCATAAGTAGCATAGTAACCGAACTGGAAATGAAATCAGTTCTGGTTGTACTGCTGGAAGGGAGCGATAATAGTCTGATATTTGATATTGTTCAATATTGAGATATTATGGGCCTGATTTAGAGTATGGTTGTGGGTAAGATCTGCTTGTTGTCCACTAGTGGAAATTGCCTTATTTTAAGTTTCTTTCTACTAGATTGGCTTTACAGAGGGACGTTGCAGACAGGCAGATATCTAGCTTAAAAATTGCTGCCTACCCTCACCCGCTCTGGCATGGCAACGGGGACTGGTGGATTTTATGACAACTTTCAACTGGCGGTGCAGAGGAAACCTAACATATATTTTCCACCAGTGCAAACATGCAGGAATTCATTATTTACCATATTGTAAGTAAGGCCCTATATTTCTATGTGGGTGGTCATTTTAGGAAACTTCAACATTGCACTGAAGGGGTCGTTTAAAGTTTTAACTTCTATGCAAAAGGTTCCCTCTATGCTGGATTTGTAATTTTTCAAATGGAGAGGACATTTTAAAAGTTAAACATAGGTACATGTGTCCTTGCTTTGATCCTTTGCACTCCATTTTGGCAATAGGGTAAATTTCTCCCCCAATGTACGATTGTGAAAAGTGTTTGCACTGGATTCTTTTGAATCCTGACTGCTTTTTACAGGTATTAATTTCAGACGGATTCCATAGGAAATCTTTGCATTAAAATTCTTATACTGGGGGAAATTGTAGGGCAACTCCTCAACAACCAGCTAGGGAAGAAAGCTAGTTCACCATTTATCAAAAAGAATAAGAGCTTTATTTTGAACACAAAAAGAAAATTGTCGACAATTATATTATAATTCCACTGCCGGAAAGATTTTTCCCCTCCTTAAGATGGAGGTCACTTTATAAACACAAAAATCATAATTTATAGTGCATTAGATATACTGTATTAATCCCCACCCTCATTGGCTACCTCCTATATACATGCTAATGATTACATATGGCCGCTGTGCCAATTGGTGAAGATATGTTCTCTGCCATCTTCTCCACACGTGGGTGATGAGTTCTTCACTTCGAAATGCTACAAGGTAATTGGTTAAACTTAAAAAGGCAATTTTCTACCTTAATTTCTTACCACGTGATGTGCACCTGGCCATCAACATGACTTTGAGGTCAGTCTGGTCCTTGCAAACAAGACAACTCTTTTCTGATCCCAGACATGTAGGCGCACCCACCGTGCTTCCCAATTGTAATCTAATAACTTGACATCACCCTTTGCTCTCCCTGGCACAAATCACAGACCCTGTCGTGCTCAGCTCCCCACGGTATCAGCTACCTCTCCCGGGAGATAAACCTAGGGTCCCACTAAACCAGCCAATTCATGAAGGATTTAAGAGCACTATGGGCCTCATTACGACCCAGGCGGTAAGTTACCGCCTGGGTCGTACCTTTACCACCATGGCGTAAACTACATTTACGCCATGGTGGTTGGCGGACTTACCGCCCCATTCCGAGGTGAGTGGGGCGGTAAGTCCCCATTAACCCATTTACCCTTCCCCATTCCCATTTTTGCCCCATAGGGCATAATGGGAGTGGGGAAGGCGTTAATTACGCCACCGTAAATTACGGTGGCGTAATTAACAACAAGGTCCCTTAGTGCCATGGATTTTAACACCTGCTAAAAGCAGGTGTTAAAACCTCCATGGCGCTAAGGGACCTCGGAATCAGGCGGTAAGGGTCGGCGCTGTTTACGCCGCCGTAAACCCCTTACCGCCTGGGTCCTAATGAGGCCCAATGTCTGTGCATCTGGTGGTTGAAAAAGAATGACCATTCTTCAGGGGACAGTCCCTATTTTGGCAGCTCAAGAACTCTGCCCAAGCTCCCATGAGTTTAACCTTTGTGCTGGGCAGCAGCCCAGTCTCCCATTCGGCTTCTAGCATTCTTACTTAATTGTTCGAAGGACTCACTTGATACACTTATATGTGGGTATGTGTGCGTGTTCATTGAAGCATCTGGGGATTGGAACGTGATAATTAAGCGAAAGATGAGGCCTCATTGTAATGTGTTTCAAACACGGCCTGCAAGGTTTCAGGCCTACTCTCTAGTTCTTGTAAGAAATGTCACCCACATGCAAAGTAATGGTTAGTATTCCCCTACATAAGTTGGTAAAATACATGTGTTCCCCGTTGACTACTTCCACCCATAGGTTCCCCCTCTCCCTTATACCGTCCTCTAGGCATTCTCCACAGTTTAATATATTGTTCGCAATCTAAATCATTTGGGAGGGGTGGTGGTCTGAACATGCATCCCTACTTTAGTTAATCCTTTATTAACTAGCTATGCTAATTCCCTTCTTCTATAATCATCATCCTTAGGCACCCATACTTTACGTACATGACGCAAACTTTCCCTATCTTGGGCATATTTGTCTGGGGTACATGTGAGGTAAAGGGAGTCCCTATCCCTGTGATAAATTGACCCAGTGTTCCACATAATTCTCTGGGTCCAGTGGGGGTGAAATCAATGTCCCCGGGGGTCTACTGGTCTTTCAATTCTCACCATTTGTGGTTTATTTGGGTCCTCTGTCTGAGCCGCCCATACTTTGTACCTGGGAGAGCCATTCTTTCCCCAATAGTAACCATCGTCATTGCACTGTTCATGATAGTATTTGCACACATCAAACCATAGTCTGGCATGTGCAGAACGGCACCAGCAGGAGCACCACGATCGGAACCAGTATCTTCAGCACTGTCCCAAGCCAGAATGGTGCCCATAAGAAAACCGGGTCAAACCAATCTTCAGCCTCCACTCCTGCTTCAATTGGCATATCGGTCTTTAACTTGTGCAAGGCCCCTATAAAATGCGCCCGGGACCCTTTCTCTGCATCATTTGGAGGAACGTATCTACAACAAGACACTTCCAAAGCCATCAGGACGTCCAGGACATACCGGTTTTGAAGCGTCATCAACCGGATCGCACTCAGCTCTGTCTTGGTGGCATTCAAACCTTGTATTTCGTTGCATTGTATTCATCGTTTATATAGTGCACTTTCCCCATTTGCATGGCCTCAATTTGCTTTGTGGTTGGAGCGCCCTATGTGACCGCAGTCCATGTGCAGGAGGTTATAACGGTTTAAAGTAAAAGATGCCTGTGTGCATTTTTGCCGGGTTAGTACTTAGGTGGGCTGGCTAAGATCCAGTAAGCAGCCGGAGGTCAGGCACAGGGGTGGGCGCCCATTGGTGGCTTAGGATAGAGTTCTAGTCTCGAAGATTCGATGTTCTTTTCTGAACCTTGCTAGTGTAGTACATGAGCGTATACCAATGGGCAGCTGGTTCCACAACTTGGGACCAAACACAGAGAACCTCCTATCTCCTTTAGAGGTGTATTTTGTCTGGGGGACAAATACCAAGAGTTTATCTCCTGATCAGAGGACTCTGGTTGGGTAATACTGTGGAGTCTCGTATTCAGGTAGCTGGGTGCAAGTTTATGATAGCACTTGTACACATGACACGCCTCCTTAAAATGAATACGATCCTCCACCATCAGCCAGTGAAATGCTTTCCAGGATGTGGAGACATGATCTCTTTTACCCAGGTGGGCAGTTAACCTAACTGCAGCATTCTCGGCCTTTTGTAGTCTCGACATTTGTTTCACAGGGATCCCTGTCATAAGACTGTTAATAGTCGAGATGAGCATTTACCAAAGCTCCCACAACCACTGGATGATCTTGAGGAGTTAAAAAAGGGAGTACATTCCTAAGCAGGCGCAAGGAGTAATACACTGCTTTTACTTTTGCTCCTACCTGAGCTTCACTGGTCAGATTTTCTTGCCAGATGCACCCGAGATTTTTCACTCTCCTTGAAAACGGGATGTTTTCACCTAGAATCTGTGGAATTATGTTAGTCCCTTCCTCTCTGTTTTTATTCTCTGATCTGAATAGAATTGCTTCTGTTTTGGCTGCATTAAGCTGTAACTGGTTGCAGGCCATCCATTTTTTGATGTCTTGCATACACCGGTCTATCCTTTCAAATGCCTCCGGCAGATTATCCGTCTCAACATAAATCTGTGTATCGTCAGCATATGAATGGAAACGTAGGCCGTGTTTCCTCAAGATATCAAACAGTGGTCGAAAGTATAGGTTAGAAATCAGAGGTGAGAGTGCTGAACCTTGGGGACTCCACATCTCAGTTGTATTAACTCTGAGAGGAATGCCCCAATGTCACCTGCTGAGTTCTGTCCTGTAGAAAGGAGCCAAACCAATCCACTACTTTAGCTGGTCTGCCTATGCTACCTATTCGTTGAAGTATGATCTTATGGTTGATTGTGTCAAACGCCGCCGACAGGTCGAGCATCAGCAATAGTGTATTGCTTCCTCTGTCTGTGACTTCCGATAAATCATCTTGGACTGCCAATAGGGCAGTCTCTGTCCCATGGTTTGGTTGGGGCGAAACCCTGATTGGTGTTCATCTAGGATATCTCTTCTAGCAACTGCTGGAATTGATTGCAAAATTTTTTCCAGGAATTTAGTGGGCCAGCATAGGTTAGCCACGAGGTGGTAGTTTTTAAGTACCGTAGGGTCCAGATTATTTTTTTTTTTTTAGAAGGGTTTTTACCAACGCTCCCTTAAGTGAGCGTGGGACATAGCCGTCTGTTAGGGATTTATTCACAAAGGTTGTTAAAAAAGGGGTGAGATTAGCTGCTAAACGAATAGCGGTACAGGCTGGTATAGGAAAGGCCAGGTCCTTAGTGGGTTTTAGTGGAGTATTAAAGCTTGTATTGCTTCCTTCTCAATGGATTGGGAGCAAAAAAAATTCTCCTCAGTTTCCTGGCTTTCTACCCCTTCTTCGTTTTCTCCAGAGTCTCCCCATTCTTCCATAATCATCACTTCATTGATGCTTTTCTGAATATCAATGATTTTTTGTTCAAAGAAATCATTGAACTTATTTGCCTGTTCCTGTGAGTCGGCAGTCGGTACTGCCATACATTTAGGGTTCCGAAACCTTGACACTACATTAAACAGAGCCTTCGCCTGATTGTTGTTGAAGTGTTTTTGTGTTTGGGGAGGACAAGTTTGTCATGGTGTGCAGCAGCAAATGCTGCCGTTATCCGTAGGGTATTGGTGGATATAAGTGTTGTTGTGTTAGGGTCAGAGTTTCTGTGTGCCTATCAAGAGTGTAGACTGGGGTGGTGTTTCAAGAGGAGGGGGGGGGGCATGTTTTGAGTGGTTATATTAATGCCAGGTGATTGTCAACATTGTGAATGTGCAGGGTAGGGAGTTCCAGGTGATCAGCGCTTGTGTGGAGAAAGAGGATTCACCCAGTCTGGAGGAGCTATAATGTGGGACCATTAGAAGAGATGATGTGCGAGATCTGGGAGTCCTTGAGGGGTGGTAGTGGGTGACTTTGTCTTGAAGGAATTCTGGTCCAGTGTTTTGGATGGCCTGGTGGGTGATGCAAATGGCTTTAAAGGTAGTGTGTCGACCAATAGGGAGCCAATGGAGGACTCTTAGTGTAGGGCCGATGTGTCGTCTGGGAGGTTAGTTAATGAGCAGGTAGGTTGCAGTGTTTTGGATTATTTGCAGTTTGCTTAGCTGAAATGCTGGTGCACCGAGGTAAAGGCAGTTTGCATTGTATAAGCGGGAGAGGATTATGGACATGATGGCAGAGAAATGGTGAGGATAGGTGAGGTAAGGGAAGATATGCTTGAGGATGCAGAGGTGGAATACACAGGTTCTGGAAATGGAGAGGGATAAATCTGTGTCCAGTGTGCACCCAAGGTTGTTCACTGAGGTTGAGGTTGCTGGTGGGTGGCGTATGGATTGCATCCAGGGAAAAGTTTGACGAAGGAGTGATGTTTTCCTGCAGACTAAGATTTAATTTTCCCCAGCATTGAGGATGAGTCGGCATCCAGTAGTCAATATCCGAAAAGCATGATGACAAATCTGGACGGTTGTGGCCTGGCTATTTGTGGATTTTATGGATGATCTGGATGGATGATCTGGGTGTAGTCTGCTTAGTTGTAGCAGATAAGATTGTGGGAGCGGAGGAGTGTGGGCAGATGGTTTAGATAGATTTTGAAAAGCAGGGGAGATAAGGATGCTCCTTCTGGGACCCCTTTTGTTACTTGTCATGAGATCAAGGTGAACTGGTGGGTGAGCATGATTTGTGAGCGAGTAGAGTTGAAAGAGGAGATCCAAGAGAGGGCTATTTTATGTATTTTTTTTTATTTATTTTGATTTATAAAGTACCCAGCGACCCAGAGGCATCGTGGTGTTGTTAACAGAGTATTCAACTTAGTATAGGTTAGAAAACAGTGGTTCCATGGTTACAGGGGAACGGTTAGGAGGAAAGGCAAGCAAAGCAATGCGAGAATTAGTTGAACAACTTTGTTTTCAGGGTTTTCCTGAAGGTAGAGAGGGATTGTTCGTTTCTCAGATTGGGTGGTAGCGAATTCTATGCTTTGGGGGCTAGAAATTCAAAGATGGATCCACCAGCTTTCACTCTGTTAAATGCTATGTCTTTGATTCCTAATGAGTGTAGACTGTCTGAGAGGAAGGTGTGATTGATGGTATTGAAGGCAGCAGAGAGGTCAAGAAGGGTGAGTACAGCACAGCCTTCTCCATCAACTGTTCTATTTAGGTCGTTCCAGATGAACAGTAGGGAGGATTCTGTTCCTCAGTGCGGTCTGAAGCCAGATTGTGCAGGATCCAGGAATTTGTTGGCTTCAGTGAATAGGCCAAGCTGCTTGTATGCTGTGCGGTCCATGAAGCGGGTGTTGGAGATAGGCTGTTAGTTCTGGGGGAGGAATGGATCAAGTGTATGTTTTTTGAGGAGGGGTCTGATGTAGGAAGTTTTGAGGGTTTACGGGAAGGTTCCCGATGTTAGGAAGTGGTTGAGGATTGAGCCTGCGATACTGCCTGCACAGGTTGAGGCTAGGATGTTTTTTAGGAGGGTGGCCGGGCCTGATTGGTGGCTTTGTGCTAGGAGCATGAGGAACTCCTGGTGTGTTATTGGAGAGAAAGAGGTGAAGGTTTTGTATCAAAGAGGGGTTTCGACAGGGGTTGGACTGTGGATGAGTAGAGGGTGTGGACATGTGATCCAATTTAGAGATGATGGCAGAGTGTCTGTCGATGGCGATATTGTGGAAGTTTTCTGATAAGGTGTCACATAGGTATTAAGAAATGGGTGGGTGGGGGACTACAGCAGTCTGGGAGTTGGATTTGGAAACTATTCTATGCAGTTCCTTGCTTGGGTTCTGAGAGTTTAAGATTCTGTTCCCATAGAATGCTTTCTTAGTTTTTTTTTCTGATTTCCAGTCTATATGATCTGGTTAGTCTTCCTAGGGAGGTTTTGTTCTCGGCTTTAGGGATGGTATCCGTTCCAGACAGTAATTGAGAGTTTTTAGTGATTTGAGGGTGACGGTGTACCACCTGGCTTTGGTTTCTGATCTCTGAGAGGTTTGTTTTACTGGGATGAGGGGTGTAAGGGTGTTCAAGAGCGAGAAGGCGAAGAGTTTGATAGGGGGTGGCCCTTCCTGGAGGCATAGTGTTGGGAGAGAGGTGTGGAGGGATCTGGCATGATTACAACTTTATCCCATAGCAGAGAGGTTTGGGGGTTGGTGGAAGTCAGGCAAGATCTTGGGTGCCATCCACGGTGGTCAGTGGTACAGAGAAGACGATCACTGAGTGATCAGTCCATAATAGAGGGGGTGGGAGCAGTGTGGATATGTTTTCAGTGTTGAAGATTGCATCGAGGGTCTGACCTCCAGTGTGGGTGTATGTGGAGATGCGTTGTGCCAGGTTGAATACTTCTAGGTTGTCTGTGAGAGATCGGGTCATGGGGTTTGCGTTTGAGTCAAACCAGATGTTGAACTCTCCTAGAATGGTAAGTGTTGGATGGAGGTTGGGGATGGTTGTCAGAACATCACAGAAAGTGTCTGCAACGTTTTTGTAGTGCCAGAGGGTCTGTAGATGAGTAGGAAGCTGTGTGAGACGTGTGTGAGAGTTGGAGTTATACCAGAAGGGATTGGTAGTCTGTGGTATTGGCTGAGGTGTCTTTAATTATTAGTGGGAATTGGTGTTTGTGTAGTATCGCAAGTCCTCCACCCCTTCGCAATCTGTTCTGAACAATAAGGTTGTAACCGGGTGGGAAGGCCTTGTGCGCAATGGTCTTGTCATTATCAGCAAACCAGGTCTCTGTGATGAAAACGACATCTGGATTTTCCTCTGTGATGAGGTCAAATATGTGGAATTTGTTTTTGGAGACTGACCTGCTGTTGATGAGGGTGCAAGGGAGTTGTTGGGCTATGTTTGCAAGTGCTGGGCAGGTCGGGTTGGGAATGGAAGGAGTAGCAGGAGTGGAGGAGGGTCAGATGGCCAGGGGTTGGGGGAGGAGGTGACCGGGGGGGGGGCCTTAGGGGGAAGGGGTTGGTCACCATGGGTAGAGTAAAATGGGTGGGCGGTGGAGGGTGTGGGGAGCAGGCATTGCAAAATGGAGTTGGACCAGGGGGCATAGGCGAAGAGAAGAATAGGGCTAGGACCGGGTTGGGTGCCTGCAGGGAAGCTTGGGCCCTATAATGAGGCCTATAGTGAGGTGGCAGGGTTTGGGATCTGAGTTGGGGAATAGGAGAAGCTAGGAAGGGCCTGGAGTGCTCTTGGTCTGTTCATTTCCTTGACTTTCAGGCGGCCCATGCGGTGTGGATCAGAGTGGGGTGGGCTGTGGAGGTTGTGGTTTTGGCCAGTGCTGCTCTTGCTGCACTAAGAGAAGGGAAGTGTGGGTTGGGGCTGGGTGGTGGTAATATGTTGTTTGGGCGAGGTGTGATCAGAGGGTGCTGGGGAGTAGCTAGTGGGGGGGATGAGAAGGTTGTTTTACCTGGGTCGCTTGATATTCCGGAGGTCAATGTTTTTCTGCTCCCGCTCTCCATCTTGCCGCCCTTGATTGAGCAGAGTGAGATCTACTTGGAGGGTGTCGCAGGTGGGAGGTGGAAGGCTGGGATGATGAGATGTGCATTTGGGATGGCTGAGTTAGGGTGTGAGTGGTCTCATCGGTCCTACGGGGGCACAAGCATGCAGCTCTGATTTAGCAAGTGTGTGGCATGGTTTCTAACCTGTTGGAAGGGTACATCGAATTATGTGACTGAGTAGAGGGGGCACGTCCAGCTGGGATACAACACAAGACGTGTGCTTACCTGGCCTTGGAGCTACTGGTCATGGTAGTAGGAGTGGGATTTGGGGCACCTGGACGGATGAGGGGTTTGCCTAAAAGGGGGTACCACAGTAGACAATAAAGCCTAGTAGCTCCTTGATTTAGGACCCCTGGATAGTGGGAGGGACGCCTAAATAGGCAAACAACCATAGAGAGTAAAAAGCAGTAGCGCCTAGTTTCGGGACACCTGTATAGCGGAAGACACGCCTAAAAGCGGTTGCAACAGTAGACAGGGAAATGCAGTAGCGCCTAGATTTGGGACACCTGGATAGTGGGAGAGACGCCTAAATGGTGTTGCAACAGTAAACAGTATAAATCCCAGTAACATAACATTCTAACCCTAACTTGGGTAACCATGGTACCCAGATGGCCAGGTTGACCCCAAAATCTCCTGTAACTCACTTGGTAGAGTCACTGTTGGGGAGATTTTCCTTACGGCCCTGAGATCAGGGTCCACAGGTATAGCTCACGCACACTGGCTCCTAGTGACACACTCAAGCTTACCAGGATTTCCAAGTGGTAGTAGTGACAAAGTAGCACAGGCCTAATTCTCAGGAGGTGCAGTATGTGGGGCAATTCACATGTACAGTACATGCTTTTCGTTAATACCAAAAAAAAAGAAGTTCCACACACCATACCTCAGCTGTATGCAAACACATTTTGTACCGTGAACCCTTTAAGTACAAATATTGTTGCCGGACATGCCTGCAAGCCAGAACTACTAATATTGTTCATTAAAGAGCCATATGCCCCCCCGCAGACATACTTCGGGCCCCACATTTTCAAGACCAATGCAAGACTTAAAAAAAAAAAGTGTATTTAAAACAAGAATCCTTATTTTATCAAAAATCTAAGAGAATAATCAATACACTGACAGTTGAGTGTGATAAGAACATAAGAAAAGCAGAGCGGTCACAATGTATGAAGTATGTATCTATTTTAAAGAAGTATTTTAATAAGGGCTTTGACAGTGAAATAAAACAGCAGTATTGGGTATGTAAAATGCTATTTGGTTCGGGCAGGTAAGTTCACAAGGAACAAGCGTGATGATTAGAGAGAACGTGGGTTTGGGGGTGATTTGGGGGGAGAGTCATCTCTGGGTGGAGAGAGATACCAGAGTGCAAAAGGGACCCCAAGGAGCAGTTGTTCAAGCTTCTCTGGTGGGAGACCCTGAAGAGTTTTTGAAGGTGAAGGGTGTTGAGCGATTAGGAAAGAAATTAAGAAAATTCCTGCAAGCACTTCAGGATCTGGTTAAACATTGCAAGTTACTTCACAGTTTGTTCAGAAACCACTGTAGACTCCAGTGACAGCACACTGTTGCAGATGGGAACAGAAAAGAACTAGAGGAGCAGTTGCCGGTGATGCCTTATTCCCATGTCTCACTTGAGTAGCTGTATATCCCCCTATGTTACACCCATACCCCTACCCCCTAACCATATAACTGCACTAGAAAAATACAAAAACAATCCAAAGAAAACCCCACACATAAGGTAAAAAACATCCTTTTATGTAAAACAGAAAAATGTATGATGCTGAGACCCTTAAAAAATGCAAAAATTGACAAATACCTAGAGAAAAATGTTACGTTGATAAGCCACTGAAGACACAAATTTGAAAAATGTCTGACCACTGAACCATAAGGAACCTCAAAAAAGAATCATCACAATTATTATATTTACATAAAAGTAAAATGTTAGTTCAAAAACATTCTGATAAAATGGTAGTTGGGAGAGGTAAGTGGAAGTCGACACCAAAATTGACACAGCCCTGTGAGCATCAGATGCACTGCATACATTAGATTATGGCATGTGCATATGTCTCCCCATTAATATCTTGTGGGGGAGAGGTGATGATCCTTCCAGGGCTGGGTCCTTAAACAAATGAGGCCAGGGGGAAACAGTGCGCCCATTTTCTCTTTAATGTTGCACAAAATTTAGATAGCTTGGGCTTCAGAAACCCGTTCATCCACTCCACAACACTGTTGTCATTGGGGATGATAAATGGAACACATCTTGTGTTTGATTCCCAAAATAGCTGCTATTTCGTTTAACAGCTTGTTAAATAAGTGTGTGTCATTTTCACATTTAAGTGTATCACACACACCCCATCGGGGGAACACTTATCCTACCAAAAACTTGGTGGTCGATTTGGCATCAGGATGTGCACATGGAGCCGCCTCAATCCAATGGGAGAACAGGCAAACTACATCTACCAAAAACTTGGTGGCTTATTTTGCATCAGGATGTGCACATGGACCAGCCTCAATCCAATGGGAGAATGCGCAAACTACAACTATGAGGTAGTGGAAGCTGTTGTATCTCTGCCCATATCTGCAAAATCTATGTGCAAATCTCAAAACAGACCAACTGGACAAGGCAAAGTTCCCCTCATGTGTTTAATGTTTGCCCAGTGCTATACATCTGGCAAACCACACAATTAGATGTTAACATAGACAACAGCTCCTGAATATTTGGCAAATACCTTTGGCTTTCTACCCCTTCTTCGTTTTCTCCAGAGTCTCCCCATTCTTCCATAATCATCACTTCATTGATGCTTTTCTGAATATCAATGATTTTTTGTTCAAAGAAATCATTGAACTTATTTGCCTGTTCCTGTGAGTCGGCAGTCGGTACTGCCATACATTTAGGGTTCCTAAACCTTGACACTACATTAAACAGAGCCTTCGCCTGATTGTTGTTGAAGTGTTGTTGTGTTTGGGGAGGACAAGTTTGTCATGGTGTGCAGCAGCAAATGCTGCCGTTATCCATAGGGTATTGGTGGATATAAGTGTTGTTGTGTTAGGGTCAGAGTTTATGTGTGCCTATCAAGAGTGTAGACTGGGGTGGTGTTTCAAGAGGAGGGGGGAGCCAGGTTTTGAGTGGTTATATGAATGCCAGGTGATTGTCAACATTGTGAATGTGCAGGGTAGGGAGTTCCAGGTGATCAGCGCTTGTGTGGAGAAAGAGGATCCACCCAGTAAGGAGGAGCTATAATGTGGGACCATTAGGAGAGATGATGTGCGAGATCTGAGAGTCCTTGAGGGGTGGTAGTGGGTGACTTTGTCTTGAAGGAATTCTGGTCCAGTTTTTTGGATGGCCTGGTGGGTGATGCAAATGGCTTTAAAGGTAGTGTGTCGACCAATAGGGAGCCAATGGAGGACTCTTAGTGTAGGGCCGATGTGTCCTCTGGGAGGTTAGTTAATGAGCAGGTAGGTTGCAGTGTTTTGGATTATTTGCAGTTTGCTTAGCTGAAATGCTGGTGCACCGAGGTAAAGGCAGTTTGCATAGTATAAGCGGGAGAGGATTATGGATATGATGGCAGAGAAATGGTGAGGATAGGTGAGGTAAGGGAAGATATGCTTGAGGATGCAGAGGTGGAATACACAGGTTCTGTAAATGGAGAGGGATAAATCTGTGTCTAGTGTGCACCCAAGGTTGTTCACTGAGGTTGAGGTTGCTGGTGGGTGCCGTATGGTTTGCATCCAGGGAAAAGTTTGACGAAGGAGTGATGTTTTCCTGCAGACTAAGATTTAATTTTCCCCAGCATTGAGGATGAGTCGGCATCCAGTAGTCAATATCCGAAAAGCATGATGACAAATCTGGAGGGTTGTGGCCTGGCTATTTGTGGATTTTATGGATGATCTGGATGGATGATCTGGGTGTAGTCTGCTTAGTTGTAGCAGATAAGATTGTGGGAGCGGAGGAGTGTGGGCAGATGGTTTAGATAGACTTTGAAAAGCAGGGGAGATAAGGATGCTCCTTGTGGGACCCCTTTTGTTACTTGTCATGAGGTCAAGGTGAACTGGTGGGTGAGCATGATTTGTGAGCAAGTAGAGTTGAAAGAGGAGATCCAAGAGAGGGCTATTTTATGTATTTTTTTTTTATTTATTTGGATTTATAAAGTACCCAGCGACCCAGAGGCATCGTGGTGTTGTTAACAGAGTATTCAACTTAGTATAGGTTAGCAAACAGTGGTTCCATGGTTACAGGGGAATCGTTAGGAGGAAAGGCAAGCAAAGCAATGCGAGAGTTAGTTGAACAACTTTGTTTTCAGGGTTTTCCAGAAGGTAGAGAGGGATTGTTCGTTTCTCAGATTGGGTGGTAGCGAGTTCTATGCTTTGGTGGCTAGAAATTCAAAGATGGATCCACCAGCTTTCACTCTGTTAAATGCTATGTCTTTGATTCCTAATGAGTGTAGACTGTCTGAGAGGAAGGTGTGATTGATGGTATTGAAGGCAGCAGAGAGGTCAAGAAGGGTGAGTACAGCACAGCCTTCTCCATCAACTGTTCTATTTAGGTCGTTCCAGATGAACAGTAGGGAGGATTCTGTTCCTCAGAGCGGTCTGAAGCCAGATTGTGCAGGATCCAGGAATTTGTTGGCTTCAGTGAATAGGCCAAGATGCTTGTATGCTGTGCGGTCCATGAAGCGGGTGTTGGAGATAGGCTGGTAGTTCTGGGGGAGGAATGGATCAAGTGTATGTTTTTTGAGGAGGGGTCTGATGTAGGAAGTTTTGAGGGTTTACGGGAAGGTTCCCGATGTTAGGAAGTGGTTGAGGATTGAGCCTGCGATACTGCCTGCACAGGTTGAGGCTAGGATGTTTTTTAGGAGGGTGGCCGGGCCTGATTGGTGGCTTTGTGCTAGGAGCATGAGGAACTCCTGGTGTGTTATTGGAGAGAAAGAGGTGAAGGTTTTGTGTCAATGAGGGGTTTTGACATGGGTTGGACTGTGGGTGAGTAGAGGGTGTGGACATGTGATCCAATTTAGAGATGATGGCAGAGTGTCTGTCGATAGCGATATTGTGGAAGTTTTCTGATAAGGTGTCACATAGGGATTAAGAAATGGGTGGGTGGGGGACTACAGCAGTCTGGGAGTTGAATTTAGAAATTATTCTATGCAGTTCCTTGCTTGGGTTCTGAAAGTTTAAGATTCTGTTCCCATAGAATGCTTTCTTTGTTTTCTTTCTGATTTCCAGTCTATATGATCTGGTTAGTCTTCCTAGGGAGGTTTTGTTCTCGGCTGTAGGGATGGTATCCGTTCCAGACAGTAATTGAGAGTTTTTAGTGATTTGAGGTTGGAGGTGTACCACCTGGCTGTGGTTTCTGATCTCTGAGAGGTTTGTTTTACTGGGATGAGGGGTGTAAGGGTGTTCAAGAGCGAGAAGGCGAAGAGTTTGATAGGGGGTGGCCCTTCCTGGAGGCATAGTGTTGGGAGAGAGGTGTGGAGGGATCTGGCATGATTACAACTTTATCCCATAGCAGAGAGGTTTGGGGGTTGGTGGAAGTCAGGGGAGATCTTGGGTGCCATCCACGGTGGTCAGTGGTACAGAGAAGACGATCACTGAGTGATCAGTCCATAATAGAGGGGGTGGGAGCAGTGTGGATATGTTTTCAGTGTTGAAGATTGCATCGAGGGTCTGACCTCCAGTGTGGGTGTATGTGGAGATGGGTTGTGCCAGGTTGAATACTTCTAGGTTGTCTGTGAGAGATCGGGTCATGGGGTTTGCGTTTGAGTCAAACCAGATGTTGAACTCTCCTAGAATGGTAAGTGTTGGATGGAGGTTGGGGATGGTTGTCAGAACATCACAGAAAGTGTCTGCAACGTTTTTGTAGTGCCAGAGGGTCTGTAGATGAGTAGGAAGCTGTGTGAGACGTGTGTGAGAGTTGGAGTTATACCAGAAGGGATTGGTAGTCTGTGGTGTTGGCTCAGGTGTCTTTAATTATTAGTGGGAATTGGTGTTTGTGTAGTATCGCAAGTCCTCCACCCCTTCGCAATCTGTTCTGAACAATAAGGTTGTAACCGGGTGGGAAGGCCTTGTGCGCAATGGTCTTGTCATTGTCAGCAAACCAGGTCTCTGTGATGAAAAGGACATCTGGATTTTCCTCTGTGATGAGGTCAAAGATGTGGAATTTGTTTTTGGAGACTGACCTGCTGTTGATGAGGGTGCAAGGGAGTTGTTGGGCTATGTTTGCAAGTATTGGGCAGTTCGGGTTGGGAATGGAAGGAGTAGCAGGAGTGGAGGAGGGTCAGATGGCCAGGGGTTGGGGGAGGAGGTGACCAGGGGGGGGGGGGCCTTAGGGGGAAGGGGTTGGTCACCATGGGTATAGTAAAATGGGTGGGCGGTGGAGGGTGTGGGGAGCAGGCATTGCAAAATGGAGTTGGAACAGGGGGCATAGGCGTAGAGAAGAATAGGGCTAGGACCGGGTTGGGTGCCTGCAGGGAAGTTTGGGCCCTATAATGAGGCCTATAGTGAGGTGGCAGGGTTTGGGATCAGAGTTGGGGAATAGGAGAAGCTAGGAAGGGCCTGGAGTGCTCTTGGTCTGTTCATTTCCTTGACTTTCAGGCGGCCCATGCGGTGTGGATCAGAGTGGGGTGGGCTGTGGTGGTTGGGGTTTTGGCCAGTGCTGCTCTTGCTGCACTAAGAGAAGGGACATGTGGGTTGGGGCTGTGTGGTGGTAATATGTTGTTTGGGCGAGGTGTGATCAGTGGCTGCAGGGGAGTAGCTAGTCGGGGGGATGAGAAGGTTGTTTTACCTGGGTCGCTTGATATTCCGGAGGTCAATGTTTTTCTGCTCCTGCTCTCCATCTTGCCGCCCTTGATTGAGCAGAGTGAGATCTACTTGGAGGGTGTCGCAGGTGGGAGGTGGAAGGCTGGGATGATGAGATGTGCATTTGGGATGGCTGAGTTAGGGTGTGAGTGGTCTCATCGGTCCTACGGGGGCACGGGCATGCAGCTCTGATTTAGCAAGTGTGTGGCATGGTTTCTAACCTGTTGGAAGGGTACATCGAATTATGTGACTGAGTAGAGGGGGCACGTCCAGCTGGGGTACAACACAAGACGTGTACTTACCTGGCCTTGGAGCTACTGGTCATGGTAGTAGGAGTGGGATTTGGGGCACCTGGACGGATGAGGGGTTTGCCTAAAAGGGGGTACCACAGTAGACAATAAAGCCTAGTAGCTCCTTGATTTAAGACCCCTGGATAGTGGGAGGGACGCCTAAATAGGCAAACAACCATAGAGAGTAAAAAGCAGTAGCGCCTAGTTTCGGGACACCTGTATAGCGGGAGACACCCCTAAAAGCGGTTGCAAGAGTAGACAGGGAAATGCAGTAGCGTCTAGATTTGGGACACCTGGATAGTGGGAGAGACGCCTAAATGGTGTTGCAACAGTAAACAGTATAAATCCCAGTAACATAACATTCTAACCCTAACTTGGGTAACCATGGTACCCAGATGGCCAGGTTGACCCCAAAATCTCCTGTAACTCACTTGGTAGAGTCACTGTTGGGGAGATTTTCCTTACGGCCCTGAGATCAGGGTCCACAGGTATAGCTCACGCACACTGGCTCCTAGTGACACACTCAAGCTTACCAGGCTTTCCAAGTGGTAGTAGTGACAGAGTAGCACAGGCCTAATTCTCAGGAGGTGGAGTATGTGGGGCAATTCACATGTACAGTACATGCTTTTCGTTAATACCAAAAAAAAAGAAGGTCCACACACCATACCTCAGCTGTATGCAAACACGTTTTGTACCGTGAACCCTTTAAGTACAAATATTGTTGCCGGACATGCCTGCAAGCCAGAACTACTAATATTGTTCATTAAAGAGCCATATGCCCCCCCGTAGACATACTTCGGGCCCCACATTTTCAAGACCAATGCAAGACTTAAAAAAAAAAAGTGTATTTAAAACAAGAATCCTTATTTTATCAAAAATCTAAGAGAATAATCAATACACTGACAGTTGAGTGTGATAAGAACATAAGAAAAGCAGAGCGGTCACAATGTATGAAGTATGTATCTATTTTAAAGAAGTATTTTAATAAGGGCTTTGACAGTGAAATAAAACAGCAGTATTGGGTATGTAAAATGCTATTTGGTTCGGGCAGGTAAGTTCACAAGGAACAAGCGTGATGATTACAGAGAACGTGGGTTTGGGGGTGATTTGGGGGGAGAGTCATCTCTGGGTGGAGAGAGATACCAGAGTGCAAAAGGGACCCCAAGGAGCAGTTGTTCAAGCTTCTCTGGTGGGAGACCCTGAAGAGTTTTTGAAGGTGAAGGGTGTTGAGCGATTAGGAAAGAAATTAAGAAAATTCCTGCAAGCACTGCAGGATCTGGTTAAACATTGCAAGTTACTTCACAGTTTGTTCAGAAACCACTGTAGACTCCAGTGACAGCACACTGTTGCAGATGGGAACAGAAAAGAACTAGAGGAGCAGTTGCTGGTGATGCCTTATTCCCATGTCTCACTTGAGTAGCTGTATATCGCCCTATGTTACACCCCTACCCCTACCCCCAACCATATAACTGCACTAGAAAAATACAAAAACAATCCAAAGAAAACCCCACACATAAAGTAAAAAACATCCTTTTATGTAAAACAGAAAAATGTATGATGCTGAGACCCTTAAAAAATGCAAAAATGGACAAATACCTAGTGAAAAATGTTACGTTGATAAGCCACTGAAGACACACATTTGAAAAATGTCTGACCACTGAACCATAAGGAACCTCAAAAAAGAATCATCACAATTATTATATTTACATAAAAGTAAAATGTTAGTTCAAAAACATTCTGATAAAATGGTAGTTGGGAGAGATAAGTGGAACTCGACACCAAAATTGACACAGCCCTGTGAGCATCAGATGCACTGCATACATTAGATTATGGCATGTGCATATGTCTCCCCATTAATATCTTGTGGTGGGAGAGGTGATGATCCTTACAGGGCTGGGTCCTTAAACAAATGAGGCCAGGGGGAAACAGTGCACCCATTTTCTCTTTAATGTTGCACAAAGTTTAGATAGCTTGGGCTTCAGAAACCCGTTCATCCACTCCACAACGCTGTTGTCATTGGGGATGATAAATGGAACACATCTTGTGTTTGATTCCCAAAATAGCTGCTATTTCGTTTAACAGCTTGTTAAATAAGTGTGTGCCATTTTCACATTTAAGTGTATCACACACACCCCATCGGGGGAACACTTATCCTACCACAAACTTGGTGGTCGATTTAGCATCAGGATGTGCACATGGAGCCGCCTCAATCCAATGGGAGAACAGGCAAACTACACCTACCAAAAACTTGGTGGCTTATTTCGCATCAGGATGTGCACATGGACCAGCCTCAATCCAATGGGAGAATGCACAAACTACAACTATGAGGTAGTGGAAGCTGTTGTATCTCTGCCCATATCTGCAAAATCTATGTGCAAATCTCAAAA
The DNA here is from genome assembly GCF_040938575.1 of Ambystoma mexicanum. Classification (NCBI taxonomy): domain Eukaryota; kingdom Metazoa; phylum Chordata; class Amphibia; order Caudata; family Ambystomatidae; genus Ambystoma; species Ambystoma mexicanum. The sequence goes on along the minus strand of NC_090931.1, from coordinate 121,940,536 downwards.
CAGACCAACTGGACAAGGCAAAGTTCCCCTCAGGTGTTTAATGTTTGCCCAGTGCTATACATCTGGCATTAGATGTAAACATAGACAACAGCTCCTGAATATTTGGCAAATACCAATTTTCCTGGATATCTGCAGCAATATGCTGTGGGACACTCAGACGGGATTATGAAGCTGATAAAAGGCCACTAAAACCAACTCCTGGGGCATCACCATCTTTCCTGTACTAATCTGTCTCCCCCACCAAATCAGTTGGAGACTGTGCATACCCTCTTTTAAGCCATACCAAATTTTCTCTCTGCAGTGCTTGACCTCAATTATTTCTGTTACTGAAAGTGCAGTATATGGCACTTGTAATTGGATGGTCACACATTTCTGGCATGGCCATCGATCAATCTATCCAGCAATGCTGCATGCTGAACTGGATCTCTGAAACCCTCGCTTCATCCACCTTGACAATCCTGAATGAACATTGGTAGTTACATAGCTGAATCAGAATGGATTGTGACCCAACATCCTTGCGCTGTCTCAAGGGTTCAATGAGGGTAATCAGCTCTGCTGCTTGTGCTGAATAGTGACCTGGCAACCTGCACTGTACCAGAACCACATACTCTCTGGCAACTGATCATACCAATGCTGCCCCAGTATGTCACTGATCTGTCTCCTGGTCAATAGAGGAAGACATGGCAACAAAAAAAAAAAACCCTCTCCATCATCTAAAGTATCGTCACATGGTTTGGGAATGCCATCCTCAGAACCCTAATACGTAACACAGTCGTGCACTTCGTCATTTTCAGTAATGGGCTCAGTCATGAATGTGGCTGGACTTGCAGTCTTACAATGAACAATGTGAATGGAAGGACTCAATATACGCGGAGGCCCTTTGAGTAGTCAATGTGGATTTGGACCTTTCTAGTATTGCAAAAATGGCCTATTCAAAGTACAATGTTAGTGAACATCCCATAGCAATAGTTGCAGATTTCTCAATAGCAATGCAGCTAGCACCTGTTCACATGGGAACTGTCCTTGCATCATGGAATCTAATATGCCACTGTAGTAATGTAGGGACTTATGACCCATGGTGCTGTGTTGCGTCAATACTGCGGTCATCATCTGACCATCGGAATGGGGGAAGAGATAATACTCTTTAGTATAGTCAGGAGTTGCCAAAGCAGGAGCCGTGGAGATGACATTCTTCAGCTCCTGATTTCTCTTGACCAGCTCATCAGTCAAAAGAATAGTGTTCTTTGTCTGCTTTGCTTCCTTCAGAGTTTGAAGCAACAATCAAGTGTAGGATGTATAATCATAGATCCATGCTCTACAATAATTACATAACCCAAGAAATGTTTGCATGTCCTTAACTGTTACTGGCTGAGCGGTGGTGCTCACTGCTGCCGTGCTTTCTGGGGTACCTTTCTTTTCGTTCACTGATTTTAATTGATCCAAATACAACACTTTACACTGACAATACTGCAATTTTGCTCTGTCTACTGCATATCCTTTGGGAGCCAGCAGTTATAACAAAGCAATGGAATCCTCCCTGCATTGTTGTTCAGTGGCGCTACATAACAACAGATCATCCAAATACTGAATAATCATACTAGCTTTGTCAATGTGCAGAACCCTGTTAGAAATACTCAGTGATTCACAGTACCCTTGGGGTAGCCGAGTATTCTCGAATCGGCTCCCATGAAATGTAAACGCTGTGAGACACTCCAAGTCTGAATGCAAGGGTACTGAGAAAAAGGAATTTTTCAAGTCCACCACAGTGAAATGGGTCACCTCAACAGGTATGTTACATAGTATTGTGGCAGGATTTGGAACCAATGGAAATTCGGCCAGCACCACATCATTAAGGGGGCACAGATCTTGAGTCATCCTCCAACTAGCCCAACCAGCCCCCTTTGATTTCTTCACTGGAGAAATAGCTGTGTTATGCAGGGAATTAGATGATACTATAATGCCCTAATGTGAAAGGACCATAATAGTGTCATAAATACTTTCTTTCTCTCTTTCCGACAGGGGGTACTGCTTCACTAAGGGCAGAACAGCACCAAATTTCAATGTGATGCACACATGTGCAACACTCCATAAAGGCTCTACATTGTGTGGGTTACTTGTCCATAATGTATCAGGTACCTGAGACAAATCTTCTGAAGCAAACGAGGGAGCAGACCCTACTAATAACATAGAACAGGCCACATGTCTATATTGAATCAGTGGGCCTCATTACGACCCAGGCGGTAAGTTACCGCCTGGGCCGTGACTTTACCACCATGGCGTAAACTACGTTTACGCCATGGTGGTAGGCGGACTTACCGCCCCATTCCGAGGTCGGCGGGGCGGTAAGTCCCCAATCCCCATTTACCCTTCCCCATTCCCATTTTTGCCCCATAGGGCATAATGGGAGTCGGGAAGGCGTTAATTACGCCACCGTAAATTACGGTGGCGTAATTAACAACATGGGCCCTCATTACGACCCTGGCGGAAAGTGACTGACCTGACGGCCATAGCGTAAATAGCGTTTCCGCCATCGCACGACGGAGCAAAGTGCGGCCAATTCCGACCCATCGGGCACGAGCACTACGCCATGGCGGAAGTGCAAAGTCCGCGATGGCGGAAATGTCCCCAAAACGCGCCTCACCGCTGTCGTACGGCGCCCTAGGTGCAATTCCGCCACCCATTTAAGCGGTCACCGTAATGAGCGGCAACCGGAAAGTACGGTGACCGTAAACATACGGAAACGGAAGTAAAAACATGGGCCCGGAACGGGAAACAGCACGCCGTACACCTATAAAATCAGAATTCCCACACAACCATTAAAAATACTACCCTAAGACACATCCCAACCCGTCATCCACCCCAGTGAAAGCAATAGAAATGGGAAAAGTAGCGAAAAAAGCGTGCGACCGCAAGCGGCAGGTCCACTTCTCCCGTGAGGAACTCACCGTGCTTACAGAGACCCTCCAGGAGAATGCTGCCGTCGTCTTCTCCACGCAAATGACCAGGACGGCACTTGCGAACAAGAAGGCCATATGGGCCCTGGTGGCACAGCGGGTAAGTGCGGTGGGGACCGCACCCCGCAACCCACAGCAATGCAGAAAGCGATGGGACGACCTGCGGATACGCGTACGGAGCATACTATCCGCCAATCGTAACATTGCCACAGCTACCGGGGGAGGATCGGAATCACCCATCAAGTTGACCCCCTGGGAAGAAATCTGTGCCTCCACCATTGGAATGGAGAGTATAGAGGGAGTCGGAGGGATGGAGAAAGGAGTGCAGACATCCGAAGAATCCGGTAGGTGGGCCAACTAATACAATGCCAAATCCACAATGTCCAATCATGTGAAGTACCATGTGTCCACATAGTGCAACAGTAACACATGTCCAGGAGAACGTCCACATACATTGGCCTGACAGCGCACTTTAAAACTCACATTAAATACATAAATAATTAAAAACCCTAAAAACACCCTCTACACGTGCAGCAGGCACACCCTAACTGCAGGCTGCAAAACAACTGCATCCTCAATCCACACAAAAATGAAACCACCTCCAAGGCCCCGACCCAAATCACCCTCAGGTACCACCCTAATGCATGTGATACATTGCCATTCCAATTTCAACAGACCCATTAATAACGCTCGCCCTCCTTTACTCCACCACAGGGTCTGATTCAAACGACGAGCTCCAGGACACCCCTACCAGCACACCTGCAAAGAGGGCCAAGACCAACGGCCAAAGACCCTCCACCTCAGCTGCACGGATCAAGACACGGCAGCAGCACAAATCAAGTGGCAGCACACAGGAGGGAACATCAACAGGCACCCCAGCAGCCAGCATGCCCACAACAGCACCACCACAGGTCCCCCAATGGATGCCACAGAAGGCACTGCCTCTGGTGGCAGCAGCACCATAGGTGACACTCCATTAATGGCAGCATGCTCCGACACAGAAGACGGGGATGTCGAAGTAAGATCCATCCATGACCTGTCTCAATCCCCCTGTTTGTTTCATCCCGTACACCATGAGGATACCACGCAGGGGCACCCACAAGACGACGACTGGCCATCCCCCACAAGCCCTGTGGCAAGGCAACATGAGGTGACCAGCCCCTCTGTGACACCACCGCAAATGGCCATGGCACAGCAGAGGCAACAGTCCCTCGACCAGGTCATCGTGCAACAGCAGCAACTGGCCACGCTCCTCAAGGACCATGCTGATGAATGTGGGGGTACTAAGGCTGCCATAGAAACAGCAACTGAGACGCGTAGGGCAGAAATGGAGAGAAGCACCGAGAGCCTGAGAGTACAAATGGAGAGAAGCACCGAGAGCCTGAGGGGGGAACTGCATGCGACGTCCAAAGACGTATGTGCTGAACTTGCCGCTGTGCGCCGTGTGCTCACTGAGCTCTCACAAACCCTTAGGGACATGCATGGACGTGAGCAGGCAGAGACATCATCCGTTGCAAGTTCCGTCCAGGGCAGCCCCCAACGTAGATCTGGGAGGAACCTGCGCTCCACAGGCAGGGGTGCCCCTGATACCCAGAGAGGGGGCTTGCAATAGCGTCTGCCCACTGACAATGAGCATCTTTGGACACTGGTGTTCGGGGGGGAGGTAGGAGGGTGGAGGGGGTGTGTTGGGCTTACTTGGGTGGCGGGTCGATGGGGTGTGTAACATAATTTCACATATGCTATAAACATTCCACAATCATCCAATGAGATGTGTGGACATTGATCTTTGTGTACGAGGCCTTTATAGGCGTACAGTCCATATTGTGCATGTTCCAGACACACACAGTGCCACAAGTCCCGTGTCCATGTATCAGCCACCAGGCGTGAGTGCTAGAAGCATGAATCTATGAGAATCTGACGAATGTCACGGCCCTCCTGTGCCTCGCGGACTCCTTGAGGTGCTGCCACATCCCCACCCTCATCATGACCATCTTCAGGTGCTTGCAGTTCTGCGTCAGGGGGCATGGGCACATTTCTACGTACGCACATGTTGTGTAGCATGACACATGCCATGACCATCTTTGCAACCTTCTCATGGCGGTACAGGAGTGCCCCGCCAGACCTGCTGAGGCAGCGGAAACGAGTCTTCAGTAGGCCGAATGCCTGTTCTATGACTACACGGGTACGTGAGTGGGCATGGTTGTAGTCCTCCTCATGCTGGTTCTGTGGGTTCCGGAGTGGTGTAAGGAGCCATCTCTTCAGTGGATACCCGGCATCACCTGTATGTGGACAATAAAGGATGTTTGTGGAATGACATTGCTACGTACGCACCCCCCCCCCTTCCTGCCAGGTCATTGCCGCATCACATACCCCACATTACCATGCATGAAATGAGACTCACTGAGTAGCCAGGATCTGTTCCCTGCGTGTCGCTCCATGTAGCGTGGTATTGTAGAGTTCCTCAAGACCATAGAATCATGGGTTGATCCAGGAAATCGGGCACAACAATGTGTAATGATCCTGTTGGAGTCACACACCATTTGTACATTAAGAGAATGAAATTGTTTTCGGTTGCGGTACTGGGCCTCCATGGCATGTGGGACGACCAATTCCACATGGGTGCAGTCGATGGCACCAATGCAACCCGGTATGCCGCCAAGTGCATGGAATCCCACTTTTGTGTTGGTAATTTCCTGCTCCGAGCGTGGTAGAGAGATGTAGTCGTCTGCGTGCTTCAGGAGGGCATCGAGCACTTGCAATAGTGTCCGTGAGAACAGTGGCTGTGAAATGCCATGCAACTGTCCGACTGTGTGCTGGTAGGTGCCAGTGGCCAGGAAGTGGAGTACAGGCACTCAGTAGGGCCGTTTACGGTTGATTCGCGATGCCGTACTTCTCACCATGGCGGAATGGTACTTTCCGCCATGCTTGATGGCGTTAGGTACATGTCCGCTAGGGTCGGAATTCGCGTACCGTTGCGCCATGGTGGTAATTACGGTTTGGTATGGCGCGCGTGCGCGTACTTGGTGCAGTTAGCGTTAGCGTTCACTACAGTGTCGCTAATGGCATCGTACTTTACGGTGACGGGTCATAATCGCACCGAGCGCTATTAGATGGCGGTATTGCATTTCCGCCATCGTTTTTCGATTTCCGCCAGGGTCGTAATGAGGGCCATGGTCCCTTAGCGCCATGGATTTTAACACCTGCTAAAAGCAGGTGTTAAATCCGCCATGGCGCTAAGGGACCTCGTACTCAGGCGGTAAGGGTCGGCGCTGTTTACGGCGCCGTAAACCCCTTACCGCCTGAGTTGTAATGAGGGCCATTATCTTACATGGGACACATACTTACAATATTATCTCCCCCTCGGTTTCCTTATTCTCAAAATGGTCCTCATCTGAAACATTTTTCATCGGTATTGTGGGATCGATACACAATGCTGTGTGCCAATCTCCATTTTCAGAGTCCACTGCGATCAACACAATTCTGTCTTTTGACACTAGAACTCCTTCTATGTCAAGCATGATAATTGTCCCGCAACTAACTGCTGGGGTTAGGTGGGCCGGAACAATATTTCAGAGGGCACACGCTAGTATCCATTGACCATCTATGGTATTGCACTGAGCAGGATCATAATTCCATTTATGAACAGATCCGGGGCTACTGGTATTCCTCTCCTCTGCGTAAATTCAATGCCCAATGAATGTAAAGTCTGCATCACACTCACAAAACACATTCCGGGTGTTGAACACACCATGTCCCTCTCAGTGAATGTCTCTTCCCAGCAGGTGAATCAGAGTTGCAGTAGAATGCAACAAGGGGCCTACACTTCTCGGCCACCCACCTTGATGGGTATTTTTTTGTGAAGGGAAATGATTGAATTTACCCAGAGAAGCTCTGTGTATGCATGATGTCACTGGACAAAGGGAATCCTCCCTCGCTAAGGCATGATTTAGTCACACCTCTCTCTACCATACAAATGAATGGTTAATTCCCTATCTTCATGCCCACCAAGGGTTTCTCTTCTGGGTCAGCAGTGACCGATAGGACTGGACACACTAAGTCTCTCTGAGGGCTGTCCTAATCTGGATGTGTGTTTTGTCCCTGGAAAGACAAATGTATGGCCTCTGACCACTGTGGCTTCTTGATAACATGTCACTGTGTCGTTCAGCACAGCATTACTTTTCGGTATCTAGGGGCCCTGCTGTTGTACCTGATGCACTACATATTGTGGGATGTTACTGGAGCCTGGAGCTGACAACTGCAGAAAGGATAATGATAGTGGAGCAGGTGGGACAACATAAGGAACTGCCGTGGGTAGTGCCATGGGTAGTGAGCCAAATGACTGTGGTTACGCGGCCAGACCTCCTTCGGGAATAGGGTGCATTTATTGTTGAGGGCACGGAAACGATTGCCTACTCCTACACTCTCTGGAGAAGTGGCCCATTCGCCCAAATGTCCAGTATTGACCCGATCCTCTTCCTTGAAGGCCCATGTCTCCAAAACCTCCTCTCCCTCCTGGGCTCTGGAAAGCCCCCGTCTTCCTCACTGAAACCCTCCAGAAATCCCTCCTGATATTGAGACTGGTACCCACCTGCTCACTTGTTTTCACTTTCCTACAAAGGGTTCGCTCGCACATCAGCCTGGACCGCTCTGAACTCTGCCTGTCCTTCTGCCTGCACTGCCGCCAAAAAACCTTCCAATTCGATCTTTACTAGCTTCTTTTGTGCCAGTTTTACTTCCTCCACTTGCACCCGCTGTGCCACTTCCTTCTCCTTTTCTTTTAGCTGTTTACAATGATGGATAATAATAGACTAATGTCGATCCCTTCTATCTTATCAAGCACTTTCTGTACCTCTTTTGGAAGTCCCCTTTTCACAACAAAATCAAAGAATGGAATCACCCAGTCCCAAGAATCTCCTGTTTCTGCCCTCCACATTTCCTGGAAGTGCAATATATACTGAGCGGGGTCCCTATCATCCCGCATTCTTCTTTGCATAATCTACTAGAGATCGGGTGCATCGGGTGCATTTAGGTATGTGTGTCGCAACATCACCTACACTTGAGGTCTAATACAGTTAAAAGGTGCCCCAACTTCACACTCAGCCTTAACCCATATGTGGTCAGCCTGGTCTCCCAGTATCGAAATGAACACGCTCTTCAAGTCCCCTACAGCCAAAGTCATACCAACTGTTTGTTTTCCAAAATCATACATCCACTTCCCCACCACAGCAGTAAGGGATGAGAGTGCCTTTCTAAGATTGTTCTTATCCGTGTGGGCCCACAGTATATATTGTGCTCTCCCAGGTTCTTTGTGTAATAATGTAAATCGAACTCCTACTGTTTTTACCACCTTCTTTTTTCCTACTATCGATCTCCTAGCCACTGCCATACGGCCCTACCTTTTTGGTATCTTAGGTCCCCATTAGCTTTCCACTCGTAGAGAAATAACTCATGGCTGTTCCTCCTCTCCCAACTCGTCTACAGTGCCCCACTTTTCCTCTACCTCTCTAGTTAGATCATATTCTTCATCCATTCGTACAGTACTATAATACAAACTCTCCTGTTGTCTCCTCCTTTCCTCTCTGTCCTGTTATATATGTACCCCCTTGATAGCTGTGCTATCTATTGAAAACAAAATATCTCCTGCCCTCCATTCATTCATTCCCACAGGTACATGCTGTCCATCTCTTCTATCCATTTTATCCGCACCAGTTTGCCTTCCAATTTCTTTAATATGTCTACTAACAAATTCAGCTGATTTGCATAAGTATTTTCTGGTGTTATTTTACCCCGTGGGGCAGCAAACACGATAGGGTTAGGAAAATTCTGATATTGTGATGCATAGGCAACGGGGGAGCTGTGGTGGGCAGTGGAAAATTTGTAGGCTTTGTATATCCTGAAGCAACATGCCATCCTACCAGGGGACAATGAGCAACCTCAGAGGGGTTGAAAGGGCACTGGAGAAGGTGGGCATAGCTATTGTCAGGGCACAGGGACCTACTACCTTGCTCGTCATGTTAAGATTTTCCGTAGACACATCTTCTAAATTCACCACCATTTTCAATAATTCCAAAACTTCCTTTCTAATTTTCAATGTTCTTCTTTTATATTTTATATTTAGCTGCCAGAAATGTATACTTATGACTTACAATATCCCTGTTATTTGTCCCCTGTTCCAGCCATGGTCTATACATTCCTCCTTTAGTTTCCACAAGCCATTACTTATGTTACCTGACAATCTTTTCTCAGTATAAAGAAAGGGCCTTGTACATGTACTCCAACAGGGTTGCTGGCTCCATTGTAGCCACCCCATCTCACTGTTTTATAATGCCCTAATCATCCTCATTCCAACCCTACATCCAAAGCCTCTCTTCCCAGTCCCTGCACTCAATATTCACTGCCCTACACCTCCACACACAACCCTCACTCGCTCCTCTCCATATGTCAATAATACAGCACAACAGACCTTCCCGCGGCCTCAGCTATCTAAAACAACATATCACCAACAACATAAATCACACCCCCCTCTATTTTGGGCGGAGTGATCCCAGATGCACTAAACATATGGGGGGTAATTCATAGAATTCAGCGCACAAGTGGTGCACGCGGCTGGCGCACAGTGTGTGCGTGCGAATCCCTGCGCCAGCCGCGTGCGCTAAAATCCATTTCCGCGCACAGCGTATTCATGGATTCCAGCCACCAAAACCAGCTGTGGCGCACAGTGGCGCAGCGACCCTGCAGCAGCACCAGTTACGCCCCCAAGAACGCCTCTCGCGCAGGGAAAAGCCATCAATATACCCAATCCAGCGCAAAGGGCTGCGCTAACCCTGTACCAGCACGACAAGCGGGCTACGTGTATCACTGGGGTGCGCGGGAAGTACCTCACGCGATTGGCCCCGTGCGAGCAGGGTACGCGTATTTCAGGGGTGCGCGGGAAGTTCCGCACGCGATTTCCGCAAGGTACGCGTATCTCAGGGGTGCGCAGGAAGTGCCACACACGATTTCAGCAGGGTACGTGTATTTCGGGGTGCGAGGCAAGTTTCACACGCGATTTCAGCAGGGTACGTGTATTTCAGGGGTGCGCAGGAATTTCCACACGCGATTGGGCCCGTGCGAGCAGGGTACGCGTATCTCAGGGGTGCGCGGGAAGTGCCACACGCGATTTCAGCAGGGTACGTGTATTTCAGGGGTGCGCGGGAAATTCCACACGCGATTGGGCCCGTGCGAGCACGGTACACGTATCTCAGGGGTGCGCGGGAAGTGCCACACGCGATTGCATCAGGGTACGTGTATTTCAGGGGTGCGCGGGAATTTCCACATGCGATTTCATCATGGTACGTGTATTTTGGAGTGCGGGGGAAGTTTCACACGCAACATCAGCAGGGCACGTGTATTTCAGGGGTGCGCGGGAAATTCCACACGCGATTTCATCAGGGTACGTATATTTCAGGGGTGCGCGGGAAGTTCCACAAGCGATTGGGCCCGTGCGAGCAGGGTACGCGCATTTCAGGGGTGCGCGGGAAGTTCCACACGCGATTCCATCAGGGTACGTGTATTTCAGGGGTGCGCGGGAAGTTCCACACGCGATTGGGCCCGTGCGAGCAGGGTACGTGCATTTCAGGGGTGCGCGGGAAGTTCCACACGCGATTCCATCAGGGTACGTGTATTACAGGGGTGCGCGGGGAGCACCACACGTGAATTGCACGTGTGGGTCCTCCCAGGTGTTCCCTCTACACCCTCCACAGCCCCTGCAGGTGGCTCACACCACAGGGGCCTACCCTGCACATGTCCTGCAGGCACACCATCCACCATGGCCATAACCCCCAGCCAACCCACATGTCAACTTGCACTACTGCCCACCAACGCATGTCCCCCTGCACCCCCAGCCACCAGGGGCACCCTCCACCAGACCCCCACCCATGTCTCCCACCACCCCCACCCGCCAGCAGTGCAGGGGCACCCTCCACCAGGCCCCCACCCATGTCTCCCACCACCCCCACCCCCCAGCAGTGCAGGGGCACCCTCCACCAGGCCCCCACCCATGTCTACCACCCCTCCACCCCCCAGCACTGTGGGGCACCTGCCAGCAGGCCCCCACCCATGACTCCCACCACCCCCACCCCCAGCAGTGCAGGGGCACCCACCACCAGGCCCCCACCCATGTCTCCCAGCACCCCCACCCCCCAGCCACCAGGGGCAGCCTCCAACAGGCCTCCACCCATGTCTCCCAGCACCCCCACCCCCCAGCCACCAGGGGCAGCCTCCACCAGGCCCCCACCCATGTCTCCCACCACCCCCACCCCCCAGCAGTGCAGGGGCACCCTCCACCAGGCCCCCACTCATGTCCCCCACCACCCCCACCCCCCAGCAGTGCAGGGGCACCCACCACCAGGCCCTCACCCATGTCTCCACCCCCCCACCCCCAAGCACTGTGGGGCACCTGCCACCAGGCCCCCGCCCATGTCCAACTCATGTCTCCCACCACCCCCACCCCCCAGCACTGTGGGGCACCTGCCAGCAGGCCCCCACCCATGACTCCCACCACCCCACCCCCCAGCAGTGCAGGGGCACCCACCACCAGGCCCCCACCCATGTCTCCCAGCACCCCCACCCCCCAGCCACCAGGGGCAGCCTCCACCAGGCCCCCACCCATGTCTCCCACCACCCCCACCCCCCAGCCACCAGGGGCACCCTCCACCAGGCCCCCACCCATGTCTCCCACCACCCCCACCCCCCAGCCACCAGGGGCACCCTCCACCAGGCCCCCACCCATGTCTCCCACCACCCCCACCCCCCAGCCACCAGGGGCACCCTCCACCAGGCACCCACCCATGTCTCCCACCACCCCCACCCCACAGCACTGTGGGGCACCCTCCACCAGGCCCCCACCCATGTCTCCCACCACCCCCATCCCCCAGCACTGTGGGGCAAATGCCAGCAGGCCCCCACCCATGTCTCCCACCACCCCCACCCCCCAGCACTGTGGGGCACCTGCCAGCAGGCTCCCACCCATGTCCAACTCATGTCTCCCACCACCCCCACCCCCCAGCACTGAGGGGCACCTGCCAGCAGGCCCCCACCCATGACTCCCACCACCCCCACCCCCCAGCAGTGCAGGGGCACCCTCCAACAGGCCCCCACCCATGTCTCCCACCACCCCCACCCCCCAGCACTGTGGGGCACCCTCCACCAGGCCCCCACCCATGTCTCCCGCCCCCCCCACCCCCCAGCACTGTGGGGCAACTGCCAGCAGGGCCCCACCCATGACTCCCACCACCCCCACCCCCCAGCAGTGCAGGGGCACCCTCCACCAGGCCCCCACCCATGTCTCCCACCACCCCCACCCCCCAGCACTGTGGGGCACCTGCCAGCAGGCCCCCACCCATGACTCCCACCACCCCCACCCCCCAGCAGTGCAGGGGCACCCACCACCAGGCCCCCACCCATGTCTCCCAGCACCCCCACCCCCCAGCCACCAGGGGCAGCCTCCACCAGGCCCCCACCCATGTCTACCACCACCCCCACCCCCCAGCCACCAGGGGCACCCTCCACCAGGCCCCCACCCATGTCTCCCACCACCCCCACCCCCCAGCAGTGCAGGGGCACCCTCCACCAGGCCCCCACCCATGTCTCCCACCCCCCCACCCCCCAGCACTGTGGGGCACCTGCCAGCAGGCCCCACCCATGTCCAACTCATGTCTCCCACCACCCCCACACCCCAGCACTGTGGGGCACCTGCCAGCAGGCCCCCACCCATGACTCCCATCACCCCCACCCCCCAGCAGTGCAGGGGCACCCACCACCAGGCCCCCACCCATGTCTCCCAGCACCCCCACCCCCCAGGGGCAGCCTCCACCAGGCCCCCACCCATGTCTCCCACCACCCCACCCCCCAGCCACCAGGGGCACCCTCCACCAGGCCCCCACCCATGTCTCCCACCACCCCCACCCCCCAGCAGTGCAGGGGCACCCTCCACCAGGCCCCCACCCATGTCTCCCACCCCCCCGTCCCCCAGCACTGTGGGGCACCTGCCAGCAGGCCCCCACCCATGTCTCCCAGCACCCCCACCCCCCAGCCACCAGGGGCAGCCTCCACCAGGCCCCCACCCATGTCTCCCACTACCCCCACCCCCCAGCCACCAGGGGCACCCTCCAACAGGCCCCCACCCATGACTCCCACCACCCCCACCCCCCAGCCACCAGGGGCACCCTCCACCAGGCCCCCACCCATGTCTCCCACCACCCCCACCCCCCAGCACTGTGGGGAACCCTCCACCAGGCCCCCACCCATGTCTCCCACCACCCCCACCCCCCAGCACTGTGGGGCACCTGCCAGCAGGCCCCCACCCATGTCTCCCACCACCCCCACCCCCCAGCACTGTGGGGCACCTGCCAGCAGGCCCCCACCCATTTCCAACTCATGTCTCCCACCACCCCCACCCCCCCAGCACTGTGGGGCACCCTCCACCAGGCCCCCACCCATGTCTCCCACCCCCCCACCCCCCAGTACTGTGGGGCACCTGCCAGCAGGCCCCCACCCATGTCTCCCACCACCCCCACCCCCCAGCAGTGCAGGGGCACCCTCCACCAGGCCAGACTCATGTCTCCCACCACCCCCACCCCCCAGCACTGTGGGGCACCCTCCACCAAACCCCCACCCATGTCTCCCACCCCTCCCCCCACCCCCCAGCACTGTGGGGCACCTGCCAGCAGGCCCCGACCCATGTCTCCCACCACCCCCCAGCAGTGCAGGGGCACCCTCCACCAGGCCCCCACCCATTTCTCCCACCACCCACACCCCCCAGCACTGTGGGGCACCTGCCAGCAGGCCCCCACCCATGACTCCCACCACCCCCACCCCCCAGCAGTGCAGGGGCACCCACCACCAGGCCCCCACCCATGTCTCCCAGCACTCCCACCCCCCAGCCACCAGGGGCAGCCTCCACCAGGCCCCCACCCATGTCTCCCACCCCCCCACCCCCCAGCCACCAGGGGCACCCTCCACCAGGCCCCCACCCATGTCTCCCACCACCCCCACCCCCCAGCAGTGCAGGGGCACCCTCCACCAGGTCCCCACCCATGGCTCCCAACACCCCCACCCCGCAGCACTGTGGGTCACCTGGCAGCAGGCCCCCACCCATGACTCCCACCACCCCCCAGCAGTGCATGGACACCCACCACCAGGCCCCCACCCATGTCTCCCAGCACCCCCACCCCCCAGCCACCAGGGGCAGCCTCCACCAGGCCCCCACCCTGTCTCCCACCACCCCCACCCCCCAGCCACCAGGGGCACCCTCCACCAGGCCCCCACCCATATCTCCCACCACCCCCAACCCCCAGCAGTGCAGGGGCACCCTCGACCAGGCCCCCACCCATGTCTCCCACCACCCCCACCCCCCAGCACTGTGGGGCACCCTCCACCAGGCCCCCACCCATGTCTCCCACCACCCCCACCCCCCAGCAGTGCAGGGGCACCCTCCACCAGGCCCCCACCCATGTCTCCCACCACCCCACCCCCCAGCACTGTGGGGCACCTGCCAGCAGGCCCCCACCCATATGCAACTCATGTTCCCCAGCCAACATGTCATCACAATCTAGATCCCTGGTCCCTATGGTCAGCCTCCAAATGCAAAACACCCACCCGAGTATTGCATCCACCCACTCATAAATTGCAATTACATCACAGAACACCAATTGCAAGTTCCGAAACAAACACATTTCCCTCACATACACCCAATGGGTGTCAGTGAATCTCAAAACCCATATCATGAAATGCATGAAACCAATGAGATACCACACATTGAAGTTCACCCAAAAAAATATGTATTAAAGGAAACATAAATAGAATCAAAAATAAAGAAACAGAAATGTGAATGTACAAAAATTAAAAGAAGCATGTCCGTGAAAAAAAACAAAACCAAAAATAAAATTCCAAAGTAATGGTCTCCAAAGTCAATGTCCACAAAACAAAATCCAATGGGAAATAAAAAAGAAAGCCATTGCTCCATGGTTAAAATGTGAAAAAAAAATACAATCCAACAGCGAACTATGTGCATGGGAACAAGCCATGGTCCATTATCCCAACAAAAGAAAGGAAACCTATCTAACTACACTAACTAATAAAATAAACTATATACAAAAATGTGGCCAATGTCCGAAAGGTCCAAATAAAATCAAAACAAAAATGAAACCTAACACTACCTACATAACTATGTACAAGGGCAGCGGGCTAGTTTGACGGCTCACTTGTGGATGTCCCGGGCCAGGGCATCATCGAACTCCTGCTCAATGTCCCGGAGGCGGTCCTCCTCCATGGCCCCGAGGGTCCGCAGGGCCGTCGACGTGTCCACCTCCAAACCCCTGCAGATTGCCTCGAGGCACTCGGCCCGCCTCAGGGCCCTCCGAATGGAGTTCTCCGCCCTGACCATTGTGAGCCGTGCCTCTTCCGCCCGCTGCCGCTCCGCATCTATGGCGTGGCCCAACCGCTGCCACACGGAAGACACTCTCTGTCCTGGGTCCTCCTGCCCTCCGGCCGATGCCTGCCCCTCCGATGTTGAAGGCCCCGAGCCTTCATGGCTCCCACCACGTTGCTGCTGCTGCTGTGCCTCTGCCTGTGCACTGCCTCGAGCTGCCTGCACATCCTCCGCCGGCTGGGGTGCGGTCGTTGATGTGGCCACCCCTGCTGGACGTCCGACTCCCGACTGTGGCAGGGATGCCTCCTCCACCAGCCTGGCCGCACCGTCAGAGGCAGCTCCACAGGGCACCCAGGTGACTGATGGGTGGGAAGATGGCACGGAGGACGACTGGCGCGTAGGGGGTCCAGTTGAAGAGGGGGTCGTAGCAAGCCCCATCAGATGGAGGAATCCGGCCTGGGTGACCTGTCCCAGCAGGCTGACGTGGTCAACGAGCCATTCGAGATGACGTGCAGTCTCCTCATGAAAAGACTGCAGGTCACCTCGCATGGCCCGTTGACGCAACGCCAAACCAGTCAGGACAGGCTCAACCCGGACCCGGATAGCCACGTCCGCAGGCAGAGGAAGGCCAGTTGACATGAGCTCATCCCCTTCCTGAAAACGGGTCTGGACGTAGGCATCCCTGCTGGTGCAAGATGATGCAGGGACAGGATCAGGGACAGGATTGCACACAGGCACCTCCGCGGCGGCCTGTGCTGCCTCCTGTCCCTGGTCCTGCACTGCACCACTAGCACCAGTGGGATCCCCAGCTCCAGACCCCGTCTCTGGTGCTTGCACGGCCCCCTCCTCCACCAAACCCCCCACCAACCTGGATGACTCCGTGCCATCTTCCCCTGTTGGGCCCTGTGGGGTCCCAGCTGCCCCTTCTGCTGCCGAGGAGTCCAACTCCAACCTCTGCCTCTTGGACCTCCCCCCGGCAGCTGCGGCCTGGGACGCGGCACCGGACTCCTCACTCCCCGACGAGATGACAACATGGGAGGGGAGCCCGGCCTTGCGTCTCCGGCTGGCGGTGGGATCCCCGCCGCTGTGCTCCACAGCACCTTCCCCGCCGTCTTCGTCAGTTGACGCTGCAGACAGGGAGAAACAAAACACAGGCATCAGGGCACTGTACAATGGACACATACACACATGACAGTTGTACATGAGTGGCATTGGCAAACCTCAGACATGTCATCACAATCCCCAACAGAGATGTCATTTCAACTCGCACACATGAGCCATACCACAGCCATATCGCAACTGCCAGCACCATCCATACACATACAACAGCATGAGCAGGCAAAGGTGAGCCAGATATCACATGCAACACAGGAAGTGCACCACACATGTACACACACCACCACACTTGCATGCATGTGTACACCTTTGCCAAGTGTCGCAGTGTTCAGACGGGCATCCATGTCATATCTGCCAATCAGGCTTCCACATACCGCTGTCACATGCATCCATGTTGCATCACTGTTGCACCCTTGTCAAATACACACACATGCACATGTACACAGTGCTGATACATGCAGCCGAAAACAACATACATGTGTGACATCACGGACATGTCTACTTACATACACATTCATCCAAACATGTGTGCCCACACAACTGCATTTGGCATGCAAGCCTACACACACAAGCACCATCCATGTCTCACACATTCCAGCCCTCGCATGTGTTAGCCCCACGGCCCTGTACACCCCCACCTATACTCGACCCCATACAAACAGATGTGCAACCTGCACACTACTGAAAAATCACCACACGCACTGCTCACAATCAGGATGCATGTACACTTACCGCTCGACTCCAGACGGGTCTGCCTCTCAAGGACCTGGACGTGGAGCGCTGGGGATATGCGTTGCAGGACCCTCATCTGTTCTTCCGACAAGTGGCCCCGGCGCCCCTTGGCATCCGCTGCCTTCAAGAGGCGCCGGGCCTTGTTCAGGGTCCTGGACCTGAAGTCCTCCCAGCGCTTCTTGACATGTTGTAAGTCGCTGACTGCCACCCCCTCCGCGTTGATGGCAGTCACAATGTCAGTCCAGATCCGAGTCCGTCCTTCCTTGTCGGCGCGGAAACTTCCAAAGAGGGCATCATACTGCCCCAGGACTTGCTCCACCAGGACACCAACTTCGGTGGCACTGAAGCTGGTGCCCCTCTGCCTCTCTGGCCGGGGGTTGTCAGTGGTCTCAGATGGTGTTTGCCCCGACATGACAACCCCAGAGGCAGGAGTGGGAGGGCAAGTGGGTCCTGGGGCTGGGCTGTGGAGCGATGGAATCACAGTCGGGAGTCTTCGGTTCCAGCAGGGGTGGTCACAGCACCCCTGGCTGATGTGCAGGCAGCAAATGGCAGGGCACGTGGGCAGCAGGCAGTCAGGCAGCAGCAGATGGCAGGTGGGAGCGTGCTCGGGGCTCTGGGGGGCAGTAGTTCGGCCTTCTGGGCAGGAGCGTGGTCTTCCATGTGCTTACGCGTGGCCAGCTTGATACGGAGTGATTTGGCACGTGAAAAATCTGCACGTCAGCGTGTAATTCGAGGAAAGGCCCTTAGCGCGTAAGCGCGTCTGCACGGATACGCATTTTCATTGGACAGAAGGCCCCTCAAGCGCAAGCGCCCCTGTGACGTGACGCGTACAGACGTGCATGGGCATTTCAGCGCGCGTGAAAAACTGCACGGCCGCATGTAATACGAGGAAAGGGCCCATGCGCGTAAGCGCGCGTGAAAAACTGCACGTCTGCGTGCAATACGATGAAAGGGCCCATGCGCGTAAGCGCGCGTGGAAAACTGCACGTCCGCGTGTAATACGAGGAAAGGGCCCATGCGCGTAAGTGACGTGACGCGCGCGTGCGTTTCCCTCAGCACGGGTTAAAGGTGAGCGGGCCCAGCAGTTTGCTGTACGTGCCTTTCGTGGAGACCGATGTGTGTTGCTGCTTCCTGTTGTTTCGTGCGCCATCACACGGTGAGTCGCACACGCTCTTTTTCCCACTGCGGGTTCCCCTGTGTATCGCACCCATTTACGATGTCATAGTAGCCTGCGTGTCCCACGCGCACGCTTTATTCGTGTTACTGGGTGCCACCGCGTACTGCTGGAATCCACGCACGTAGGCTGCAGGGTTGCGTGCACGGTTTTACTGCAGTTTTGGGGTGCCTGAGCGTTGTGTGACCCGTCACCACATCACCGGGGTCACATACAGCCTTGCAGGTGCAGGGGGGCTGTTAACATCTTGCTTCCCACCCCCTTCACCCCAATTGCCCAGGTCAATTGTGGTGTACACCTCCCATTGGCACCACTCCATCTGTGCCAGCACTACTACATCTGTGCCATGGTTGGGAGGGCACCAAAAGTGAGGGGCGCCTCAGCTGGGCGTCCTCCTCGTGGCGGGCGTGGTCGGGGACGTGGTCGTGGTGACCAGGGAGTAGGGGGACTCCAGAGTGTCCAGGGCAGCCACAGAGGGGGAAGAGGCAGGGGTGCGCCACTTCAGCACAATGTTGTGCCATGTGTCGGTGCAGCCATGCCACCACCCCCTGTGGTTCCGGGGGATGCAGCTCCTGCATCTGGCACTGGCACCCGTACGACCTGGCAGTCCATTCCATCGACTGCCTCGGGCCCAAGGGTAGTGGTAGCTGCAGGTGCAGCTGTGGACACCGCCACCCAGGCTCAGGGTCCGCCAGCGCAGGCTGCGTTGGCACTTGAAGAGCCCTTGGTAGATCTCCAACAGGCCAGGGGGGAAACCATAGGGGCACGCCGGGCTGCTCAGACCAAGACACGTGTCCCTGGGGCAGTCATGTCATCTGCTGCCCCGAACAGCCGGGTGTTGGCAAGTGCAGGGGCAGATGCACTCAACAGCACCACGGTTGTGAGTCTGCCAACCAGGACCGTTGCGGTCAATGACCCTGCCACAGCTGATGTTGCTGCGCAGGGTCCATTAGTGGACACCCAGCTGCCACTGACACAAGTCAGGCCTTTGGTCATCCCTCCACCTGCCACTCCCTTGGCTCAATCCACCGAACCCACTGGCCATACTGGTCAGGGCGGCATTAGCCAGCCAGGGTCTCCGCCACAGTCCAAGAGGAGGAAGGTTGCACCTGCAGCACAGGCTGGGACCCCACACACAGCCACGACCTCCTGCACGTCGAGGAAGAAGCCTTTCTGTAAGCAGGAACTGGACTTCCTCGTGGACTACGTGCGGGGCCACAGCCGTGACATCCTAGTGGGTGCCAATAGTCAGACTACGGCTGCCCAACGTGACACCCACTGGAAGCATGTTGCGGAACATGTCAGTTCATTCTGCCATGAGGTGCGCACAGCGCAGGAGTGCAAAAAGCGTTGGAATGACATCAAGCGCAGCACTAAGGCTAAGCGTGCCTCAAATTACAACTTGACTATGGTGACTGGCGGTGGGCCTGCACCAGAGGAGGAAGAACTCACTCCGCATGAGGCTCTCGTTGCGGAGTTCATACCACCTGAATTGGTCGAAGGAGTGGGAGAGATGCTGGACTTTAATGCCCAGTCCAGTGAGTGTTGATGCGTGTTTGTTGAGGACATGTGTGTTTCACTTGTGGGAAGTGTTGTGCATGATTGCTGCTACATGTGACGTGTACATGGTTCTTATGTGTAAGTAATGCAATGCTTCCGTCATGCATGTCTCCTCTGCCTGCATGCGGGACTCCATGTGGCCATGCTCCCTTGCCCCTCCTCCGCCACTCTGCACCCCAGTTCCACCTTTACACTGGTCTGCTTCAATCTTGCCAATGTGTAGTTTCTTGTTCACGTGTCCTGTGTAGATGCTAACTTCCAGCGTAGAAACTGCCAGACATATGCCGTGTGGTACAGCCTTAGTACTCGATGCAGGGTATCTCACTTGTACTGTGCATGGGTCAGATGTCCCGCAGGGACATGAGTGCCCATTCATGCTCCATGTGCATTGCACGCATGCCCCTATGTGTCCTTGACTGGATGATCACTGTAATATGAGTCATTGGTTACATACATTGCCTGCCATCTCATCGCCCTCCCCATGTCAACTGTGGCTCAGTCCTGCGTTGCACACATGTTTAGGCTCTGACAATCTGTGTGGCTCACAGGCATCAGCCTGTTCAATGGCCAATGACTCTGTCCAACTCTTGTTGTGTCTTCTTCACACGTGGGCGGCCTCCGGAGTTTTCATCATGTGTCCTGCCCACTGTCCCAGCATCATTTGCAGTGTTGTAATTTGAATCACATTAAGCTGTTGATGCCAGTCAACACTGCCTGTCAATACACAGGTGTATGGTCAGCCTTTTGATACCATGCTAGGCATCCCTGCTTTGGTACTGGGGTGGAGGGGTGCTTGGCTTCTAGACATGGTACACATTGAATGCACAATGCACGTGATGTGTGAATTTGACATTGCACTGCCTTCACATTTCCTGGCACACACCATGGAGTGCTTGTACATGTAGGTAGTGAGTTGCGTACACATTTTCTGCACTGCATAGACCCACTTCCATGGAAACTGCCACCTTTCAACAGGTCTGATCACAGAAGCTATTCAAAGTAGACCCAGCATGCATGCCAGGTCATATGTTGTGTGTCACATGTCTGCCGGATGCCTTTGCTGTCGGTGTGTGTGTGTGTGTGTGTGTGTGTCGTGTGCTTCTGACATGTGTAGTGACCTTTTTTCTCTCTATTTTTCAGGTGATGACACAATGGAGGCGGAGGATGGTGTTGTCATGCCAAAGACAGGGTTGTTAAAACCACATCAACCCGGCACTAGTGGGGGTCGTGGGGTGGTAGGCCACGAAAACCCCCAAGTGCTGCAGTCCATCTTGTCTCTGGCTGCCTATGAGTCCAGCCTTGATGACGACTCTGACGTCCATGTTGAGTTGGATGAGCATCAAGTCCATGTGTCAGGGGTGAGTGATTCTGATGTGGACACTCCTCTGTCTGCGACACCTGCACTGAGGGATCAGACAGTCTTGGTTCCTCCGCCCATGGTGGATCGGGACGCAGGGTCAACCTCCACACCAGTCACT
This sequence comes from Ambystoma mexicanum, assembly GCF_040938575.1. Classification (NCBI taxonomy): domain Eukaryota; kingdom Metazoa; phylum Chordata; class Amphibia; order Caudata; family Ambystomatidae; genus Ambystoma; species Ambystoma mexicanum. The sequence goes on along the minus strand of NC_090931.1, from coordinate 121,919,113 downwards.
GATGTGCCTGGGACATCACGTCGACGGGGGCATGTAGTCGTGCAGCCGCAGGCGGTGCCAACACAGCGAGGACCCCCGGTCCTTGGGTCCCTCAGGGGTCAAGCCCGGCAACGCGGTCGCCGCGCGCAACCGCTGTATACTGAGTGGGAGCAAGACATGACTGCCAATTCCGAACGGCAGGGGGCAGCAATGGAGAACATCGCTGAGAGCATAGAGCGTGTGGCCCGATCTGTGCTCCCCCCTGCTAGGCAGGTGCTTCTCCAGCAGCAGGCGGCACGGTCCACGGCCCGCTCGCTCAGGCTGGGCATGGCGGCCTCAGACAGGGCACACCAGGCTGAAATGTCGTCTCTGCGTCAAGTAATTGCTGCTCACGCAGAGGCGCACATGGATGCCCTGAGGGAGGAGTATGCTTCCCTCAGATCCACTCTGGGTGTCCTTATGATGTCCCAGAGGCAGCAGGCAGAGGAGAGGTTTGCACAGCTTGAGCGTACCATCTCGGCTGAGCTACAGGCTTGCCGGGAGGTGCAGCGGTTGTCCAGCCAGGCCTTGCAGGAGGAACTCTGTGTTACACGTGCTACCTTGCAAGAGGAAGCACGTGTATCACGTGAGGTTCTGCATGCAGACCTATGTCACATCGCCACACAGAACCAGGCTCACCCGTCCGGCAGACTTGCTGCCGACGAGGGGCAAGCTGCGGCTAGGCGTGGCCAGGCTACTGTGCCACGTCCTCCTTTCCAGGATGAGCCAGACTCGGACGACCATCTATCTCCCACATAGGTCGGGCTGTGCAGGCGTTGAGCCCATGGAGGTTTTTTTTTTTTTGGCTCAGCATCATTGCATGTGGATGTTGAGCAGCACCCTGTACCTCCCCCCTCCTGGGTGCCTCCCCCCCCCCGGGTCGTATGTGGCCATTTTTTATTTTTATTTTAGTTTAGTTAGTTAAGTTTCTGTTTGATAGTTAGTTTAAATAGGTAATGTAGGTTTTCCATTGTTAGTGCAATTAGTTAATAGTTGATTTAGTTTAAAAATGCTAGTCTATTGTGCTTTCATGTGACGGTGCAGTGCTTTGTGGCTTTTGAAGGCATCCACTGTCTGTTCCAGCTGGGCCCTTCATGGTTGTCTTGTGTATGTGTTTGCTGCTTGGGGTCCTTGACTCACATATGCCACTCCTGCCTCCCTTATCCATGGGCTCGCAAGAATGGTTCGGTGTTACAGAATATTACACAAGGGCTTTGGACTGTCATATCTGTGGCATGTCTGGTGCTGTGTGACTTGTGTTGACAACCCTAGTGGGGATGATTTTGGTGTCATTGTCCACTGTTCGGCTTTTGCTAGATGGGGTGTGTCATGAATAATGTGTACATTGATTGCTATGCATTGTGTAGTATGTTTCATATCTTTCCTGTACACGTGCTTGTTGCAATTCATGCTGTAGATAGTGTACCACACTTTGGATGTGAAAGACGGACTGATGGTGTGATTTGTGATGTGACTCTGACATGGTCAAGTAATGAGATGCCTGATGAGACACACACAGATGACTTTGAAGCATTATTCATGTGTTTCATGCCCTTTCTGCAGGGGGATGAGCCTCCAGAGCACCTTTGCCAGCAGACATGGCCCATTGGACGACGGAAATCTGGACCCGTTTGTTGGTGCCCACATGCACATGTGTGCACAAGCAGAGGCACAGTGATTGCAGACCCACATCCTAGAACTGCTGACATGTTCCAAGGAACTCCAGGCAAGGTGAGCATCACAGGGGGCCACGACACAGCAAAGCTTGCACCAGGCGAGTTGCACATGCAGGCTTAGTCACAGCACTGAGGGTGAGCTTAGACGAATATTGGTGTTGAAGCACACAATGCAGCTCAGATGTGTTTGTGGACTGATGGCTGTTGATAGTAGGGTTGCCTGGGACACATGCAGGGGCAGTGGCACATACCCTCCGGTACACCAAGGTCCATTGAGGCACTTGTATCAACCATGTAGCCTTCCGAGACATGGAAAGTGGCAGCTCACAGGGACATACAGCAAGGGACATACTCGGGTGCAGTGCATTTAATTTCCATGTACTTTATGATAAATGCACTGCCAACTTTGTTTCGGTCATGGTGGTACGCAACTTGCACTGAAGTCATGGCTTGCTATATGGGTCTGTCTGCTTACCCAGGGAACATTGCATGTTGTGTGAATTGTGACACATTGGTGTTCCATTTGCCAAGCACCCACCGGCGGCTGACTTACTGCATTGACTGTGTATGACCCGTCACAGGGGTACTGATATATATGGGTACGAAGCATCTACACCAGATTGTCTGTTTGTAGAGTACTCTGTTGCTATGGGGCATGTTTGGTGGTGTGTTTTTGTGTAATTGGCATGTACTGGTTGTTGACTGTGGCTCTCTTTGCAGCATTGCAGTGCTCCTGTAACCGGACCTGAGAGTGCGCAGTCAGGAGGCCAGCACTCAAAACCAGAGCTAAGCGTCTTGTTGTTTTTCTTTCAAACTGCTCTACATAGGCTTGCTGGTGGGTGCACTAATGCCTGGATGTATGTATGATTCAATTTGGTATGTTTTTTTCCCCCTAATCACCCGGAATCCTATGCAATTTTGAACCATGTACCCTCTACCCGGTGTTCCTGCTTCCCGTACCTATCCAAGCAACGTTCCCTAACCCTCTTTCCCCGCTGGGGTTGCGGATGCCTGGGTAAGCCCCGAACTTGCAGGCGCCAAAACCCTAGAGGGGGTGGTTGGTTCGTACCTCTCCTAAGCCTGGACTACAGAAGGCCATAAAAATGATGTCCAAGTTTGTTTGGATTGTGTATGTGTTCATGCAGGTAGTACATTTTCGTTCATTCCCTACTTTCATGTGTCATTGCTCCTCCCCTCTCCTGCCACTCATTCCAGTTATCCAGTGTGCCAACACCTGTCCCGACTGCATATCCCTGAACCTCCTTCCCCACCAGGGTCTCAGGGGCCTGTGTGAGTTTGACCTTGCAGGCACCCGGGACACGGTGGGGGTGGTTGTTTCGTGACACTCCCGCGCCTGTACACGGGACCTGTGACAATACACATCCGTTCATGATGCATCATCCTATGTTATGTACCACACATGGTTCACATCCTGTTGTGACATTGTTTTACTGTGCTACCTTGGTTGTTGCATTATTGTGGTAGTTGTTAGGGAGAATTCTCTGTTTAGGCTGAATTTCCTAACCTAGTGAGTCCCCCAGCAGCTTTGCTGGATTTCTGGAGTTTGTTTTTTCCATCCTGCCAAGAGTGTGACCCTTTTCCTCTCACTCTTGGACATGTATGTGTGGAATTCCTTTGAATTGTCAATGTGTTCGATGGGCTATGGGGTCTTTTACTCCATAGGGTCTCATAAGTTTTTCTATGTGTGTCACTCCGCACCCTACGTGTCGTGACACGGGGGCACCCTAGCTGGTCCCCCCACCATAGACTCCATACCCGGGGACTGACTACCGTCTCCCCGGGCATGTAAAGTCACCATTGGCTTTACTAGACCTAAATTTGCTAACAGAACTAGTACCAACCATCTTATTGTGGACGTGCTAGTAGGGGTAATTCGATTACTCCTGGATCTGTTACTCGAGGGGGCACTGTCCCGTCCCTCCTCGTCGAGTTTTGGCTGGTGGCAGTGGAAACTACTTGTTATGTTCGACCCCGGGCATAACCCTATGGGATCCGTCCCATTGTTGAAGATTAATACTGTTTTTCGTTAATCTCCAACGTACCACCGATCTACTTATCTTAAATAGGTTTATCGAGTGGTATTTTCTGCCAGAACTCGGGTTGTAAAATGGCGTCTGTGTTTTTCTCTGTGACTCCTAAACCAAAGGTTGAGCCCTTTGTTCCACTTTTGGCGGGCCTCTGGACAGAGACCCTCCAAAGTGGTGCCATTCTGTCTGGGTTACCTCAGGGGTGTGGGAGGGGGTTTAGACACCCTGGACCGAGTTGCCTTGCCAACTCAGGTCGCACTCTGAAGTGATTGGCCCAGGTGGTGAGCCTTCCCGCTCACCACTTAGCATGTGTTGATTGACAAGCTAGGCTGAATGAATGGGGGACGTCTGCATAAAAGCAGGGCTTTGGGACTGGATCTTCAGGAAGTCGCCACTGGACCTAAAGAATCCGACGAGGGTAACGCTGAGTCGACCTGCACGACAACACCTCCGGTGAAGCCCTGCGGAATCGTCTCACAATCTCCCGACGACAGAAGAGATCTCCCTGCCGGAGAGTCTCTTTCCCTGGCTGGTGGGGACAACCAGTCTTCTTCTTCTTTGTGCTTTTTGGTCGCCCAGGACGCAGTGGTCGAATTGCCCGTGCAGAGCACCCGGCAACCGGATAGCCACTACTCCTGCACCGTGATCGAAAGGTGGTGCCTTGTGACGAAGCACTCCGCGGCTGGTTTCTTCCCTGGTGGTGCACCGGACATCTTCTCTTCGACGACAAGAGCATCTCTTCTCTTGGCCAAGACCCGTCGTGCATCCACCACCAGGAACAACTGCCCCCGTCGGAGCTGTCTTCCACAACAAGGTACCGTAACCGCCTGGCTTCCCTTTTCGATCGGTTCGTGTGAGGTATCTGATTCCTCTCCGTTCCGTTGGGTTGCCTCCAAGCTTTATTCACTCTTTGTTCTGAACTGGTTCAACCTGTCGCTAACCAATTTGCTAAACAAGACTTGAGTGCATCATCCGTAGAGACTTTCCAGGACATCGTGCCTCACCTCTCACCGAGTGGGCCTGGCCGCCGAACTGTATGATCTAGTGTGATTAATGCCTTCTTGCCTTGCATTTTTACCTGCTTCAGTACGAACCGTGTTGACTTCATTACCTGCCTATCTCTTCTCTCCCTTCCTCACTAAATATTCGAGTGTCATCTGGGTTGAGGTATACACCTCTGTCTGAAAATAAGTGGTGCCGTAGAACCTAAAGTTGTCGATATTGTGTTTCGGGGCATTGAGCTTTATTCCATTCTGCAGAGTAATTGTATTTTGATTTGTTTGCCGTGGTTCACTTTAGTATTTTTCGTAGACGTTCTGTTATTAATAAATAACTTACTATCTTTATACTAAAGCCTGGTTGCGTGTTTACTCGTTTTGCTGCGAAGAATTACCCTATCTTGTATACTCCCTATACTGACCAACTTTTCTTGAGAGAAGTCTGACTGCTCAGCCACAGCTACCAATTGAATCTGTGTGGTACAGACTGCTACCAAGTGGGTTCATCGCAACACCTGTAGTCCTAAATCTTTTGCAGTGGTCCCAGAGGGAACTGCACAGGTTTCCGCCTAACACTGGTGTACAGCGGTGGGATTAGTATCGAGTATACAGTTTAGAGTGTTTTTCGACGCTGTAGGACGACTAACCACAAAACGTTACAAAAGCAACTTTCAAAAAACATGTCTACGATGGAAATTTACAGCCAAGAGTCTTTGTCAGATAAAAATACTGAGAGTCTGCGAGCTCTCTGTAGACAAGAGAATCTTCCTGTAAAAGGCAAGAAGTTAGAACTGATAGAGAGATTGCTGGCGAACCAAAGTCTGGGTACTGGTTCAGAGGAACCAAACTCTCCAGCAACTGTAGATAACAGTAATGGTGTTGATCTGAATCGTAATTCTGATGTTAGCGATGAAGAGGCTGACGAGGACGGCGAGGCTAACGAAACTGTCTCACCTGTTCCTCTACCTGCCTTACCAACTGTGCCTACGGGGCCAATACCAGGTCCCACGAGTAATTCTGCTTATTTTGAACTTGAAAAAATGAAGCTCGAATTAGAACATAAACGGTTCTTGGCTCAAGCTGAGCAGAGGCAAGCTGAGTTAAGACTCAGGGAAATAGAGCTTAATCATGAGTTACAAATGAAAAAGTTGTCTATGGAAAATGCTTCTCTCTCCTCTGGTTCCTCTAGGAGCTCCAGTCCCAAAAGACCCCGGATGCCGAAGGAATTAGTGGGTATGTACGAACCGAGATTGGATGTGTTGGATTGGTTGAAGCTGTTTGAATACAATCATGGGCTCCAGGACATCACCGGGAATGCGTTGCTTCCCTGGTTGTTCTCTAGGCTTCCTCCTGTTGCGACTGATGTGGTAATGGAATTGGGGGAGGTGGATAAGACGGATTACGAAAGTGTGAAACTAGCTTTGATAGCTAGATTCGGGAAGACCCCTTCCCAGTATCTTAAGAGGTTTAGAACCCTCAAAAAGCATGATGGTACCCCTTGGGCTACCTGGGTGAGTGAAGGGTTGAAAAACTTAGAGGGATGGATTAAGGGTTACAAAGTTGACACTTACGAGGGTATGCGAAATCTTTTTATGTTGGAGTCGATTTATGATGCCTGTTCTCCTGAGCTCAGACAGCACTTGGCTGATTCGAAGGAATTAGATTCCAGGGCTCTAGCTAAGGCTGCTGACTTGTGGGTTGCCAACAGGGCTACTCACAAGGATTCTGGGGTAACTCAGAAAAAGGACGAGGGAAAACAGCCTAAAAAAGACTCAAAGGAGAATTCGAATAACTCACATTCCAAAGAGGGCCCCAAACAAAACCAGAAGGGTAAGCCACCGGGAAAACCACAACAGAATAGTGTGTCTTCTGGTGCCAAACCGGAAGGAGGTCAGAACAAGCCACCATTCCAGAAAGCATTCGGGAAATGCTTGGTTTGTGGCTCGACTGATCACGTGAAAGGAGATCCCAGATGTAAGGGTAAACCTTCAGGGGTCCAGCTTGTCTCCTTAGCCTTCGCTCCAGAGGAGGAAGTCCAAATGGCAAGTGGAAACTTTCTACTGCTAGCTGACGAACCCATTGGAGTCTCAGCCAGCGTTTCTTTAGTATCTCTGGGGTTGTGGGAACAACAGAATTTAGATGTCTATAATTCTATCCCCGATAATACTAAAGAGTATTATAAGGACAGTGTCCAGGTGAATGGTCAGGAGACGCCTGCCATTAGGGACACTGGGGCCAGCATAACTGTGGTGGATAAATCGTTTTTTCAGGCTGAGGATGTTGCTAATGCACCCAAACGCCTCACCAAGTTAGCTGGAGGGCCTGTGCAGATGCTTCCCCAATTACCAGTTCTCATCCAGTGTAACGACATGACTGTAAAGATACCTGTCAGCATACAGAGTGATGTACCAGGACGCGTACTGTTGGGTAACGATTTGAAAACTCTCGGAGTTGTATCGCATACTCCCAGACCTTCTAGTAAACGGTTACAGGAGCTAACCAGACCTGCAAGAGAGAGGACCCTGCGCGGTACTCTCGGGGAGATGATGAAGAAAGAAATCACTCCTGCTCCATTGGAAATGGCGGCCGCTGTCTCTAGGAACACAGAAGTCAAAGGGAAACCTAAAACTTCTAAACCGAAACCAACAGCCCACATTCCGATGCAGCCGACACGGACTTCCCCGCGGTTGTCCAACGTCACACCCGTAACTCCACCTCCAGCTGAGGCTGAGGGGGAAGTACAACCCTGTATGGTAGAATTAGACTCTGAAGAAGAGCTAATGGAAGGCCAGGAACTCATTGGAGATCTGGATCCTGTTGACCATCCTGAGCTGCAGTCGTTACTGGCAGAAGGTGGACCCAGCAGGGCAGACTTCAGTAAGGGACAGAGAGAATGTCCAACTCTGGAAGGTCTTCGCCGTCAGGCAGTAACTCAGGCTGAAGGGCAAGAGCCTGGGAAACATAGGTTGCACTGGGAAGATGGCCTCTTCTATAGTGAACCGACCAAGTCTACACCTGGAGACTACAAACGCCTTGTAGTACCCCAAGAGAACAGACCACAGTTCTTGCAGTTAGCCCACGAGATTCCTTTGGCTGGTCACTTGAGTTTCAAGAAGACTAAGGAAAGGCTCTCACTCTACTTCTATTGGCCAAAAATGGGGGCCGAAGTAGAAAAACACTGCAGAAGCTGCCATACCTGCCAGATCTCTGGTAAGGTTGGGTCCAAGAATGTGGCACCGTTAGTGCCTCTTCCCGTTGTGGGAGTCCCATTTGAGAGAGTAGGGATTGATATCGTTGGTCCCCTTGATCCTCCAACCTCCTCAGGCAACAGGTTTATACTTGTTGTAGTAGACCATGCTACTAGGTATCCTGCGGCAATTCCTATGAGGACTGTTACAGCTCCGGCTGTGGCTAAGGCCCTCCTTGGTATTTTTACTAGGGTCGGATTTCCTAAGGAAGTTATCTCTGACAGGGGGTCAAATTTTATGTCCCACTACATGAAAGCCATGTGGAAAACCTGCGGGGTAACTTACAAGTTCTCAACGGCTTACCACCCACAAACCAATGGGTTGGTAGAACGGTTCAACCGAACCATGAAGAGCATGATAGGTGCTCTAGAAGAACCCCTTAAGCGTAAGTGGGACCTTCTATTGCCATGCCTTCTTTTTGCTTATAGAGAAGTCCCTCAGGAGGGAGTAGGCTACTCTCCCTTCGAACTGCTCTATGGTCATCCCGTCAGAGGTCCATTGGCCCTGATTAAGGAGGGGTTGGAGAGTGCTCCTTCCCCCAAGCCAGTCAGAGTGACTGACTACGTGATAGGTCTCCGGAGGAGAATGTCGCACCTGATGACAGAAGCAAGCGATAACTTGAAAGCTGGACAAGCATTGGTCAAGCACTGGCACGATCAAAAGGCTAACATGGTTGAGTTCGCTCAAAACCAGCTTGTTCTTGTTATGATCCCCACAAGGCAGAGGGCCTTGCAAGATAAATGGATGGGACCCTACCGAGTAGTGGGTAAGCTCGGTGAGGTTAACTATCTGGTGGACTTGGGCAACCCCAAGGAGGCTCCAACAGTCTTTCACACCAACCGACTTAAAGCGTATGTCTCACGACCTGACGTAGGAGCGTTGCTTCTAGCATCAGCCGAGGAAGAAGAAGAGAGTGAAACTCTTCCGGATCTCCTCAGAGGCTTACCTTTAGATGAAAACATTGAAGGAGTAAATCTCTCCTCCAATCTGACACCCGAGCAACAAGAAGAGTGCAAGTCTATGTTGAATCAGTTTGCCTCTCTGTTCTCGCTCTCACCAGGCTTGACCCCTTGGGGCCAGCACGAGATACTCACTGGTGACTGTCTGCCTGTCAAAAGCAGAGGATATCGCATGTCAGAAAACGTAAGAACCCACATCAAAGGTGAGGTCAGCAAGATGCTTGATCTCGTGGTAATAGAGCCCTCTACTAGTCCATGGTCTAGCCCAGTTGTGTTAGTACCAAAGGCCGGATCTAAAGAACTTAGATTCTGCGTGGATTATATAGCTCTTAACGCAGTCACCACGACTGATGCCCATCCTTTGCCAAGAACAGATGAGTTGGTGGATAAACTTGGCGCAGCCAAGTTCCTCAGCACATTTGACTTGACGTCAGGCTATTGGCAAATAGCCCTGACCAACCATGCCAAGGAGAAAACTGCATTTTCTACCCCCGTTGGTTTATACCAGTTTACGGTAATGCCTTTCGGACTAAAAAATGCACCTGCTACGTTTCAACGGATGGTAAACCAGGTTCTAACCGGGATGGAGGACTTCTGCATGGCATACTTGGATGACATAGCAGTGTTCAGCAATTCCTGGGACGAACATGTAACCCACCTGAGAGATGTTTTGCAGGCTCTTGGACGAGCCAATCTGACCATAAAGGCGAGTAAATGCCAAATTGGACAGAGTAAGGTAGTCTACCTTGGGCATGAGGTAGGCGGTGGAGAAATAAGGCCTTTGCTCAGTAAGATTGAAGCTGTGCAAAATTGGACAACACCGACTACTCAGACTCAGGTGAGAGCCTTCCTAGGCCTCACCGGGTATTACAGGAATTTCATAGAGAACTATGGGACCATAGCTTCTCCACTGAATGTCATCTCCTCGCCCAAATTCCCTAAAAAGGTTAAATGGAACGAGGAGTGCAATCAGGCTTTTGAAAACCTGAAAAAGGCTCTTTGCCAAGCCCCAGTACTCAGAGCTCCTGATTACCGCCAACACTTCATTGTGCAGACAGACGCTTCCAATGTAGGGATAGGTGCCGTACTCAGTCAACTGGATGGGAAAGGTAGGGAGCACCCCGTTTGCTACATCAGCCGCAAGCTGAAGGATCCTGAAACAAGGTGGGCAACAATCGAAAGAGAATGCTTTGCTATCGTGTGGGCTCTGAAGAAGTTTAGGCCGTACTTGTATGGTTCTACTTTTGTTATTCAGACTGACCACCAACCCTTGAGATGGTTAATGCAAATGAAAGGGGAAAACCCAAAACTACTGAGATGGTCGATCTGCCTGCAAGGGTTCGATTTCACCATTGAGCACAGGTCAGGGTGTCACCACCAAAATGCTGATGGTCTCTCTAGGATGTATATCATCGACTAGAGGTATGAGATTCATCCAGGTGTGGATTAAATCCTCCTGTCCCTTAGTCTGGGGGGGGCGAGTGTTAGGGAGAATTCTCTGTTTAGGCTGAATTTCCTAACCTAGTGAGTCCCCCAGCAGCTTTGCTGGATTTCTGGAGTTTGTTTTTTCCATCCTGCCAAGAGTGTGACCCTTTTCCTCTCACTCTTGGACATGTATGTGTGGAATTCCTTTGAATTGTCAATGTGTTCGATGGGCTATGGGGTCTTTTACTCCATAGGGTCTCATAAGTTTTTCTATGTGTGTCACTCCGCACCCTACGTGTCGTGACACGGGGGCACCCTAGCTGGTCCCCCCACCATAGACTCCATACCCGGGGACTGACTACCGTCTCCCCGGGCATGTAAAGTCACCATTGGCTTTACTAGACCTAAATTTGCTAACAGAACTAGTACCAACCATCTTATTGTGGACGTGCTAGTAGGGGTAATTCGATTACTCCTGGATCTGTTACTCGAGGGGGCACTGTCCCGTCCCTCCTCGTCGAGTTTTGGCTGGTGGCAGTGGAAACTACTTGTTATGTTCGACCCCGGGCATAACCCTATGGGATCCGTCCCATTGTTGAAGATTAATACTGTTTTTCGTTAATCTCCAACGTACCACCGATCTACTTATCTTAAATAGGTTTATCGAGTGGTATTTTCTGCCAGAACTCGGGTTGTAAAATGGCGTCTGTGTTTTTCTCTGTGACTCCTAAACCAAAGGTTGAGTCCTTTGTTCCACTTTTGGCGGGCCTCTGGACAGAGACCCTCCAAAGTGGTGCCATTCTGTCTGGGTTACCTCAGGGGTGTGGGAGGGGGTTTAGACACCCTGGACCGAGTTGCCTTGCCAACTCAGGTCGCACTCTGAAGTGATTGGCCCAGGTGGTGAGCCTTCCCGCTCACCACTTAGCATGTGTTGATTGACAAGCTAGGCTGAATGAATGGGGGACGTCTGCATAAAAGCAGGGCTTTGGGACTGGATCTTCAGGAAGTCGCCATTGGACCTAAAGAATCCGACGAGGGTAACGCTGAGTCGACCTGCACGACAACACCTCCGGTGAAGCCCTGCGGAATCGTCTCACAATCTCCCGACGACAGAAGAGATCTCCCTGCCGGAGAGTCTCTTTCCCTGGCTGGTGGGGACAACCAGTCTTCTTCTTCTTTGTGCTTTTTGGTCGCCCAGGACGCAGTGGTCGAATTGCCCGTGCAGAGCACCCGGCAACCGGATAGCCACTACTCCTGCACCGTGATCGAAAGGTGGTGCCTTGTGACGAAGCACTCCGCGGCTGGTTTCTTCCCTGGTGGTGCACCGGACATCTTCTCTTCGACGACGAGAGCATCTCTTCTCTTGGCCAAGACCCGTCGTGCATCCACCACCAGGAACAACTGCCCCCGTCGGAGCTGTCTTCCACAACAAGGTACCGTAACCGCCTGGCTTCCCTTTTCGATCGGTTCGTGTGAGGTATCTGATTCCTCTCCGTTCCGTTGGGTTGCCTCCAAGCTTTATTCACTCTTTGTTCTGAACTGGTTCAACCTGTCGCTAACCAATTTGCTAAACAAGACTTGAGTGCATCATCCGTAGAGACTTTCCAGGACATCGTGCCTCACCTCTCACCGAGTGGGCCTGGCCGCCGAACTGTATGATCTAGTGTGATTAATGCCTTCTTGCCTTGCATTTTTACCTGCTTCAGTACGAACCATGTTGACTTCATTACCTGCCTATCTCTTCTCTCCCTTCCTCACTAAATATTCGAGTGTCATCTGGGTTGAGGTATACACCTCTGTCTGAAAATAAGTGGTGCCGTAGAACCTAGAGTTGTCGATATTGTGTTTCGGGGGATTGAGCTTTATTCCATTCTGCAGAGTAATTGTATTTTGATTTGTTTGCCGTGGTTCACTTTAGTATTTTTCGTAGACGTTCTGTTATTAATAAATAACTTACTATCTTTATACTAAAGCCTGGTTGCGTGTTTACTCGTTTTGCTGCGAAGAATTACCCTATCTTGTATACTCCCTATACTGACCAACTTTTCTTGAGAGAAGTCTGACTGCTCAGCCAGAGCTACCAATTGAATCTGTGTGGTACAGACTGCTACCAAGTGGGTTCATCGCAACACCTGTAGTCCTAAATCTTTTGCAGTGGTCCCAGAGGGAACTGCACAGGTTTCCGCCTAACAGTAGTACTTGGCCTTTGTGAGGTACTGCTACGTCAAGTCATCTACTGGAGGGTGTTCGGGTTCGTTTTTATGCCTTGGATTTTGTGATTTTGGAAATGAGTGTGGATTCTGAGGGTTCAGGCATCTTTTTACACACAAGGTGGGAGATGGTGACGAAGGGTAAAGGTGATCCTGTGGCCAGGTGGAATTGAGGGTTGGAGGCTCCATGACCCAGGTGCAGTTGTTCAGTGGGTCATGGTCATTTGTGAGGGAGGGGGGCGGTTGTTGTTGATAGTTGCCTTGCCCTGCAGTGTGATGGGAACTCTGACATTGTAATGGTGGTATCCTATGTACATGTTGTGTTCTGCTGATCAATGCCTGTTCATGTGTTGTGTTTTCCTTTCAGGTGCGAGGGGATAGTTGTGGTTTGACATGCTGGGGTGTACACATGGTGAATGTTCACATGTGATGTATAGGGAACACTGATGGTCACTTGAGTGCACATGCATATGTGGAGTGCATGTCCTTGCAGAACCACACACTTGCACTCTGATGCACTACATGTACTCCCACCCTTGCATATCCACGTGTACACTGTTTGCCTTCTGGTGCCCACTGTGTCCCTGCAGCACATGTTCTGTGACCGATTATGGATCCAGTACATGCCTAATTTGATGTTTGATGTGGTCTGTCACTTAGATGTGATGCTCAGGGTGTGCATCACACACAATGGCTGTTCACTGTGTTGTGCGCTGAGCAGTGTGTTGCAGGAGTAGGACACTGCACACATGAGCTGCAGTGTTGACTTTGCAATGCATAATGTGCATGTAGACAGGCATTCATTGTTATGTTACGTCTACGACTGTTGTAATGCATTTGGAAATGACTTATTTTGGGTGGGAGATTTTGTTGGTCTGTCATTTCATCTGATTCCGGGTCAGGCATCATTGTCTGATGCCACTGTACATTTAGGACATGGCAATGTGTACCTTATCGTTACTTTGTTGGTGTATGGGTATTGCTTGCCATGTCATGTTGATGTTTGGGAGGGTTTGAGTGACATGACAGTGATGGCCATGGCCTGTTTTGCAGGTGTGTGTGATGCACACCTTGCATGTCAGGGTCATCCGCTTCTCAGAGCAACTAGCTGGGGGTAGATTTCTCTCCGCGGCAGGGCCCTCCCCCTGGAACAGACTTCCTGCCTGACTTGAACTTGAGGGGAACCATCTCCAGTTCTGGAAGCACCTCAAGACCTTCCTCTTTGCTTCTGCTTACTCTCTGCCTCTCCCTTGCAGAATTCTTCACTGGAACTGCACAGGAGCTGCAACTGGGCCACTCTCACCGACCTCGTTCCCTGGCCCAGCCACTCTCCACGTGCACTGCCTCCCTGGCAACCCCTGCACTGCAGTACTGTCTCTCTATCCCTACAGCCATCCCTTCCCAGCACTTGTCTGCACTTACCTTTGCAGTTGCCACCAGCCGACCTATGTATTGTTTTTTTGGGCTACTTCCCCTGTACTGGACTCCCCCCACCCTTCCCCTTGCACTTTTCCCTTCCCCCTACCCCTGCACTTGCACGATCCCAATGACACCTGGCCTAGTAGTACCGTTGTCTGTCTTCCCTTGTTCCCCCCTCCCTGCCTCATTGCGCCTTGAAATACTTGTGTATGGGCCATATCATGTCATATGTCATATGTGTGCCTTTTGGTCACACAGGATAGCTTGTGTTTAAGTAGCTAGGGATGCAGACGATGTGGCACTTCCATGGCAACTATCTCAGGGTGGTAGGGTTGTGACAGTTGACTTTCTCTTTGTCATCATCGATTGTGCCAGGCCTGTGTGCACTCCGCAGGGGTGGGAGTTAAGGTGAAAAATGTGGCCACAAGCTGGTTCCGGGCTTCCTCGCCACGTGCCCTGTCCCCTCCCATGGGCAGCGCCTGTGCCTGTGGTTGGGGATGTGGGGGCACCACCATGTCCACCGGGACGCCCTGCCGTGTTGCAACATTGTGCAGGACACATGCTGCCACAATGATCCTGCACATTACTGGTGGTGCATAGAGTAGTTGCCCACCAGAGCGGTCAAGGGAGCGGAAACGTGACTTGAGCAATCCGAATGTGCGCTCCACTATGCCCCTGGTTGCAATATGGGCTGCGTTGTATCTTACCTGGGGTGGTGTGGCGTCATCATGTGGTTGCTCAGAGGGTAGGCACTGTCCCCTGGGGAGGTGATAATAGTTGAGATTATTAGGGTTTGGATATTTGTCTGTGTTTGACTTGCATGCATGTGCAAGGGCATTTGTACTGACTTAGGAGCCATGTGTCACCATGCTGCCCAGCTTCCAGGGTCCGGCTCAGGGCGGACATTCTGTATATGAAACTGTCATGGGTGGAGCCAGGGTAGTTTGCATAGACAGAGGTGATGATTCCCTTTACATCACATACCACCTATACATTGATGGAATGCCAGTGCTTGCGGTTTTGGTAGATGTGCTCAGTGGCCCTAGGTGGATCTAGGGCCACATGGGTGCAATCTATGGCACCGAGCACTTTGGGGAAGTGTGCCACCCTGAAAATATACAGGACAACGGCCTGCCTTTCTGCAGGTGTTCTGGGCATGTATTTGTGCCTGCGGACTGAGGGGCGCGCTGTCATGATTGCCAGTACCTGGTGTAGGCAGCGTGACTGCGTGGCCTGTGATACCCCCCCCACTATGGCAGTGGTCCGCTGAAATAACCCAGTGGCCAAAAAATTCAGGACATTGAGCAGCTTCTCCAAGGGGCTCAATGCTTGGGAGCAAAGGGTGGGGGATGTGAGGTCATCTTCCCACTCCCTGACCAGGTCTAGGAGGATATGGGGTGGAAACCTATACCTGCCGTAGACCTGGTCGTCAGGCATCCCAAAAAGGCTTGTCCGTGGTGCGAAAATGCGTGCCCTGGCTATTCTCCTCCTCCTGCGGTGTCCCACGATCAGTGCAGCGACAAATGGGGCATTCATCGTAGCTGTATATACGCGTTTGTTGTTTGCGCGCACTTTTATGCTCTGCGCGGGGACGCCTCCGCCTGCCTTCGTGTGGGCGGACGCGTTGACGCCTGTGCAAGTCTTTTGCCGTGCGCGGGTTTTCCGTATTCGGATACATGGTAAGACTGTACGTCCGAGTGTCATCGCGTGTGATCGGAGGGGAGTGAGCGTACACGCGATTGGCCTGGGTACGTGTGTTTCGGGGTGCACGGGAAGTTCCACACGCGATTAGTCTGGGTACGTGTGTTCCGGGGTGCGCGGGAACTTTCACACGCGATTGGTGGAAATCCACGTCTGTTCTGTCATCACGTGCAATGAGGGAAACACCCGCGCGCGTCACGTCACAGACGGGCTTACGCACTAAGGGCCTTTCCTCGAATTACACGCTGACGTGCAGATTTTTCACGTGCCAAATCACTCCGTATCAAGCTGGCCACGCATAAGCACACGGAAGACCACGCTCCTGCCCAGAAGGCCGAACTACTGCCCCCCAAGGCCCAGAGCACGCTCCAACCTGCCATCTGCTGCTGCCTGACTGCCTTCTGCTGTCATGATGCCTACCTCCAAGGAGCCAGGTCCGACCCAGCAACCCCAGAGGCAGGCATCATTCCCCCCAGGGAAGTGCCAGCGGGCCCAAGCTGGGGCCCTTTGGAAACAGTCCTGGCGCCTTAGGCACCAGGCTCATGTTAGACCCCTGTCCTGGCACCTTAGGCGCCAGGCTCATAAAGCTAGACATGTGTTCAAGTGTTTTAATGTGCACTTACCTGATGCAGACCATGCTGCTACATCCAGGCCCTCTTGAGGCCTGAATGGAACTACTTTACCTGTGGGACTACTTTCCACCTGGGTGTGGTCAGGGAAGGATACATACCTGATCGGTGGAAGGATACATATCTGGAACTTCTTCCAAAGCTATTTAAACCACGCCCAATCAGCAACTCACGCTTCGCGTTGTTCTGCTCCTCGCAGCTGGACGCTCACCGTGTCAGCTCCTGCATCTGGACTTCAGCCACGCCTGTCAGCATCCTGGGTCGCCTGCAAGGGGAGATAAGAGAGAATTGGGGAGAAAGAAGACCTTATCTGCTAAAGCTGCCTCACGGAGACATCACACCGACGATCCTGAAAGGGAAGACATCATTTTAAAAGCATTTTGCTTCGATCGCTGCAGCGCTGCATTTCACTCACCTTTCCTGGGCGCCTCTATCTTCAGCAGCGATCATCCGGATCCGCACCCACTTCCCTGAGCCTAGAGAGAAAAAGACAAGAAAACAAGGTGAGAGAAGGAAGGGAATAGGAAAGGCTCAGTTTCCTTCTAAGACTTACTTGTTGGGTCATTCCCATTTCATTTCGGGTCCTGCCGCTTCCTGGCATTCCGGACCCCGGCCCCTATGGGGAAAAAAGACAAAGACATTGAATGAGCGAATGCAAAGACATTACCTGAATGCTCATCCAGAACTTACCTGTCATTTACTGGAACTGCACGTTTCACTTCGGGTCGGCGCCATATCTCGGGCATTCCGAACCCCGGCCCCTAAGGGGAAAAAGACATAAGCATTAGCGCTTGCTGCAAAAAGAAAATGAACATTATTATTAAGCTTGAACTTTTGAACTTGCAACAGAACTCTTACAACGCCTCACCTGAATAGTCAAGCTTATTTTGAACTCCCATCAAACCTCAATCCAGTGAAGTAACTGGGTTTCAACGCGCCCCTGCATCAGAAGCAGGATGGAGAACTCATCCTTCCAGACCCTGAGGTGAGACTTCACGGGGAATCGTGGAAGGGTATCGTGGAGGGTTGGAAGGGAGTGGGAGGCTTGAGCATTATTCCGTCAGTAGGTAATACTCCCTTTTCACGCACAGGGGAATATTCCTGCGAGCCAGGAAAGCCAGAGTAGAGGGGCCCTTCCTGTCCATCTTCAGAGTCCTGCGCTTCACCATTGAAGAAGCATCAGCACTCGAAGCCAGACCTGCGCCTCTGTGGGAATCAGGTGAGCGTGACAGCTGCCCACGTGCCCTGCCATTTGCTGCCTGCACATCAGCCAGGGGTGCTGTTGCTGTGACCACCCCTGCTGGAACCGAAGACTCCCGACTGGGATTCCATCGCTCCACAGCCCAGCCCCAGGACCAAGTTGCCCACCCACTCCTGCCTCTGGGGTTGTCATGTCGGGGCAAACACCATCTGAGACCACTGACAACCCCCGGCCAGAGAGGCAGAGGGGCACCAGCTTCAGTGCCACTGAAGTTGGTCTCCTGGTGGAGCAAGTCCTGGGGCAGTACGATGCCCTCTTCGGATGTTGCCGCGCCGACAAGGAAGGACAGACTCGGATCTGGACTGACATCGTGACTGCCATCAACGCAGAGGGGGTGGCAGTCCGCGACTGACAACACGTCAAGAAGAGCTGGGAGGACTTCAGGTCCAGGACCCTGAACAAGGCCCGGCGCCTCTTGAAGGCAGCGGATGCCAAGGGGCGCCGGGGCCACTTGTCGGAAGAACAGATGAGGGTCCTGGAACGCATATCCCCTGCGCTCCACGTCCAGGTCCTTGAGAGGCAGACCCGTCTGGAGTCGAGCGGTACGTGTACATGCATCCTGATTGTGAGCAGTGCGTGTGGTGATTTTTCAGTAGTGTGCAGGTTGCACATCTGTTTGTATGGGGTCGAGTATGGGTGGGGGTGTACAGGGCCGTGGGGCTAACACATGCAAGTGATGGAATGTGTGAGACATGGATGGTGCTTGTGTGTGTAGGCTTGCATGCCAAATGCAGTTGTGTGGGCACACATGTTTGGATGAATGTGTATGTAAGTAGACATGTCCGTGATGTCACGCATGTATGTTGATTTCGGCTGCATGTATCAGCACTGTGTACATGTGCATGTGTGTGTATTTGACAAGGGTGCAACAGTGATGCAACATGGATGCATGTGACAGCGGTATGTGGAAGCCTGATTGGCAGATGTGACATGGATGCCCGTATGAACACTGCGACACTTGGCAGGGGTGTACACATGCATGCAAGTGTGGTGGTGTGTGTACATGTGTGGTGCACTTCCTGTGTTGCATGTGATGTCTGGCTCACCTTTGCCTGCTCATGCTGTTGTATGTGTATGGATGGTGCTGGCAGTTGCAATATGGCTGTGGTATGGCTCATGTGTGCGAGTTGAAATGACATGTGTGTTGGGGATTGTGATGACATGTCTGAGGTTTGCCAATGCCACTCATGTACAACTGTCATGTGTGTATGTGTCCATTGTACAGTGCCCTGATGCCTGTGTTTTGTTTCTCCCTGTCTGCAGCGTCAACTGATGAAGAGGGCGGAGAAGGTGCTGTGGAGCACAGCGGCGGGGATCCCACCACCAGCCGGAGACGCAAGGCCCGGCTCCCCTCCCATGTTGTCATCTCGTCGGGGAGTGAGGAGTCCGGTGCCGCGTCCCAGGCCGCAGCTGCCGGGGGGAGGTCCAAGAGGCGGAGGTTAGAGTTGGACTCCTCGGCAGCAGAAGGGGCAGCTGGGACCCCACAGGGCCCAACAGGAGAAGATGGCACGGAGTCATCCAGGTTGGTGGGGGGTTTGGTGGAGGAGGAGGCCGTGCAAGCACCAGAGACGGGATCTGGAGGTGGGGATCCCACTGGTGCTAGTGGTGCAGTGCAGGACCAGGGACAGGAGGCAGCACAGGCCGCCGCGGAGGTGCCTGTGTGCAATCCTGTCCCTGATTCTGTCCCTGCATCATCTTGCACCAGCAGGGATGCCTAAGTCCAGACCCGTTTTCAGCAAGGGGATGAGCTCACGTCAACTGGCCTTCCTCTGCCTGTGGACATGGCTATCTGGGCCCGGGTTGAGCCTGTCCTGACTGGTGTGGCGTTGCGTCAACGGGCCATGCGAGGTGACCTGCAGTCTTTTCATGAGGAGACTGCACGTCATCTCGAATGGCTCGTTGACCACGTCAGCCTGCTGGGACAGGTCACCCAGGCCGGATTCCTCCGTCTGATGGGGCTTGCTACGACCCCCTCCTCAACTGGACCCCCTACGCGCCAGTCGTCCTCCGTGCCATCTTCCCACCCATCAGTCACCTGGGTGCCCTGTGGAGCTGCCTCTGACGGTGCGGCCAGGCTGGTGGAGGAGGCATCCCTGCCACAGTCGGGAGTCGGACGTCCAGCAGGGGTGGCCACATCAACGACTGCACCCCAGCCGGCGGAGGATGTGCAGGCAGCAGGAGGCAGTGCACGGGCAGAGGCACAGCAGCAGCAGCAACGTGGTGGGAGCCATGAAGGCTCGGGGCCTTCAACATCGGAGGGGCAGGCATCGGCCGGAGGGCAGGAGGACCCAGGACAGAGAGTGTCTTCCGTGTGGCAGCGGTTGGGCCACACCATAGATGCGGAGCGGCAGCGGGCGGAAGAGGCACGGCTCACAATGGTCAGGGTGGAGAACTCCATGCAGAGGGCCCTGAGGCGGGCCGAGTGCCTTGAGGCAATCCGCAGGGGTTTGGAGGTGGACACGTCGATGGCCCTGCAGACCCTCGGGGTCATGGAGGAGGACCGCTTCCGGGACATTGAGCAGGAGTTCGATGATGCCCTGGCCCGGGACATCCACAAGTGAGCCGTCAAACTAGCCCGCTGCCCTTGTACATAGTTATGTAGGTAGTGTTAGGTTTCATTTTTGTTTTGATTTTATTTGGACCTTTCGGACATTGGCCACATTTTTGTATATAGTTTATTTTATTAGTTAGTGTAGTTAGATAGGTTTCCTTTCTTTTGTTGGGATAATGGACCCTGGCTTGTTCCCATGTACATAGTTCACTGTTGGATTGTATTTTTTTTTCACATTTTAACCATGGAGCAATGGCTTTCTTTTTTATTTCCATTGGATTTTGTTTTGTGGACAGTGACTTTGGACAGCATTACTTTGGAATTTTATTTTTGGTTTTGCTTTTTTTCACGGACATGCTTCTTTTAATTTTTGTACATTCACATTTCTGTTTCTTTATTTTTGATTCTATTTATGTTTCCTTTAATACATGTTTTTTTTGGTGAACTTCAATGTGTGGTATCTCATTGGTTTCATGCATTTCATGATATGGGTTTTGAGATTCACTGACACCCATTGGGTGTATGTGAGGGAAATGTGTTTGTTTCGGAACTTGCAATTGGTGTTCTGTGATGTAATTGCAATTTATGAGTGGGTGGATGCAATACTCGGGTGGGTGTTTTGCATTTGGAGGCTGACCATAGGGACCAGGGATCTAGATTGTGATGACATGTTGGCTGGGGAACATGAGTTGCATATGGGTGGGGGCCTGCTGGCAGGTGCCCCACAATGCTGGGGGGTGGGGTGGTGGGAGACATGGGTGGGGGCCTGGTGGAGGGTGCCCCTGCACTGCTGGGGGGTGGGGGTGGTGGGAGACATGGGTGGGGGCCTGGTGGAGGGTGCTCCACAGTGCTGGGGGGTGGGGGTGGTGGGAGACATGGGTGGGGGCCTGGTCGAGGGTGCCCCTGCACTGCTGGGGGTTGGGGGTGGTGGGAGATATGGGTGGGGGCCTGGTGGAGGGTGCCCCTGGTGGCTGGGGGGTGGGGGTGGTGGGATACAGTGTGGGGGCCTGGTGGAGGCTGCCCCTGGTGGCTGGGGGGTGGGGGTGCTGGGAGACATGGGTGGGGGCCTGGTGGTGGGTGCCCATGCACTGCTGGGGGGTAGTGGGAGTCATGGGTGGGGGCCTGCTGCCAGGTGACCCACAGTGCTGCGGGGTGGGGGTGTTGGGAGACATGGGTGGGGACCTGGTGGAGGGTGCCCCTGCACTGCTGGGGGGTGGGGGTGGTGGGAGACATGGGTGGGGGCCTGGTGGAGGGTGCCCCTGGTGGCTGGGGGGGTGGGGGGGGTGGGAGACATGGGTGGGGGCCTGGTGGAGGCTGCCCCTGGTGGCTGGGGGGTGGGAGTGCTGGGAGACATGGGTGGGGGCCTGGTGGTGGGTGCCCCTGCACTGCTGGGGGGTGGGGGTGGTGGGAGTCATTGGTGGGGGCCTGCTGGCAGGTGCCCCACAGTGCTGGGGGGTGGGGGTGGTGGGAGAAATGGGTGGGGGCCTGGTGGAGGGTGCCCCTGCACTGCTGGGGGGTGGTGGGAGACATGGGTCGGGGCCTGCTGGCAGGTGCCCCACAGTGCTGGGGGGTGGGGGGAGGGGTGGGAGACATGGGTGGGGGTTTGGTGGAGGGTGCCCCACAGTGCTGGGGGGTGGGGGTGGTGGGAGACATGAGTGGGGGCCTGGTGGAGGGTGCCCCTGCACTGCTGGGGGGTGGGGGTGGTGGGAGACATGGGTGGGGGCCTGCTGGCAGGTGCCCCACAGTACTGGGGGGTGGAGGGGTGGGAGACATGGGTGGGGGCCTGGTGGAGGGTGCCCCACAGTGCTGGGGGGTTGGGGGTGGTGGGAGACATGAGTTGGAAATGGGTGGGGGCCTGCTGGCAGGTGCCCCACAGTGCTGGGGGGTGGGGGTGGTGGGAGACATGGGTGGGGGCCTGCTGGCAGGTGCCCCACAGTGCTGGGGGGTGGGGGTGGTGGGAGACATGGGTGGGGGCCTGGTGGAGGGTGCCCCTGCACTGCTGGGGGGTGGGGGTCGTGGGAGACATGGGTGGGGGCCTGGTGGAGGGTGCCCCTGCACGACTGGGGGTGGTGGGAGACATGGGTGGGGGCCTGCTGGCAGGTGCCCCACAGTGCTGGGGGGTGGGGGTGGTGGGGAACATGAGTTGGACATGGGTGTGGGCCTGCTGGCAGGTGCCCCACAGTGCTGGGGGGTGGGGGTGGTGGGGAACATGAGTTGGACATGGGTGGGGGCCTGCTGGCAGGTGCCCCACAGTGCTGGGGGGTGGGGGTGGTGGGGAACATGAGTTGGACATGGGTGTGGGCCTGCTGGCAGGTGCCCCACAGTGCTGAGGGTGGGGGTGGTGGGGAACATGGTTTGGACATGGGTGGGGGCCTGCTGGCAGGTGCCCCACAGTGCTGGGGGGTGGGGGTGGTGGGGAACATGAGTTGGACATGGGTGGGGGCCTGCTGGAAGGTGCCCCACAGTGCTGGGGGGTGGGGGTGGTGGGAGACATGGGTGGGGGCCTGGTGGAGGCTGCCCCTGCACTGCTGGGGGCTGGGGGTGGTGGGAGACATGGTTGGGGGCCTGGTGGAGGCTGCCCCTGGTGGCTGGGGGGTGGGGGTGCTGGGAGACATGGGTGGGGGCCTGGTGGAGGCTGCCCCTGGTGGCTTGGGGTGGGGGTGCTGGGAGACATGGGTGGGGGCCTGGTGGAGGCTGCCCCTGGTGGCTGGGGGGTGGGAGTGCTGGGAGACATGGGTGGGGGCCTGGTGGAGGCTGCCCCTGGTGGCTGGGGGGTGGGGGTGCTAGGAGACATGGGTGGGGGCCTGGTGGTGGGTGCCCCTGCACTGCTGGGGGGTGGGGGTGGTGGGAGACATGGGTGGGGGCCTGGTGGAGGCTGCCCCTGGTGGCTGGGGGGTGGGGGTGGTGGGAGACATGGGTGGGGGCCTGGTGGAGGCTGCCCATGGTGGCTGGGGGGGTGGGGGTGCTGGGAGACATGGGTGGGGGCCTGGTGGAGGCTGCCCCTGGTGGCTGGGGGGTGGGGGTGCTGGGAGACATGGGTGGGGGCCTGGTGGTGGGTGCCCCTGCACTGATGGGGGGTGGGGGTGGTGGGAGACATGGGTGGGGGCCTGCTGGCAGGTGCCCCACAGTGCTGGGGGGTGGGGGTGGTGGGGAACATGAGTTGGACATGGGTGTGGGCCTGCTGGCAGGTGCCCCACAGTGCTGGGGGGTGGGGGTGGTGGGAGACATGGGTGGGGGCCTGGTGGAGGCTGCCCCTGGTGGCTGGGGGGTGGGGGTGCTGGGAGACATGGGTGGGGGCCTGGTGGAGGCTGCCACTGCACTGCTGGGGGGTGGGGGTGGTGGGAGACATGGGTGGGGGCCTGGTGGAGGCTTCCCCTGGTGGCTGGGGGGTGGGGGTGCTGGGAGACATGGGTGGGGGCCTGGTGGAGCCTGCCCCTGCACTGCTGGGGGATGGCGTGGGGGTGGGAGACATGGGTGGGGGCCTGGTGGTGGGTGTCCCTGCACTGCTGGGGGGTGGGGGTGGTGGGAGACATGGGTGGGGGCCTGCTGGCAGGTGCCCCACAGTGCCACGGGGTGGGGGTGGCAGGGAACATGAGTTGGACATGGGTGTGGGCCTGCTGGCAGGTGCCCCACAGTGCTGGGAGGTGGGGGTGGTGGGGAACATGAGTTGGACATGGGTGTGGTCCTGCTCGCAGGTGCCCCACAGTGCTGGGGGCTGGGTGTGGTGGGAGACATGGGTGGGGGCCTGGTGGAGGCTGCTCCTGGTGGCTGGGGGGTGGGGGTGCTGGGAGACATGGGTGGGGGCCTGGTGGAGGCTGCCCCTGCACTGCTGGGGGGTGGGGGTGGTGGGAGACATGGGTGGGGGCCTGGTGGAGGCTGCCCCTGGTGGCTGGGGGGTGGGGGTGCTGGGAGACATGGGTGGGGGCCTGGTGGAGGCTGCCCCTGGTGGCTGGGGGTGGGGGTGCTGGGAGACATGGGTGGGGGCCTGGTGGTGGGTGCCCCTGCACTGCTGGTGGGTGGGGGGGTGGGAGACATGGGTGGGGGCCTGGTGGTGGGTGCCCCTGCACTGCTGGGTGGTGGGGGTGGCGGGAGACATGGGTGGGGGCCTGCTGGCAGGTGCCCCACAGTGCTGGGGGATGGGGGTGGTGGGAGACATGGGTGGGGGCCTGGTGGAGGCTGCCCCTGGTGGCTGGGGTGTGGGGGTGGTGGGAGACATGAGTTGGACATGGGTGGGGGCCTGCTGGCAGGTGCCCCACAGTGCTGGGGGGTGGGGGTGGTGGGAGACATGGGTGGGGGCCTGGTGGAGAGTGCCCCTGCACTGCTGGGGGGTGGGGGTGGTGGGAGACATGGGTGGGGGCCTGGTGGAGGGTGCCCCTGCACTGCTGGGGGTTGGGGGTGCTGGGAGACATGGGTGGGGCCTGGTGGAGGCTGCCCCTAGTGGCTGCGCGGTGGGGGTGCTGGGAGACATGGGTGGGGGCCTGGTGGAGGCTGCCCCTGGTGGCTGGGGGGTGGGAGTGCTGGGAGACATGGGTGGGGGCCTGGTGGTGGGTGCCCCTGCACTGCTGGGGGGTGGGGGTGGTGGGAGTCATGGGTGGGGGCCTGCTGGCAGGTGCCCCACAATGCTGGGGGGTGGGGGTGGTGGGAGACATGGGTGGGGGCCTGGTGGAGGCTGCCCCTGGTGGCTGGGGGTGGGGGTGGTGGGAGACATGGGTGGGGGCCTGGTGGAGGGTGCCCCTGCACTGCTGGGGGGTTGGGGTGGTGGGAGACATGGGTGGGGGCCTGGTGGAGGCTGCCCCTGGTGGCTGGGGGATGGGGGTGGTGGAAGACATGGGTGGGGGCCTGGTAGAGGCTGCCCCTGGTGGCTGGGGGGTGGGGGTGGTGGGAGACATGGGTGGGGGCCTGGTGGAGGGTGCCCCTGGAGGCTGGGGGTGCAAGGGGACATGCGTTGGTGGGCAGTAGTGCAAGTTGACATGTGGGTTGGCTGGGGGCATGGCCATGGTGGATGGGGTGCCTGCAGGACATGTGCAGGGTAGGCCCCTGTGGTGTGAGCCACCTGCAGGGGCCGTGGAGGGTGTAGAGGGAACACCTGGGAGGACCCACACGTGCAATTCATGTGTGGTGTTCCCCGCGCACCCCTGTAATACACGTACCTTGATGAGATTGCATGTGGAACTTCCCGCGCACCCCTGTAATACACGTACCCTGATGGAATTGCGTGTGGAACTTCCCGCGCACCCCTGGAATACACGTACCCTGCTGATGTTGCGTGTGATACTTCCCCCGCACCCTGAAATACACGTATCCTGATGAGATCGCGTGTGTAACTTCCCGCAAACCCCCGAAATACACGTACCCTGATGAGATTGTGTGTGTAACTTCCCGCGCATCCCCGAAATATACGTACCCTGATGTGATCGCGTGTGTAACTTCCTGCGCACCCCCGAAATACACGTACCCCGCTCAATCGCGTGTGTAACTTCCCGCGCACCCCCGAAATACACGTACCCCGCTCAATCGCGTGTGTAACTTCCCGCGCACCCCCGAAATACACGTACCCCGCTCAATCGCGTGTGTAACTTCCCGTGCACCCCCGAAATACATGTACCCCGCTCAATCGCGTGTGTAACTTCCCGCGCGCCTCCGAAATACATGTACCCCGCTCAATCGCGTGTGTAACTTCCCGCGCACCCCCGATGTACACGTACCCCGCTCAATCGCATGTGTAACTTCCCGCGCACCCCCTAAATACACGTACCCCGCTCAATCGCGTGTGTTACTTCCCGCGCACCCCCCAATACACGTGCCCCGCTCGCACAGGCCCAATTGCTGTATGTTGCCACTTTTGTGATGCGCTGGGACTCTACCGTCTGCCTTCGTGTGGCAGACATGTTTCAGCTTGTGCGTGTCTTTGGCTGTGCGTGGCTTTGCCCTATTCGATTCCATGAAAACGTGTGGTTCGAGTGCGTGTGGGCGTTCCGTCTGCTTCCCTGCAGTACATCCCCAGTTATGCCCTTATTTTCGTGCGTTGTTCCCCATTCCGTGCGTTACGCCCCGTGTCCCGCCCACTTTCTGGTGTATGCGCCAAGCTTGTGCGCTTTCACTGTGCGCGTCGCGCACGCCTTTCGGGATGTTGCAGTGACTTGTGCGCCATGCACGGGTTTGGCGCACATCCCGAGGTAAACACGCGCAGGGACTTCCATGAATCGCACGCGTGCGCGTGCGCCTGTTTTTTTGCGCTTGCGCCTGCTTGCGCAAAGATTTTTGGCGCACGGTTGTTCCATGAATCGGCCCCATGGGGTCTCTATCCACATCCTGTTTATTTTGTTAAAAAATGCTGGCCTCTTCCCTAATGACACAGGAAAGGCTCCAGTTACACCACAATCCTTTATATGTAAAAGCAAAACCAAGTTAATATATGTCCATCCCCACATGGTTTTCTGACTAACCAATACAACACTCTTCACACCCTCAAACACACCGATTCCGTACCCACATTCCACTTGTTGTTCTTCAAAGATGCTCCAATTACATTGCTGTGTTTAGCTGAAATCTGCCATCACAGAGTCCCGATAACAGCCATCACAATCCAGGGACAGTGCCCTGCTCGTAAGAACAGACAGGAATTCTGATAACACAGCTCCTGTAAACATCTCAAAGGTGTGCACAAAGGGGACTGGTTGCTGCAGTTTGGCGCCCCCTTTGGATTTATGGCCAGGAATCATCCAGTTTCACTGTGAGTCTGGGATCATGTCGGGGTTACCAATCAATAACCAGACATGGAAAAACAACCCACTAGGCAAAAAATCTAGTGCACCCTTGATGAAGGAGAACACAAGCTTTATTGTGTATACCAAAAGGAAAATATTGACAATGGTATTAGAAGTCCATTTCCGCAGAGCTCTCTCCCCCTCTCAAGATGGAGGTCACTTTATAAACACAAACATCATCATTGATGACACATTCAATATACAGTATTAATCCCCCTCCATCATTGGCTACCAACTATATCCATGCTAATGATTACAATTGGCCCATGTGCCGATTGGTGATCAAGTCTTCTCTGCCGTCTTCTCGACACATGGGTGATGAGTTCTTTACTTTAGAATATTACAAGGTAATTGGGTAAACTTAAAAAGGCAACATCCTACATTAATTTCTAACCATGTGATGTGCACCTGGCCATGAACATGAACTCGGCAGATAACTTTGAGGTCAGTCTGGTCCTTGCAAACAAGGCAACTCTTTTCTCATCCCAGACACATAGGCACCCCCATCATTACTCCCCGTCGTAATCCTATAACTTGACATCACCCTTTTCTCTCCCTGGCACAAATCACAGATGCTGTTGTGCTCAGCTCCCCTCTTTATCAGCTACTCCTCCCGGGGAATGGATGTAGGGCCCCACTAATCCATCCAATTCATGATGGATTTAAGAGCACTATTCCTGTGCATCTGGTAGTTAAAATATAATTACCATTCTGCTGGGGGACGCTGGTGTTCTATATCCCAGTCCCTGTTTCGGCAGTTCAAGACCTCTCATGAGTGTGGCCTTGTACTGAGCTGCAGCCCCTCTCCCATTCAGATTCTAGTATTGCTACCTAATTGTTCAAAAGGCTAACTTGATACAATTATATGTGGGTATGTGTGCAGGTTCCTTGCCACGCCTGGGGATTGCAATGTGATAATGTAGTGAAAGATGAAGTTGCATTGTTCTTTGTTTCCAGCACGGCCTAATCTCAAATACAGCCCTAGTTCATGTTATGAATGTCGCCCACATAGAATGTATGCTAAAGGACTCTATTGCAAAGTAATGGTTAATATTCCCCTTCATAACTTGCAAAAATACATGTGTTCCCCGTCGACTTCTTCCACCGATAGGTTCCCCTTTGCCCCCTATACTGTCCTCTAGGCATTCTCCACAGTTTAATATATTTTTTCGCAATCTAAATCGTTTGTGATGGGCAGTGATCTGAACGTGCATCCCTATGAAATGCTGGGTGAGTTGCAAGCTGGATGAGGAAGGACAGAGGAGAAACTGAGACTGATATGTCTTTCTATTCCGACTTGCAAATTGATGATTGGTAAAAGTGGCGGGAAAAGTGGCAGTGAGCATTACCGCCACTATTCACCACTCCAAAGGATTAGAAAACGATCCCTTATATGAAAGATACGTTTTCTTTTAGTGACCAATCCATTCTTGTCTTTATCCACTTTTAACTTCACTCTTCAAGATACTGTAACTTTGTTGGCCTTTTCTTTGTAAACGATCAAATAATACATGAAAACAAAGAATAACAAATAGCACCTAGGGCTAGTTTTCTAAACAGGAAGAGCTTATATTTGAGTATTCCTTTCTGACGTTTCCAAGAGAAGCAGCTGAGTGGTCAATTGAGTGGGGATACTGTGTGTTGGGGACACCGCTTCACTGTCTAGCAAGTTAGCCTAGTTTTGAATTAAATGAAACAAATAGTCAATGGGGTCGATTCATGGAGCAAACGTGCGCCGAAAATCCCAGCGCAAGCAGGCGCAAGGTGGCGCAAGCGTGAGAAACCCAGCGCACGCGCACGCGTGCGATTCAAGGAAGACGCTGCGTGTGTTTCCCGCTGTCCGTGCGCCAAATCCTGCCAGGGCGCACGCGGGCACACACGGCGTGCGCTACGTGCACAGCAAAAGCGCACATAGCGCGGCGCGCACAACCAAAGTGGACGGAACAGTGGGCATAACATGCGGAATGGGGAATAAAGCGTGAAAAAGAAGGCGTAACTGGGGAAGTACTGCAGGGAACTACACGGTACGCCGACACACACGCAAACAAGTATTCATGGATTCGAATACGGGAAACCTGCGCACGTCAAAAGACGCACACAGGCGTCAACGCGTCCGCTACACGAAGGCAGGCGAAAGCGTCCCCGCGCACAGTATAAAAGTGCACGCAAACAACAAACACGTATATACAGCTACGATGAATGCCCCATTTGCCGCAGCACTGATCGTGGGACACCGCAGGAGGAGGAGAATAGCCAGGGCACGCATTTTCGCACCACGGACAAGCCTTTTTGGGATGCCTGACGACCAGGTCTACGGCAGGTATAGGTATAGGTATCCACCCCATATCATCCTAGACCTGGTCAGGGAGTGGGAAGATGACCTTACATCCCCCACCCTTTGCTCCCAAGCATTGAGCCCCTTGGAGAAGGTGCTCAATGTCCTGCATTTCTTGGCCACTGGGTCATTTCAGCGGACTAGTGCCATAGTGGGGGTCTCACAGGCCACGCAGTCACGCTGCCTACACCAGGTACTGGCAATCATGACAGCGCGCCCCTCAGTCCGCAGGCACATATACATGCCCAGAACACCCACAGAAAGGCAGGCCGTTGTCCTGGATTTTTTCAGGGTGGCACACTTCCCCAAAGTGCTTGGTGCCATAGATTGCACCCATGTGGCCATACGTCCACCTAGGGTCACTGAGCACATCTACCGAAACCACAAGCACTGGCATTCCAACAATGTACAGGTGGTATGCGATGCAAAGGGAATCATCACCTCTGTCTATGCAAACTACCCTGGCTCCACCCATGACAGTTTCATATACAGAATGTCCGCCCTGAGCCGGGCCCTGGAAGCTGGGCAGCATGGCGACACCTGGCTCCTAGGTGAGTACAAATGCCCTTGCACATGCATGCATGTCACACACACACAAATACACAAACCCCAATAATCACAACCATTTACACCTCCCCAGGGGACAGTGCCTACCCTCTGAGCAACCACATGATGACGCCAATCCGGAACCCCACCACTCCACCCCAGGAAAGATACAACGCCGCCCATATTGCAACCAGGGCCATAGTGGAACGCACCTTCCGAGTGCTCAAGTCACGTTTCCGCTCCCTTGACTGCTCTGGCGGGCAGCTACTCTATGCACCCCCAGTAGTGTGCAGGATCATTGTGGCAGCATGTGTCCTGCACAATGTTGCAACATGGCAGGGCGTACCGGTGGACATGGTGGTGCCCCCACATCCCCAACCACAGGCACAGGCGCTGCCCATGGGAGGGAACAGGGCACGTGGTGAAGAAGCCCGGACCCAGCTTGTGGCCACATTTTTCACCTAAACTCCCACCCCTGCGGAGTGCACACAGGCCTGGCACATATCAGGTGATAATCGATGATGACAAAGAGACAGTCAACTATCACAACCCTACCACCCTGAGATAGTTGCCATGGAAGTGCCACATTGTCTGCATCCCTAGCTACTTAAACACAAGCTATCCTGTGTGACCAAAAGGCACACATATGACATGACATGATATGGCATTTGTAACGTGCCTATACATAAGTGTTTCAAGGTGCGACGAGGCAGGGAGGGGGGAACAAGGGAAGACAGACAACGATACTACTAGGCCAGGTGTCATTTAGATTGCGCAAGTGCAGGGGTAGGGGGAAGGGAAAAGTGCAAGGGGAAGGGGAGGGGGGGAGTGCAGTACAGGGTAAGTAGACTAAAAAAAAAAAAGCCCAGCTGGTGGCAACTGCAAAGGTAAGTGCAGACAAGTGCTAGGAAGGGGGGTCTGTAGGGATAGAGAGACAGTCCCGCAGGGCAGGGGTTGCCAGGGAGGCAGTGCAAGTGGAGAGTGGCTGGGCCAGGGACCGAGGTTGGTGAGAGTGGCCCAGTTGCAGATCCAGTGCAGTTCCAGTGAAGAATTTTACAAGGGAGAGAAAGCAGAAGCAAAGAGGAAGGTCTTCAGGTGCCTCTGGAACCGGAGATGGTTCTCCTCAAGTTCCAGTGAGGCATGAAGGCTGTTCCAGAGGGAGGCCCCTGCCGCGGAGAGAGATCTACCCCCAGTTAGTTGCTTTGAGAAGCGGATGACCCTGACATGCAAGGTGTGAATCACACACACCTGCAAAACAGGCCATGACCATCACTGTTATGTCACTCAAACCCTCCCAAACCACAACATGACATGGCAAGCAATACCCATACACCAACACAGTACCAATATGGTACACATTGCAATGTCAAAAATGTACAGTGGCATCAGACAATGATGCCTGACACGGAATCAGATGAAATGACTGACCAACAACCTCCCACCCAAAATAAGTCATTCCCAAATGCATTACAAAAGTTGTAGACGCAACATAACAATGAATGCCTGTCTACATGCACATTGTGCATTGCAAAATCAACACTTCAGCTTCTGTGTGCTGTGTCCAACTCCTGCAACACACTGCTCAGCGCACAACACAGTGAACAGCTATTGTGTGTGATGCACACCCTGAGCATCACATCTAAGCGACAAACCACATCAAAAAGCAAATTAGGCATGTACAGGATCCATAATTGGTCACAGAACATGTGCTGCAGGGACACAGTGGGCACCAGAAGGCAAACATAGTGTACTCATGGATATCCAAGGGTGGTTGTACATGTAGTGCATCATAGTGCAAGTGTGTGGGTCAGTAAGGACATGCACTCAACATATGCATGTGCAATCAAGTGACCATCAGTGTCCTCTACACAACACATGTGAACATTCACCATGTGTACACCTCAGCATGTCAAACCACAACTATCCCCTCACACCTGAAAGGTAAACACAACACATGAACAGGCATTGATCAGCAGAACACAACATGTACATAGGATACCACAATTACAATGTCAGGGTTCCCATCACACTGCAGGGCAAGGCAACTATCAACAACAAACCCCCCCCTCCCTCACAAATGATCATGACCCACTGAACAACCTCACCTGGGTCATGGAGCCTTCAACCCTCAATTTCACCTGGCCACAGGATCACCCTTCCCCTTCGTCACCATCTCCCACCTTGTGTTTAAAAAGGTGCCTGCACCCTCAGAGTCCACCCTCATTTGCAAAATCACAAAATCCAAGCCAGAAAAACGAACCAGAACACCCTCCAGTAGATGACTTGACGTAGCAGTACCTCACAAAGGCCAAGTACTACCACAATGATGTAACAACCAAGGTAGCACAGTAAAACAATGTCACAACAGGATGTGAACCATGTGTGGTACATAACATAGAATGATGCACCATGAACGGATGTGTACTGTCACAGGTCCCATGTACAGGCGCAGGAGTGGCACGAAACAACCACCCCCACCGTGTCCCTGGTGCCTGCAAGGTCAAACTCACACAGGCCTCTGAGACCCTGGTGGGGAAGGAGGGTCAGGGATATGCAGTCGGGACAGGTGTTGGCACAGTGGATAACTGGAATGAGTGGCAGGAGAGGGGAGGAGGAATGACACATGAAAGTAGGGAATACACGAAAATGTACTACCTGCATGAACACATACACAATCCGAACAAACTTGGACATCATTGTCATGGCCTTGTGTAGTACAGGCTTAGGAGTGGCACAAACCAACCACCCCCTCTAGGGTTTTGGCGCCTGCAAGTTTGGGGCTTACACAGGCATCCGCAACCCCAGCGGGGAAAGAGGGTTAGGGAACGTTGCTTGGATAGGTACGGGAAGCAGGAACACCGGGTAGAGGGTACAGGTTTCAAAATAGGATAGGACTCCGGGTTATTAGGGGAAAACAAACATACCAAATTGAATTACACATTCATCCATGCATTAGTGCACCCCCCAGCAAGCCTATGCAGAGCAGTTTGAAAGAAAAACAACAAAACACTTAGCTCTGGTTTTGAGTGCTGGCCTCCTGCCTGCGCACTCTCAGGTCCGGTTACAGGAGCACTGCAATGCTGCAAAGAGAGCCACAGTCAATAATCTGTCCGTGCCCATAACACAAAAACACGCCACCAAACATGCCCCATAGCAACAAACTACTCTACAAACAGACAATCTGGTGTAGATGCTTCGTACCCATATGTAACATTACCCCTGTGATGGGTCATACACAGTCAATGCAGTAAGTCAGCCGCCGGTGGGTGCGTGGCAAATGGAACACCAATGTGTCACAATTCACACAACATGCAATGTTCCCTGGGTAAGCAGACAGACCCATATAGCAAGGCATGACTTCAGAACAAGTCGTCTTCCACCATGACCGAAACAAAGTAGGCAGTGCATGTATCAAAATGTACATGGAAATGAAATGCACTGCACCCGAGTATGTCCCTTGCTGTATGTCCCTGTAAGCTGCCCCTTTCCATGTCTCAGAAGGCTACATGGTTGATACAAGTGCCTCAATGGACTTTGGTGTACCGGAGGGTATGTGCCACTGCCCCTGCAGGTGTCCCAGACAACCTTACAATCACAGCCATCAGTCCACCAACACATCTGAGCTGCATTGTGTGCTTCAACACCAATATTCATCCAAGCTCACCCTCAATGCTGTTACTAAGCCTGCATGTGCAACTCGCCTGGTGCAAGCTTTGCTGTGTTGTGGCCCCCCTGTGCTGCTCACCTTGCCTGGAGTTCCTTGGAACACGTCAGCAGTTCTAGGATGTAGGTCTGCAATCCCTGTGCCTCTGATTGTGCACACATGTGCATGTGGGCACCAACAAACATGTCCAGAATTCATACGTCCAATGGGCCATGTCTGCTGGCAAAGGTGGTCTGGAGGCTCATCCCCCTGCAGAAAGGGCATGAAACACATGATTAATGCTTTAAAGGCATCTGTGTGTGTCTCTTCAGGCATCTCATTACTGGACCGTGTCAGAGACTTACATCAGAAATCACACCATCAGTCCGTCTTTCACATCCAAAGTGTGGAACACACTATCTATGGCATGAATTGCAACAAGCACGTGTACAGTAAAGATAAGAAACATACTACACAATGCATAGCAATGAATGTACACATTAATCATGAAACACCCCATCTAGCAAAAGCTGAACAGTGGACAATAACACCGCAATCATCCCCACTAGGGGTGTCAACACAAGTCACACAGCACCAGACATGCCACAGATATGACAGTCCAAAGCCCTTGTGTAATAGGCTGTCACACCGAACCATCCTTGCGAGCCCATGGATAAGGGAGGCAGGAGTGGCATATGTGAGTCAAGGACCCCAAGCAGCAAACACATACACAAGACAAGCCTGAAGGGCCCAGCTGGAACAGACAGTGGATGCCTTCAAAAGCCACAAAGCACTGCACCGTCACATGAAAGTACACTAGACAAGCAATTTTAAACTATATTAACTAATTACACTAACTATGAAAAATCTACATTACCTAATTAAAATAACTATCAAACAGAAACTTAAATAACTAAACTAAAAGAAAAATCAAAAATGGCCACATACGACCCGGGGGGGAGGGGAGGCACCCAGGAGGGGGGAGGTACAGGGTGCTGCTCAACACCCACATGCGATGATGCTGAGCCAAAAAAAAAACCTCCATGGGTCAACGCCTGCACAGCCCGACCTATGTGGGAGATAGATGGTCGTCCGAGTCTGGCTCATCCTGGAAAGGAGGACGTGGCACAGTAGCCTGGCCATGCCTAGCCGCAGCTTGCCCCTCGTCGGCAGAAAGTCTGCCAGACGGGTGAGCCTGGTTCTGTGTGGCGATGTGACGTAGGTCTGCATGCAGAACCTCACGTGATACACGTGCTTCCTCTTGCAAGGTAGCACGTTTAACACAGAGTTCCTCCTGCAAGGCCTGGCTGGACAACCGCTGCACCTCCCGGCAAGCCTGTAGCTCAGCCGAGATGGTACGCTCAAGCTGTGCAAACCTCTCCTCTGCCCGCTGTCTCTGGGACATCATAAGGACACCGAGAGTGGATTTGAGGGAAGCATACTCCTCCCTCAGGGCATCCATGTGCGCCTCTGCGTGAGCAGCAATTGCTTGACGCAGAGACATTTCAGCCTGGCGTGCCCTGTCTGAGGCCGCCATGCCCAGCCTGAGCGAGCAGGCCGTGGACCGTGCCGCCTGCTGCTGGAGAAGCACCTGCCTAGCAGGGGGGAGCACAGATAGGGCCACACGCTCCATGCTCTCAGCGATGTTCTCCATTGCTGCCCAATGCCGTTCTGAATTGGCAGTCATGTCTTTCTCCCACTCAGTATACTGCGGTTGCGCGCGGCGACCGCGTTGCCGGGCTTGACCCCTGCGGAACCCAAGGACCGGGGTCCTCGCTGTGTTGGCACCGCCCGCGGCTGCACGACTACATGCCCCCGTCGACGTGATGTCCCAGGCACATCAGTGACTGGTGTGGAGGGTGACCCTGCGTCCCAATCCACCACGGGCGGAGGAACCAAGACTGTCTGATCCCTCAGTGCAGGTGTCGCGGACAGAGGAGTGTCCACATCAGAGTCACTCACCCCTGAGACATGGACTTGATGCTCATCCAACTCAACATGGACGTCAGAGTCGTCATCAAGGCTGGACTCATAGGCAGCCAGAGACAAGATGGACTGTAGCACTTGGGGGTTTTCTTGGCCTACCACCCCACGACCCCCACTTGTGCCGGGTTGATGTAGTGGTAACAACCCTGTGTCTGGCATGACAACACCATCCTCCACCTCCATTGCGTCATCAGCTGAAAAATAGAGAGAAAAAAGGTCACTACACATGTCAGAAGCACACAACACACACACACACCAACAACAAATGCATCAGGCAGACATGTGACACACAACATATAACCTGGCATGCATGCTGGGTCAACTGTGAATTGCTTCTGTGATCAGACCTGTTGAAAGGTGGCAGTTTCCATGGAAGTGGGTCTATGCAGTGCAGAAAATGTGTACGCCACTCACTACCTACATGTACAAGGACTCCATGGTGTGTGTCAGGAAATGTGAAGGCAGTGCAAGGTCAAATTCAGGCATCACGTGCATTGTGCATTCAATGTGTACCATATCTAGAAGCCAAGCACCCCTCCACCCAAGTTGAAAAGCAGGGATGCCTAGCATGGTATCAAAAGGCTGACCATACACCTGTGTATTGACAGGCAGTGTTGACTGGCATCAACAGCTTAATGTGATTCAAGTGACAACACTGCAAATGATGATGGGACAGTAAGCAGGACACATGGTGAAAACTCTGGAGGCCGCCCACGTGTGAAGAAGACACAACAACAGTTGGACAGAGTCATCGGCCATTGAACAGGCTGAGGCCTGTGAGCCACACAGATTGTCAGACCCTAAACATGTGTGCAACGCAGTACTGACCCACAGTTGACATGGGAAGGCTGATGAGATGCCATGCAATGTATGTCACCCAGGACTTGTATTACAGTGATCATCCAGTCAAGGACACATAGGGGCATGCGTGCAATGCACATGGAGCATGAATGGGCACTCATGTCCCTGCAGGAAATCTGACCTATGCACAGTACAAGTGAGATACCCTGCATCAAGTACTAAGGCTGTACCACACGGCATATGTCTGGCAGATTGTACGCTGGAAGTTAGCATCTACACAGGACGCATGAACAGGAAAGTACACATTGGCAAGATTGAAGCAGACCAGTGCAAAGGTGGAACTGGGGTGCAGAGTGGCGGAGGATGGGCAAGGGATCATGCCTACATGGAGTCCCTGCATGCAGGCAGAGGAGACATGCAGGTCAGTCATGCAATGACATTGTGCCTGGGCTGAGAGGAAGGTCACCCCACGCCACATGCAGAAGGGCCAGTGAGCTGGAACATGGACCGGAGGGGCATACTTGTAACCAGCATGTCAGTAGAGTGCAATAGTGGTGATGCGGACAGTCCCCGTCTGCTCCACATGTCCACCATCCAGCAGAGCAGACATGCATCACGGAAGCATTGCATTACTTACACATCAGAACCATGTACACGTCACATGTAGTGGCAATCATGCACAGCACATCACACAAGTGAAACACACACGTCCTCAACAAACACGCACCAACACTCATTGGACTGGGCATCAAAGTCCAGCATCTCTCCCACTCCTTCGACCAATTCAGGTGGTATGAACTCCGCAACGAGTGCCTCATGCGGAGTGAGCTCTTCCTCCTCTGGTGCAGGCCCACCGCCAGTCACCAGAGTCAAGTTGTAATTAGAGGCACGCTTAGCCTTAGTGCTGCGCTTGATGTCATTCCAACGCTTTTTGCATTCTTGCGCCGTGCGCACCTCATGGCCGAATGAACTGACATGTTCCGCAACATGCTTCCAGTGGGTGTCCCGTTGGGCAGCCGTAGTCTGACTATTGGCACCCACTAGCATGTCACGGCTGTGGCCCCGCACTTAGCCCACGAGGAAGTCAAGTTCCTGCTTGCAGAAAGGCTTCTTCCTCGATGTGCAGGAGGTCGTGGCTGTGTGTGGGGTCCCAGCCTGTGCTGCAGGTGCAACCTTCCTCCTCTTAGACTGTGGCGCAGACCCTGGCTGGCTAATGCCGCCCTGACCAGTATGGCCAGTGGGTTCGGTGGATCGAGCCAAGGGAGTGGCAGGTGGAGGGATGACCAAAGGCCTGACTTGTGTCAGTGGCATCTGGGTGCCCTCTAATGGACCCTGCGCAGCAACATCAGCTGTGGCAGGGTCATTGACCGCAACGGTCCTGGTTGGCAGACTCACAACCGGGGTGTTGTTGGGTGCATCTGCCCCTGCACTTGCCAACACCCGGCAGTTCGGGGCAGCAGATGACATAACTGCCCCAGGGACACATGTCTTGGTCTGAGCAGCCCTGCCTGCCCCTATGGTTTCCCTCCTGGCCTGTTGGAAATCTACCAAGGGCTCCTCAAGTGCCAACGCAGCCTGCGCTGGCAGACCCTGAGCCTGGGTGGCGGTGTCCACAGCTGCACCTGCAGCTATCACTACCCTTGGGCCCGTGGCAGTCGATGGAATGGACTGCCGGGTCACACAGGCGCCAGTGCCAGATGCAGAAGCTGCATCCCCCGGAACCACAGGGGGTGGTGGCATGACTGCACCGACACATGGCACAACATTGTGCTCAAGTGGCGCACCCCTGCCTCTTCCCCCTCTGTGGCCGCCCTGGACACCCTGGAGTCCCCCTACTCCCGGGTCACCACGGCCACATCCCCGACCACGCCCGCCACGAGGAGGACGCCCAGCTGAGGCACCCCTCACCTTTGGTGTCCTCCCAACCATGGCACAGATGTAGTAGTGCCGGCACAGATGGAGTAGTGGCAATGGGAGGTGTACACCACAATTGACCTGGGCAATTGGGGTGAAGGGGTGGGAAGCAAGATGTTAACAGCCCCCCTG
Organism: Ambystoma mexicanum; assembly: GCF_040938575.1. Lineage (NCBI taxonomy): Eukaryota > Metazoa > Chordata > Amphibia > Caudata > Ambystomatidae > Ambystoma > Ambystoma mexicanum. Next base: position 121,880,846 of record NC_090931.1, on the reverse strand, counting down.
CACCTGCAAGGCTGTATGTGACCCCGGTGATGTAGTGACGGGTCACGCAACGCTCAGGCACCCCAAAACTGCAGTAAAACCGTGCACGCAACCCTGCAGCCTACGTGCATGGAATCAACCTCCCGCAGTACGTGGTGGCACCCAGTAACACGAATAACGCGTACGCGTGGGACACACAGGCTACTATGACATCGAAAATGGGTGCGATACACAGGGGCACCCGCAGTGGGAAAAATAGCTCGTGCGACTCACCGTCTGACTAGCACGATGCAGAAAAACACGCGTAGCCAATACCCCCGCCAAAAGAAGAGATACGTCCTTGATAGCTGTGAAGTTGTGATGGCGCGCGAAACAACAGGAAGCAGCAACACACGTCGGTCTCCACGAAAGGCACGTACAGCGAACTGCTGGCCCCGCTCACCTTTAACCTGTGCTGCGGGAAACGTCTGCGCGTGTCACGTCACTTACATGCATGGGCCCTTTCCTCGGATTACACACGGACGTGCAGTTTTTCACGCGCGCTGAAACGCCCATGCACGCCTGCGCGCGTCACGTCACAGAGGCGCTTGTGCTTGAAGGGCCTTCTGTCCAATGAAATTGCGTATGCGTGCAGACGCGCTTATGTGCTAAGGGCGTTTCCTCGAATTACATGCTGACGTGCAGAATGTTCACGTGCCAAATCACTCCGTATCAAGCTGGCCACGCGTAAGCACACGGAAGACCACGCTCCTGCCCAAAAGGCCGAATTACTGCCCCCCAGAGCCCCGAGCAGCCTCCCATGAGCCATCTGCTGCTGCCTGCCTGCCTTCCTGCTGCCAGCGTGCCCTGCCATTTGGTGCCTGCACATCAGCCATCTGCAGGGGTCCAGTTGCTGTGTCCACCCCTGCTGGAACAGAAGCTTCCCGACTGGGATACCATCGCTCCACAGCCCAGCCCCAGGACCCAGTTGCCCACCCACGCCTGCCTCGGGGGTCGCCATGTCGGGGCAAACACCATCCGAGACCACTGGCGCCCCCCAGCCAGAGGGGCAGAGGGCCACCAGCTTCAGTTAGAAGGAAGTTGGTGTCCTGGTGGAGCATGTCCTGAGGCATTATGATGCCCTCTTCGGATCATCACGCGCCGACAAGGAAGGACGGGACAAGTTCTGGACGGACATCGTGACTGCCATCAACGCGGAGGGGGTGGCAGTCCGCGACTTCCAACTCGAAATTCGTCCGAGCTGGAGCCGGAGCTCCTGGCCACTGCTGGAGCAGTGGTCCACACCTGCCACCCCTAGTGTAGAATTGCACTAAGGTATGTCACCTCGAAACTAATGATTTCAGCCCTGTTTCTTGGTTATTCTTAGCGTGTTAGGCGCGGTAACCATTAGAATTTTTATTTTTATTTATTTATTTTTTTCATTACAATATTTGTAATTGAAACGCACGTGTTTTCTTCAAATGTGCAAGCTAATGCAATCTGTGGCCATCCATTTAATTGAGGCATTGCCACCTGATCGCCATTGCAACACACGTGCTGGTAAGCACTCCAAGATGGCTGCCCGTGCCATTTGAATTCTCCCTTTCACTCTGCTTCTTCATCCGACGAGAGGCGCCGGCTGATTGGCTTCTGCAGCCTGCCTCTCCACCAATCCGACGCTGATCTAAGCCAAGCCCCTGGAAAGGCTCCGTGAGGCAAACCAACAGTGCCCAGGGATCAGGACACTCGAAATTCGTCCGAGCTGGAGCCGGAGCTCCTGGCCACTGCTGGAGCAGTGGTCCACAGCTGCCACCCCTAGTGTAGAATTGCACTAAGGTATGTCACCTCGAAACTAATGATTTCAGCCCTGTTTCTTGGTTATTTTTAGCACGTTAGGCGCGGTAACCATTAGCATTTTTTTTTTTTTTTTCATTACAATATTTGTAATTGAAACGCACGTGTTTTCTTCACATGTGCAAGCTAATGCAAGCTGTAGCCATTCATTTAATTGAGGCATTGCCACCTGATCGCCATTGCAACACACGTGCTGGTAAGCACTCCAAGATGGCTGCCCGTGCCATTTGAATTCTCCCTTTCACTCTGCTTCTTCATCCGACGAGAGGCGCCGGCTGATTGGCTTCTGCAGCCTCCCTCTCCACCAATCCGACGCTGATCTGAGCCAAGCCCCTGGAAAGGCTCCGTGAGGCAAACCAACAGTGCCCAGGGATCAGAACACTCAAAATTCGTCCGAGCTGGAGCCGGAGCTCCTGGCCACTGCTGGAGCAGTGGTCCACAGCTGCCACCTCTAGTGTAGAATTGCACTAAGGTATGTCACCTCGAAACTTATGATTTCAGCCCTGTTTCTTGGTTATTCTTAGCGCGTTAGGCGCGGTAACCATTAGCATTTTTTTTTTTTTTTTTTTTTCTCATTACAATATTTGTAATTGAAACGCACGTGTTTTCTTCACATGTGCAAGCTAATGCAAGCTGTGGCCATCCATTTAATTGAGGCATTGCCACCTGATCGCCATTGCAACACACGTGCTGGTAAGCACTCCAAGATGGCTGCCCGTGCCATTTGAATTCTCCCTTTCACTCTGCTTCTTCATCCGACGAGAGGCGCCGGCTGATTGGCTTCTACAGCCTACTTCTTCACCTATCCAACACCGGGAGGCGTAAGCCAGGGCCATACCACCTGCCCATTTGAGGCTGTGAGTAACTTATATTTGCCTTAAGCTATATTACCTGCTCTATCCTCCCAAACGGCTCTCCGCACTGCCTTTCTAGCACATGTCATGCGCTGCAGTCACCGCACGGGACGTTCAGGTTGCCTAAACTGCCATAACATTGCGCCACTATAGCTTGACCCACGTTCACCATACCCTGATGGGTATCATTACTACGCTTATTAAGCCCATTCACCCTCTGGCATTTTACATTGTTGTGCTCTTTTTTTTTTCTTTCTTTCTTTGCTCATACATTTTGATCTTGTGGCCCACTGAACTTTAAGCTCATCCTGCTAAATTCGAATCTAGGTACCCCTGATTTATGCATTCAAATTGTGTCTCATTGCATTGTTAATGCACCGATTCATGTTTGCATGATTTGATCTAGACCCGTACCCACGAAAACTGCCAAAGCTGTGTCCACATACTTAGACCCTAGTTTTCTTGGTGCTACTTATACCCAGGTGTTCATGGTTCACCTTATTGTGTTGTGCCTTATGGTCGCTAACGGACCACTTTAACTGTGTTGTGCCTTATGGTCGTTAACGGACCACTTTAACTGTGTTGTGCCTTATGGTCGCTAACGGACCACCTTAACTGTGTTGTGCCTTATGGTCGCTAACGGACCACTTTAACTGTGTTGTGCCTCATAGCCGCTAACGGACCACCTTGATTGTGCTGTGGCCCTTCATCATTAACAGACCATGCACTCTAGTTTATACTGTGTTTTGTGAATATCATGCCCTTTAACACTAGGCGCAGCCCTGGCTTCAACTAGCCACCTGCACTACACATTGCGTCACCCTAGCCAGACATCTTAGCGAAACAAGGGAACCACAACAACTACCATGTGCAGAAACTTGACCTCCCTGACCCTCCTAGTTACAATCATGACCTTTGCTACCTTTAGTACTCGTCCCCCCACAGACAGAAACCTGAAACTCAGGGCAAGGTTACCTTGCATATACGAACCTAAAAGAAACAGTACTAACAATACTGCTAGATTCCCATCTATACAGACACACATGGATAAGCAAACACTAACTACGTCACCTTTAACTCTAACCCTAACTCCTACTCACCTCCACCAAAAGAAACGCCGGAGTCAAAATAAACATACAGATATACTTGTAAGTCACCCTATTCCCAAGAACACCCTATCACTTACTGGAGCCCTTATCAATGCCAGATCCATGGTAGCCCATGCAATTGAAATTGCTGACATACTAAACAACAGTAGCATTGACTTCCTTGCCGTAACAGAAACCTGGCTCCATGAGGCAGCAGGACCTTCACTGATGTTAGCCATACCTGACAACTACCAGATCCATAGAGTAGACAGGCCCAATGCTAAAGGCCTAGCAATTATCGCGAAAACCACTTTGCCTATCAGACTCACCACCTCACCCCCCTGTGCTTCCTGCGAAGTACTCTCAGCAAAAATGCAACTTTCCAATAACCGCACACTAACCATTCACTTGATCTACAGGCCCCCAGGTCCCCTGGGAAACTTTGGAGATGACCTTACCACCCTCATAGCGAACAATACCCAAAGTCACTCGCAAACGCTGCTGCTGGGCGACTTTAACATCGGCTTCAATAAGCCAGACAACAAAAACGCCCTCTCTATAACAGCTATCCTAAATGACCAAGGCCTCACCCAAAAAGTTCTCTCCCCCACACATGCTAAAGGTGGAACCCTTGACTGGGTATCAGAACTCAACTGCAACATCGTCATCACTGCCATTACCCCTCAACTATGGACTGACCACTCTCTAATAAATTTCACTGCCACACTTGACCTCCCCAGCCCTAAAACTATCAAAATGATACCACCACTCCCTACCAGAAGTAAAAAAGACATTACTACAGAAAAACTCATCCCCCTCCTCCTGCCCACTATTAACGGTCTGAAGGACAACACTGACCCAGACATACTAGTAGACACCTTCAATAAAGCTATGTCTCACGCACTTGACACCATTGCACCTGCAAAACTACGCAAAGCCAACCAAGAAGCCACCTCAATGCCTGGTTCACCCCCCAGCTTAAGGACCTTAGAAAGCAGAAACGAAAACTCCAAACTATCTGGCGTAATTCGCCCACCAATGATAACAAAACTAAGCTAACCCAAGCTACAAAACACTACAAGTCAGAAATTATCAACACCAAAAAAAACGTATTCAATGACAGAATTACCAATGCCAAATCGAATACCAAGGAACTTTTTGCCATCCTCCGGGAAATGGAATCCCCTATCCAACCAAGTGATACGGTCCCAAAGGATAGGATATGGTGCACTAATATACACTAATATACAGAATGCCCTATCAAACAAAATCTCCACCCTCCAACTTAAAATAATGAATAAAAAAGACACCCTCTCCCCTACTGATCAACAAGTGCCTCTAGCAACTGAACCCATCACCATCCCCCCTTTTAGCTTTAAACCCATCTCCATCATCGACACTGAAAAGGCTATCCTCTCACTTAAGCCCTCCAACTGTAAGGGCGACAGCTGCCCAGCGCAAATAATAAAGGACGCTGCCAGAGACTTAGCCCCCTTCATCTCGAAGCTTATCAACTCATCCTTCAAATCCAACACAGTGCCAGCCAACTTAAAAGAATCCTGGGTCCTCCCCCTTCTCAAAAAACAAACCCTCGATCCATCTATCCCGACCAACTATAGGCCAATCACCACAGTACCCTTCCTACTAAAAATTATCGACAGAGTAGCCTATCTCCAAATTCAAGAATACCTAGAAGGTAATCATCTACTAGGCTCGCGCCAATCGGGCTTCCGCCCACTCCATGGCACTGAAACAGCCCTGATAGATCTTAAAACTAAAATGGAGGAAATTAAGGATAATGGGAAAATAGCGCTGCTACTTTTACTGGACTTGTCAGCAGCTTTTGATCTGGTGGATCATGCAGTCTTATGCAACCACCTCAAGCTGGCTGCCAACTTCACAAGAGATGCTATAGCTTGGGTCCAATCCTTTCTAGCCAACCGGACCATGACAGTGTTCTCCCCTTCCACTTGTGCCGACCCCATCCAAATCACATGTGTCTCACCCACTATGTACAACATCTTCACCAAGCCATTGTTCGACAAGTTGGACAGACTGGGCGTCACCTACACTAATTACTCAGATGACACCCAGATCCTCATACCCCTTTCGGGCAACTATGAAGCGGACTTGGCTCTGGTGAATAAAATTTACATCCTCATTCAAGCATGGATGGCCACTCATGGCCTCTGCCTGAACGACGATAAAACTGAAATCCTGCTCCTCGGTTCAGACCACAACTTATCCAAACTCACCCCGGACTATGCCTCATTTAACATCGATAACAACACTATGAAGGTTATGCACGAGGTCAAAGCTTTAGGTTTTTACCTTGACTCAGCTCTTACCCTCAAAAAGCAAGTGAACTCCCTCGCCTCCTCAACCACCTACACGTGTAAACTTATCCGTGCCGCCAGACCCTTCCTGTCCAGTGCCAGCTGCCTCACCTTGGCCAATGCCCTTGTCATGTCCAGACTGGACTATTGGAACGCCTTATACTCGGGCGCAAACAAGTCAGTCACTGACAAACTCCAGAGATTACAAAATAACGCTCTCAGAGCAGCTCTGAACATCCCACGCAGAGAGCAGATCTCCAAACACCGGACAGAAGCCCACTGGCTAAAGATAAAAGACAGAATCCTCCTTAAAACTATTTCCCTCACCTCTAAATGCCTCAACAATCAAGCACCCCCCTACCTAGCGGAAAGAATCAACTGGAGACCCTCCAACCGACTGACGAGATCTGCCAACACCTTCCTACTGGAAGTCCCTAGATTCAAACTTACCACAGCGGGCGGTGTGAGCTTCCCAGTTAGAGCTGCACAATCATGGAACACACTCCCATCCGACCTTAGACGCCCTCTACCCTACACAAGATTCATATCCCACGCCCTCAAATGGCTGCACAACAACGACATGCAACGATCCTCATCCTAGCGGTAATGCTACAACCTGTTAAGATGTTATTCTTACGCGCTTAACCTTTGTTATCTATATGTACTGTATCACCCATTGTAAGTAACCATTGTTTTTCTGTAATAGACTGTGCCAGGCATTGTAACTAAGCTTCGAGTCCTCTTGTATTGCTGCGCCCAGATGCCCACGGGCTTGGAGCGCATTACCAAATGAATAAACAAACAAACAAACAAACATGTCAAGAAGAGCTGGGAGGACATCAGGTCCAGGACCCTCAATAAGGCCCGGCGCCTCTTGAAGGCAGCGGATGCTAAGGGGCGCTGGGGCCACTTGTCGGAAGATCAGATGAGGGTCCTGGAACACATATCCCCAGCGCTCCACGTCCAGGTCCTTGAGAGGCAGACCCGTCTGGAGTCGAGCGGTAAGTGGCCAGGCATTGCTGTGTGAGACAGGGCATGTTGTAGTGTGCTGGTTGTCTGATACTTGCCTGTATGTGTGACATAGGCCATGTACGCATGTGTGTGTGCAGGGACATAATGGTCATGCATGTGAGACCAGTAATGTGTGAAGCACACAGTTGGTGTATGTGTTTAAATGCTACATGGGGAGCTCTATGCGGAATGGACACATGACAGCATGCCAGTCTCTGTTCCTGGACATGGGTGGGGGTGAGGGATGGGTGATGATGCCATGTACATGTATGGTTTCCATGTCTGTGTGTCTGACCTGCGTGTCTGTGTCTTGTGAATGCCATGGATGCATGACACATGTCTGTGTCAATGTTCAGATCCACTGATGCAGCCTAGCGATCCTTGCATCCACTGTGTCTGGGGTGTACGAGTCCAGATGGAAGAAAGTACGGTGAAGTGTGTGAATGTGATAGGCATGACCCATGATGCATGTGAGTTCGTAAACAACATTGTATGTTTCAAGAGTCCCTTGGACATGTTTCCTTATTTCCATAGCATGCGCCATGCCTGTTACTGCATGTGTTTTGCCTGAACTGACCCATGTGTTGTGGAGGGACATGATGGAAGTGATCTTTGACAGTGCCACTTATCTGCTATTGCTTCCTGTCTAGGGGACCATTGTACAGTACCCTGATGCTTGTGTTCTATGTCTCCCTCTACGCAGTGCAAAGTGAAGAAGAGGGCGGAGACGGCGCTGTGGAGCCAAGCGGCAGGGATGCCCCCACGGCTGCAGCGGAAGGGGTGGGTGAGCCCCCACAGGGGCTTGCAACGGGGGAAGACGGTGTGGAGCCATCCAGGTTGGTGGTTTCCACAGAGGAGGAGGAGGCCGCTGCTGAGCCACACATGGGGCCTGGTGGGGGCATCCCTGCTGGTGCAAGTGGTGTAGTCCAGGGGCAGGGGCAGGAGGCAGCACAGGTCGCCGTGGAGGTGCCTTTGCATGTCACTGTCCCTGACACTGTGACTGCACCACCATGCACCAGCAGGGATGCCCCAGCCCAGGCCCGTCCGCAGGTAGGGGGGATGTCCATGTCATCTGACTCCCCTCCACCTGCGGACGAGGGGACCCCTGGCCATATGGAAAAGGTCCTGATTGGTGTCGCGTTGCGCACGGGTGTCATTCGTGATGAGGTGCATGCTTCCCGGGGGGAGCACGCACGTCATCACGAAGAGCACCGTGCCAACGTGGCCCAGTTGGGAGTGGTCGTGGTTGGGGGTCTCATACATGTGTCGAGCACTTTGGCGACCCTCTCCTCCTCTGTGGAGGCTATGCGCCAGTCATTCTCCATGCCGTCTTCCGGCCCAGAGGCCACCAGGGCCCCCTGTGGACCTGCCCCGATCAATGCAGCCAACTCGGTGCGGATCCCATCCCTGCTACAGTTGGGAGTCGGAGGTCCAGCAGGGGTGGACACACCAGCAACTGGACCCCAGCAGATGGAGGATCTGACAGCATCATCGGGCAGGGCATGTGCACGACAGCGTCGGTGGAGTCCATCAGCCTGGATGCCGTCGTGCTGGCACAGGCAGTTGCATCGGAGGCAGCGGCAGGCTCGACGTGGGAGTCATCATGGCTCGGGGCCATCAATATCAGGGGTGCAGGCATCGGCCGGAGGGCAGGAGAACCCTGGAATGGGAGTCGCTTCCGTGTGGGAGCGGTTGGGCCAGCAGATAGGTGCAGAGAGGCAGCGGGCAGAGGAGGAACGGCTCACAATGGTCAAGGCGGAGAACTCCATGCGGAGGGCGCTGAGGCGGGCTGAGTGCCTCGAGGGTCTTCGCAGGGAATTGGAGCTGGACACTGCTTTATCCCTGCGAGACCTCGGGGCCAGGGAACATGCCCGCCTCCAAGCCATTGAACAGGAGTTTGATGATGCCCTGGCCCATGACAACATCCAGTGAGCCGTTGGACTAGCCCGCTGCCCTTGAAAATAGTTATGTAGTTAGTGTTAGGTTTCCTTTGCTTTTTTCTTGATTTTGGACCTTTTGGACAATGGCCAACATTTTTGTATATAGTTTTTTTATTACGTAGTATTTTTAGATAGGTTTAATTTCTTCAGTTGGGATCATGGACCCTGGATTGTTTATCTGTATATAGTTGACTGTTGGATTATGGATTTTTTTTTTTGATTTACCCATGGAGCAATGGTTTTTGGTTTTGTTTTTCCCTTTGAACGGTGACTTTGGACACCTTTCCTTTGGATTATGATTTGTGGTTTTTCATTATTTTACGGACATGCTGCTTTTTTGATTTTAATTCCCATTGTCGTTTGTTTATTTTTAATCCCATTTATGTTTCTTTTAATACATTTTTTCCATCAAACTTCAATGTGTAGTATCATATCATTGGTTTCATGCATGTCATGATATGGGTTTTGACATTCACTTACACCCATTGTGTGTATGTGAGGGACATGTGCTCATTTACATACTTGCCATTAGGGCTGTATCATGTAATTGGCAATTCTGAGTGGGTGGATGCAATACTTGGGTGGGTGTTTGGCATGTGGAGGCTGCCCATAAGGGCCAGGGATCTAGATTGTGATGACGTGTTGGCTGGGGGCCATTTGTCAGGGCCTGCTGGCAGGTGCCTCGCAATGCTGGGGGGTGAGGGTGCTGGGAGACATGTGTGGGGGCCTGGTGGAGGGTGCCCCTGACTGGTGGGTGGTGGGGGTGCAGGGAGACAGGAGTGGGGGCCTGGTGGAGGGTGCACCTGACTGGTGGGGGTGCATGGAGACAGGAGTGGGAGCCTGGTGGAGGGTGCCCCTGCACTGCTGGGGGGTGGGGGTGCTGAGAGACAGGAGTGGGGGCCTGCTAGCAGGTGCCTCGCAATGCTGGGGGGTGGGGGTGCTGGGAGACATGTGTGGGGGCCTGTTGGAGGGTGCCCCTGACTGGTGGGGGTGGGGGTGCTGGGAGACAGGAGTGGAGGCCTGGTGGAGGGTGCCCTGCACTGCTGGGGGGTGGGGGTGCTGGGAGACAGGAGTGGGGGCCTGCTGGCAGTTGCCTCGCAATGCTGGGGGGTGGGGGTGCTGGGAGACATGTGTGGGGGCCTGGTGGAGGGTGCCCCTGACTGCTGGGGGGTGGGGGTGCTGGGAGACAGGAGTGGGGGCCTGGTGGAGGGTGCCCCAGACTGCTGGGGGGTGGGGGTGCTGGGAGACAGGAGTGGGGGCCTGGTGAAGGGTGCCCCTGCACTGCTGGGGGGTGGGGGTGCTGGGAGACAGGAGTGGGGGCCTGCTGGCAGGTGCCTCGCAATGCTGGGGGGTGGGGGTGCTGGGAGACATGTGTGGGGGCCTGGTGGAGTGTGCCCTGCACTGCTGGGGGGTGGGGGTGCTGGGAGACATGTGTGGGGGCCTGGTGAAGGGTGCCCTGCACTGCTGGGGGTTTGGGGGTGCTGGGAGACAGGAGTGGGGGCCTGCTGGCAGGTGCCTTGCAATGCTGGGGGGTGGGGGTGCTGGGAGACATGTGTGGGGGCCTGGTGGAGGGTGCCCCTGACTGGTGGGGGGTGGGGGTGCTGGGAGACAGGAGTGGGGGCCTGGTGGAGGGTGCCCTGCACTGCTGGGGGTGGGGGTGCTGGGAGGCAGGAGTGGGGGCCTGCTGGCAGGTGCCTCGCAATGATGGGGGGTGGGGGTGCTGGGAGACATGTGTGGGGGCCTGGTGGAGGGTGCCCCTGACTGCTGGGGGGTGCGGGTGCTGGGAGACAGGAATGGGGGCCTGGTGGAGGGTGCCCCTGACTGGTGGGGGGTGGGGGTGCTGGGAGACAGGAGTGGGGGCCTGGTGGAGGGTGCCCCTGACTGGTGGGCAGTGGGGGTGCAGAGAGAGAGGAGTGGGGGCCTGGTGGAGGGTGCCCTGCACTGCTGGGGGGTGGGGGTGCTGGGAGACATGTGTGGGGGCCTGGTGGAGGGTGCCCTGCACTGCTGGGGGGTGGGGGTGCTGGGAGACATTTGTGGGGGCCTGGTGGAGGGTGCACTGCTGGGGGGTGGGGGTGCTGGGAGACAGGAGTGGGGGCCTGGTGGAGGGTGCCCCTGACTGCTGGGGGGTGGGGGTGCTGGGAGACAGGTGTGGGGGCCTGGTGGAGGGTGCCCCTGCACTGCTGGGGGGTGGGGGGTGCTGGGAGACAGGAGTGGGGGCCTGCTGGCAGGTGCCTCGCAGTGCTGGGGGGTGGGGGTGCTGGGAGACATGTGTTGGGGCCTGGTGGAGGGTGCCCCTGACTGGTGAGGGGTGGGGGTGCTGGGAGACAGGAGTGGGGGCCTGGTGGAGGGCGCCCTGCACTGCTGGGGGGTGGGGGTGCTGGGAGACAGGAGTGGGGGCCTGCTGGCAGGTGCCTCGCAGTGCTGGGGGGCGGGGGTGCTGGGAGACATGTGTGGGGGCCTGGTGGAGGGTGCCCCTGACTGCTGAGGGGTGGGGGTGCTGGGAGACAGGAGTGGGGCCTGGTGGAGGGTTCCCCAGACTGCTGGGGGGTGGGGGTGCTGGGAGACAGGAGTGGGGGCCTGGTGGAGGGTGCCCCTGACTGGTGGGGGGTGGGGGTGCAGGGAGACAGGAGTGGGGGCCTGGTGGAGGGTGCCCTGCACTGCTGGGGGATGGGGGTGCTGGGAGACATGTGTGGGGGCCTGGTGGAGGGTGCCCTGCACTGCTGGGGGGTGGGGGTGCTGGGAGACATGTGTGGGGGCCTGGTGGAGGGTGCCCTGCACTGCTTGGGGGTGGGGGTGCTGGGAGACATGCATTGTTGATCAGTAGTGCAAGGTGACATGTGGCTTGGCTGGGGGGCATGCCCATGGTGGATGGGCTGCCTGCGGGACCTGAGCAGGGGTGCAGGGTAGTCCCCCGTGGTGTGGGCTTCCTGCAGGGGCCGTGGAGATTGTAGAGCGAACACCTGGGAGGACCCACACGGCCAATTCACGTGTAGTACTCCATGGAACCCCTGAAATACACGTACCCCGCTGAAATCGCGTGTGGAACTTCCCGCGCACCCCTGATATACACGTACCCTGATGGAATCGCGTGTGGAACTTCCCACGCACCCCCGAAATACACGTACCCAGGACATTCGCGTGTGGAACTTCCCCGCACCCCTGAAATACATGTACCCTGCTGAAATCGCGTGTGAAACTTCCCGCGCACCCCGAAATACACGTACACAGGACATTCGCGTGTGGAACTTTCCGCGCACCCCTGCTATACACGTACCCTGATGGAATCGCGTGTGGAACTTCCCGCGCACCCCCGATATACACGTACCCAGGACATTCGCGTGTGGAACTTCCCCGCACCCCTGAAATACACGTACCCTGCTGAAATCGCGTGTGAAACTTCCCGCGCACCCCGAAATACACGTACACAGGACATTCGCGTGTGGAACTTCCCGCGCACCCCTGATATACATGTACCCTGATGGAATAGCGTGTGGAACTTCCCGCGCACCCCTGAAATACACGTACCCTGCTGAATTTTCATGTGAAACTTCCCGCGCACCCCGAAATACACGTACACAGGACATTCGCGTGTGGAACTTCCCGCGCACCCCTGATATACACGTACCCTGATGGAATCGCATGTGGAACTTCCCGCGCACCCCTGAAATACACGTACCCTGCTGAATTTGCATGTGTAACTTCCCGCGCACCCCGAAATACACGTACCCAGGACATTCGCGTGTGGGACTTCCCGCGCACCCCTGAAATACACGTACCCAGCTAAAATCGCATGTGAAACTTCCCGCGCACCCCTGATATACACGTACCCTGATGGAATCGCATGTGGAACTTCCCGCGCACCCCTGAAATACACGTACCCTGATGGAATCGTGTGTGAAACTTCCCGCGCACCCCTGAAATACACGTACCCTGCTGAATTTGCGTGTCAAACTTCCCGCGCACCCCAGTAATACACGTACCCCGCTCGCACAGGGCCAATCGCGTGTGAAACTTCCCGCGCACCCCAGTAATACACGTACCCAGCTGAAATCACGTGAGAAACTTCCCGCGCACCCCAGTGATACACATACCCCGCTTGCCGTGCTGGTACAGGGTTAAAGCAGCCCTTTGCGCTGGATTGGGGATTTTGATGGCTTTTCCCTGCGCAAGGGGCGTTCTTGGGGGCGTAACTGGGGCTGCTGCAGGCTCGCTGCGCCACTGTGCGCCACGGCTGGTTTTGGTGGCTGGAATCCATGAATACGCTGTGCGCGGAAATGTATTTTATCGCACGCGGCTGGCGCAGGGATTTGCAAGCGCACACTGTGCGCCAGCCGCGTGCGCTACTTGTGCGCTGAATTCTATGAATTACCCAATATGTCCCCCATCAGCATGAGTCTCTTTTTTGGCAGCAATGCTGGCCTGCACAAACACAAGACTTGAATTAATTGAATCAAACGTTGTCCATGTTTTAGCCTTGCAAACTTCCTATCCTAATAGCAAAAGTGATTGTCTTGTAGCCAGTTCTTCAGATAAGCCATTTTCAAAGTTGGTCAATCCAGAAATAACCAATAATCTCCAGAAAATAGAAGCCTGGAAGATGTTTCCTTTTTTTCAAAAAATGTCTTTCTTGTACAGAGCGTCGGGAATATAAGTATACCTGCCATTGGCCTCATCCTCCCAGAAATTCCAACAAACTCACTCCTCCTCCCTGTGGCCAAATTGGGACCTGCATTTTTCTCCTGTTTTCGCTTTTATGTTTTTAATTTATTTTGTATTTAGTATAAAAATAGGCACTTAAGGTTTTCTATATATTAAAATACAATGTATTACCAATTAAAATGGTATTTAATCAAATAACATATAATAGTGCAATCGAATGACAGATAACAAAAGCCACCAACCTTCACTCAGGTTTAATATCGGAATGCTACTAGCTTTTATTCGGACACAAGGTCTAATATCCAATTAATACTGTGCCACATATTTGTCATGTGGTACAGACTCCCAGGATTATTTCCTAGGTGAAGCGTTTCCCAGATCCACTCAGGGCCATTAGTGTGGATAGAATTTCCTATTGTCCTTAAGGTTCACTTCCGAATCATAGCCAGTCCATCGCATTCAAGCAAGAGATGTTAAGCAGTTGACAACAACAAACCTCCACATGGTCTGTAAGCTTTCATGTTACTATCCAAGTCCAACCTTGCTCCCTTCATTTCTAAAGTGTAGACTATATTAAATTCAAAGCATAAATAGGCTAAACTAGGCAATTATTTGTGAAATAAATCAAATAAATGGGATATGCCATTCAGTTGGAATGCTGTGCGAGGTACTCTCCACTGTGTGATACGGTAGCTAGATCGGTGTGGACTTGTTCCTGGTCCAGAGAATAGATAATGCTTCTATATGTGTGTTTATATTGCGTAAGAGAGGTAATGGAGGGAGTGATTACATATTTGTCCCACATAGTGCTGGCCTCAGCGGTCAATAATCTCAGGCTAGTGTCACCCAGTCGACTAATATTGATATTAGTTGTATTAAATATAATGTTCAGTGGAGAGTCATGAGGGCATTTCACGGTTTTCCAATAGAGACACATATGTTGTACTTTCAATTGGCCTATGAAGCTATGATGGGACAGCTCTGAATATAGATATCCTGCTGAAAGATTAATGGGTCATTTCATTCATTTCTATAAGCACTTCCCTTCTATTTTCATTAATTTAGTCAGATGTTTATATGGCCCAGATTTCAGGGCCGTATAGAAGGACAAGCGGAATGATTGCCTTATATAGCTGTATAACTGTGTCCAGCAAATATCCACAATGTGTCCGACCAAAATTACATATTAATCCCGATTGTTGGGGCACTTTGGTCTCAATGTTGTCTACATGTGGTTGCCAGGTCCGTCTATCCTCCATCGCTACTCCTCAGTAGTTGTATTTCGTAACAATGTCCACATGTTGTGGCACGATCTTCCAAGCGTGTATATGTTTTAATGAGCAGGGTCAGGGGGGACATATCATAATCTATGTTTTTGTAGTATTGATTATGAAACCATCTTCTTAGGGTAATGGTCCAATTCATTGAGCTGTTGTTGTAGGCCTTCGGCATGTGCAGTCCCATTGTATCAAATCATCAGCGTAGCCGAGCCACTGCAGTTGATGAAAACCCAGCCTGGGTGCATGCACTTCGTTGGATAACAACGCGTCCTCAAGGTCAGCAAGATAAAGATTGAACAGTGTGGGTGCTAAAATGCACCCCTGCTTGAGGCCTCTGTAGGAAGGCATAGTGCTGGTAACCTCACCATTTATGGATAATCTAACGTTAATCTGGGTGTAGCATACTGAGCATTTTTAGTAAGCCCAAAGCTTAAATCCATTTGATGAGTTTTTGCCAAAATGTATCTCACTGCACCATATTGAATGCTAAGCTGAAATCTACAAATGCTGTATACACCATCTGTTGCAACACTTGCCAGCAATATTCCACTGAGGACACAAGGGCCAACAAATTAACGTGGGTACCTGACCCTTTACAAAACCCAGTTTGATTGATAAGAATACCTTTAGCCCCCTTTTTCAAATCTTTTAATTGGATGCGCGCAAAGATCTTTGATGGAGCATCCACCATGGCCAGAACATGATAACGTTTGAGACTTTTGTAATTTCCCCTACTATATACCGGAATTAGGAAGTAGGTGGATCACCACTACAATTGATGGTCAAGAAAAAGACATGCAGTAAGATAGCCCACCAGATCGGATAATGTTTAATTAGTGCATTACTAACACCGTCAGGGCCAGGCACAATCAAGTTTTTAATGGTTTAATGATATCAGTTACATGTTCTACCTCTCCCAAATAGACCCAACAGTCATGTTTATCTAAATGGTTCAAGTAGTTAAATAGTATCCTCAATATATATTTCCCACTCAATTCTGGATGCACCTCCTAGTAGGGGGCAGGGTGTTCTTCTGTTTTGTTCTCTGCCTTAAAAAACAGAAGGCAAAGACTTCTGTCTGTCCTCGTACCCAACAATAGACTTCCATTCCATTTGCCATGGAAGTGATTTACTTGCAACATTTTAAACATGGAAGTATTATGATTCCAAACAACTAGAACAGCTCGGAATTTTTGGGAATTTGTAGCCCAACTAGATAACAGACTCAGTGAACATGCATACCAGCAAGTCATGCTCCATGGTTGACTACCAAAATGCGGGTGAATGTTCTTAGCTTCTGTCCTCATTTGAACGATTTTAGAAGAAAACTGTTAGTCTCATTGCTTAAACAGTATCAGGTCTCTACCTTAGGTGGAACACCTAATTTGTTTTTATAAGACGCTGGCAAGTAACTCTAGAGCACTGGTTGGAACCAGTTTTCTGAGCAAGGCTTGAACTAGCAGGAGGAATTATTTGCAATGTACATGATTTGGAGCATGTTATGGAAATAGTCTTTCTCCTTTTTCAAAATTGAAATAGATACATTGTATTGTTTAAACTGCCATAACCTTATCTTGACTTTGTACATTTGGTGAGTAAGTGCCCATACACAAGTGCTTTTATTGAATTTATCCTTCCCTCATCAGTCAGCTGATACTGATTTTTTAAAGAGAATTTGTCGAAGTGAGGGATGTTCCATGTACCTTAATTTCATTTCAATTACTAATTTACTGTTTGTAGGATTTCTCTTTGCATCCTTATATTTTCAGGTTGTTTATCTGAAACTAATATTTGAAGTTTTAACTTAATTTTTCTTTCCCTCACCTACTAGTTTATATTGATTATTTAAGAGTGACTTGGTTGAGGTGGGGGAAATTGAATGTACTCTTAGATTACTTAGATTGAATTAATTGCTGCTAGGTTCTCTTATTTTATTTTTTCATTCCAATGTTGCCATTTTGAAATTAATACTGATGTGTTCTTGTTTGACTTATGATTTTAATATGTTCTAGTTTGATTTTAACGTATTCATTACTTTAATGGCCTGTATTCTGAAATCAAGCATATGTTGAAGATGTTTTTATTCTGCTGAAATCTGAACAAAATGCAAAACAACAGAATATGCTTGGCAGTATGTGTTCATTCTGTGTTTACTTGCAAATGTCAAAGTTCCCTTGTAGAGGAGCAGGTGACTGCTTTCTCACTAGTTTCTGCCCCCTCACCGCTGACATACAGAACAGCAGACGAAGAGCTATGGATGGGACCCCTTGTGTAATCCCACTATGGCAGTCACTGTATCAGAGACGTTATGCACTCAGGCAGCCATATAGAATGCACTTTCGAATTGAAAGTGTGGAAGGATGCCATATGGAAGGATGTCAACATACATCTATGGACATCATGGAGCTTTAAGTGAAATCTGATAAGAGCAGATTGCAGCCTAGGATATATGAACCTAGGCTGCAACAATATGAACATACTTGAGAGTGACAGTGTAACTGAAGCACCAAAAGAAATATGTACCTAAATCTAAAGCAATCCTGGCTATAAAGAAGAATGAAGTAAATTACTGCTTAATAACTATAAATATGTTGTAATGCAAGATAGATGAGACATATAGATGCTTGCTATAGAGGAATATATGATGTGGCAAGGATGGCAATGATAGGAAAATGGATGCTGGCTCATGTCGAAATCAACCGAGCTACCTTAGAGGCAGACCGAGGCCACAGAAGCAGGAGATGCTGGAAATACAGCTTGTGTGCAAAACAGTGATGAGTCGAGGTTGGCCTAGGATCAAGGATATAATTTTAAGGAATAATTCCAAGTCACATGGGGAGTTACATGGATAAGCCCTGAATGTGAGACATTCCTCGTAGGTTAAGGAGATGAAAACATCTGCAACAGCTAAAGTACTGGACAATTGCAAGTGTATACATCTGTGCAAGATAGAGTGAGCAAATATCTAGAGGCCAAAAGGAGCAATAGTACCCTACATAATTGAATCAAATAGCCGTAAATAAGACGCTAATATGGACACATTGGTGGACTGTTCACGTCACTCAGAAGGCAAAGACAAAGGCTATTCATTAGATCCTCAGACGAAGATAGTGGTGTGTTCACACTCCCTCAAATGTTTCAGGACAGTGATCAGGTGACAAGGTTAATTACAGACTGAAGACTTTGGCTTGTTGGCCAACTTTTGAGAGATCATGGATTAATTTGGAAGACTGGGAGTAATGTGACACAATTGAGAGCACCTAGGTTTCGTTTTGTGTATTTGCTTCTGGAGAGCCGAAAGTCCAAGGTTGGGATAGTATGCCAACCAATCAGTGGGTCTAAGGGGCAACCTAGCATACAATATTGCATAGACCAATCTGCTGCTATTTTGTCTGCTATAATCAGTACTATATGTATTTAGCGGTAGTTCAAGGCTTGTTCTACAGATAAGGGGCAGCCAATGATGTATTGATTCTTATAGATTCTATATGTAGATATGTTCCCTTAACCAATCCCTTCCTTCGATAGGTTTTCTGATTTGCCACATAGAATGACATCATAGATGACACATAGATGTGTCTGTCTGGTTCTTTGGTCTGAGATCTTTATTTGTTATTCCATCTAGCACAAGAGATGCTTCAGGGTACTAGGGCTCCTTTTCGTAGCAGTGCCGGTGGTTGTGATCTAGTCGACATAGGTCAGATCCAGACCCCCGGACGCTTGGCTGCTTCTGCCATTAGCCAGAAGACCACAGAGCTTCCTATAGAGAGTGGTGCACAGGGTCACGTGCAAGAAGATACGGTTGGCATGTCCCCCTTTGATGAAATTCCTGTCCAGTCCCTGCAGGTGCCCTGTGGACGGAAGGCTAACTGGTTGATTGAGGGAGAGTAATGCCAAGGGACTCGAGCTGTGCCACGGATGTAAGTAGAACAACAAAGGTGGCAAAATAGGGCGAGGGATTGTGTTGTGAATAATACTTACAAAAGTAACAGATTTTTTGGGGGAGATTATAAAGAGAAGTAGATATCTCGATTCCTGGTTCCAAGGGGGGCAGAAGGGTACACACTAAAGTAAAAAGAATCAAACTAGGGATGTTAAGGATTCCTGAGGCAAGGCCCGCAGAATTGTGCGTATGAAACTTCAAAATGAAGTAAATTTGAGTAGAGACACATTTACTAAAAATAGTGAAGGAAGGCGCATGCAATCAAATTGACAAAGTGCATATGCGTGGGGTTATAAATATGTCTATATAAAGCTTTTGTTGTGTTTAGACTTAGAAATATAAAACAATACTAAAAAATTAAGGAGATTGGTGCACATTTGGACAAAGAGATTGACGTCAATCAGGAAGGTAAAAATCAAAGGAAATTAACGTATAAATAAAGAAGAGACACTTAAAATACGAATAATAAAAGAACGAGATACACAAATTGATACAAAGTGTAATCGAAGGAGCAAACAGAACATTGTTGTATATATTTTGAAATAATAAAAAGTAGTTAACATTTTTTGGGAGATTATAAGCAGTTATTGATGGTGCCTGTGCCAATCGATAAGTGTGGTACATTTGAAATAAAGAATAAAAAAAAAGGACGGGTAAGTATTGACAGTTAAAACTGAATCGTCCTTATGGGGGAAACTCCTCTTTTACATCTATGAAGGACATTACCGAGATATACTGCAAAGATGAGGAAATATCAATTGGAATGGGTCTGAGGCACTACTAATAAAACACTCATGCCGTGGCCTCAGGAGGGTTCACAGTCAAATACCATATTGCGGAATATGACAACATATTTGCATGCCACACACAAGAGAAAGAAGTTACAGAAAAGGCGAGTGAGAAAGAAGATGCCACCAACAGGGTATGGATGCTTAATCAACATAAAGGGGAGAATGAAACACCTTTGGCTCCCCTTTCCCCTCCTGGAGATAAGATCATAGACAGGAGAAGACATTTTAACCATTGAACGGGAGCGTTCCCCAAAAGACATTTAACACTCCCCAATGAGAGTCAATAATAGACACACCCCTGAAGGGAATGAGACCAAGACCAAGTGCGGGCAAAAGTAAAAAAAGTCTTTATCTAAGCCAATATAGGGCAAGCAAAGAATGCTGCATAGCTCCAAGATCGCTCTGTCTGGCATTAGAAAACATCTATATTATATTACATAACCACGACATCTATGACGTGGGGGCTAGGGATTGCATGAATCAAAGGGATTGGGCAAAGACGATGGATACATATAGAAACTATAATGTCGATGCTTGCTGATTGGCGAGACGTCACATGGTGTTGAGATGAGGCGTGTGGGTCAGCTGGGCTCATCGGGGTGGAGTGTCCGGTCATGTGATGTCCAAGTTGATACATTGTGAACCGCTGTAACATTTGTCCTAGCGGCCACACATACTATTTCACTCATCATTCTAATTTATTCAACCCTGTAGAGAATAAAGGTTGTTAATCTAACATCACACAGAAAACAGGCCATAACTCTAAATATTTGTAACGTATCATTATAAAAACACTGTATGATAAAGAGGCTGCTTAAAGGCTCAGGTGCTCGGTTAGGGGGCACATGTCTGGATTACCTCCAACAATTGGTTTTGTTAGATCTAAAGGGGGCATATTTATACTGTGTTAGTAGAAGAGTAAATATATGACCGGCATGGTCGGTCGGGGTTGGGGTGAGGCTAGGTCATAGGGCACATAGCTGGTACATCAAAAAGGGCGGCGGCATGTGAGGGGCTTGTTGCCCGTAGTTCTGTGTCCACAGCAATTTTTATGGTGGCATCGTGTGTCAGGGGGCAGCATGGAAGGCAAATATTCAGTGTGGGCCCGGCAGGAAGGCAAGGAGGGTTGTTTGTAATAAAGCATGGGCCTTTAGCTGCCTACCCAGCCTGGGGAGGGCAGATGGTGGGGGCAGAATATGCAGTCCAGCAGAAGAGGGGAGAGAGGGCCCTGGCGTTCCTACTTCGTCTGTATTATCGGGTTGCATGCATACCATATGAACAAGGGTTAGGAACGAGCTTGCAAGTATGCATAGACATCAAAGATTATGTAAAAGTATCAACACTTATTTGTAATTCACACTTTCGTTTGGTATTGGTACCATGATTTCAGCATAACATCACATAACTGAGACTTCACATTGCGGCGTGAGACACAAATAATAAAAGCTTACATTATATAAATGATGTAGGAACTGGTCAGTGTGTGTGTGTACTGGTAGTTGACAATGCTCAGTTCACCATGTACAGTACATAATTCAGTGCTCAGGGATCACATGGCTACTTATAGGGACATTCTATTATACAGTGGACACCTATGACAATCAGTTGTGCATGCATTTTGAATCATACATTTCTTAAGAGGTTTGTTAAATACACATTGGGGGTCATTACGAGTATGGTGGTAGCCATGGACCAATTAGCTCCATGGCTGCCTCCCATACCATGACCGTGTCCTGTGTGGTGCAATGCGGACTTACCAGTGTAGTCCGACCCTGGTGGGACCGGTAAATCCCCATTGCACCAACCATTCTCTATTCCTAATTGAGCCCCAATAGGGCTCACTGGGAATGGGGAAGGCACTATTTACGGGCCTGCTAATGGCAGGCCCGTAATTAGTGGCCTGGTCCACCAACGGGACCCATAAGGGACGTGTGGTCCGACCACACGTCCGTTACGGTTCCTGTTAGGGGACCTCGGAATCGGGCAGTAGGGGATTACCAGCACCGGTCTGCTTACCGGTGCCCGGAATCCCCTACCGCCCGACTCGTAATGACCCCCATTGACTTTATACCTCATTTCACGTGTTGTGTAACAATAGTAACCATTGACCAATAATGAAAAGATTTGAACATACACTATGTGGGTCTATGTGCAATCTGGGAGGGTGCACGTCATCTTGTTTGGATATGTGCAATCAATTTTATAGGCTTAAAACAAATTTATCGTCCTTTCAGATGGCTGGACTACATGGGTGAACCAGGGTGGCACACAGGCTTGCCATTCTTGTCTGGCACTTCAAAATGGATTACAGGGTTACGGGTTCCGCACAACATATATTATAGATGCAGGGATCGTTGAGGGGACAGGACATGCTTTATAGAGACAGAGTTGTTTTTCTCAGATCCCAGCTTTTGATCTGGTCATGGGTAGGTCAATGATGTACTGCAGAAGGTGAAAGATACAATGGGCCTCATTACGACCCAGGCGCTAATGGGTAACGGCGCCGTAAAAGGCTGCGGTGCCGTTAACCTATTAGCACCTAATTACGAGGTCCCTTTGCGGGACCCGACCTTAACGGCTGGTTTTATCAGCCGTTAAAGTAGGGACCCGCAAAGGGACCTTGGTGCTAAGTACGGTGCCGCAGCTTGCGGCACCGTACTTAGCGCTTTCCCCATTCCAATTGAGCCCTATGGGGAAAAAAT
Source organism: Ambystoma mexicanum (assembly GCF_040938575.1). Taxonomy (NCBI): domain Eukaryota; kingdom Metazoa; phylum Chordata; class Amphibia; order Caudata; family Ambystomatidae; genus Ambystoma; species Ambystoma mexicanum. The sequence goes on along the minus strand of NC_090931.1, from coordinate 121,858,430 downwards.
GGGGAAGGGCCATGGAGAAAGGGGGAATTACCGCCCCGTCAACATTGTAATGGGGTGGTAATTCCCCCTTTCTCCATTGCGAAGTCAGTAACTTACTGGCATGGGCCATGGTGCTAATAGCACAATGGTCTTCCGCCAGGGTCTTAATGAGGCCCAATGTTTGTAATGTGGCTTCTTCGTGCCTAGTCTCCTGTGAGATTGGACCTTCAGCAGAGCTGCCAAGGGGAGGAGGGCGAGGGAGGCGCTGGGTACGCTGTGCGCGGTCAGCAGGAGGGGAGAGCTGCAGCCCTGCAGGCTGCAATTCCCAGTGAGGCCTAAATTGGTGGCTCTAAAATGGAGTCTATGTGTAACACAAAATGGAGTCGGAATCAGACTACAGGATGAGCCGTGCAGCCCCATGTGTCGACCCGCAGCCATCCCGTATCCCGAGCCAAGGTGCATAGGTGGCTGTTGGGCGAGTCATAGGCCGCACGTGGGTGGGAAATGGAGGGGAGGGGGGTCCTAGAGACCTTTCCACCCATACATTCCCCCCTTTCGTTACTTAAGTAACGAATATTGTAACTCACCCAACCTGCTTCGTTCCTTTTCATCAACTACTGCTTCATCCTAGGCCGGTGTCCCTTTTATTGGCATCCAAGCCCTAGATACTCCCCGGAGGCTCTGTCCTGCTCTAGGATACTCATCAGGGGTGCAGGTCATGTATATACATCCCCCATCTCCTTCCAAGTCCACCCATACCTTCTTATACCATTCTAGTGTGTGGGGCTCCTTTATTGTGGTGTGGTATAATCTGTCCACTATGTCCCCATCATAGTATAATGCTACCATTCTATATTTAGGGCCAGGGTCATCACCTGTTTGCACTTGTGCCTCTTTTGTCAGTTGTGCCGCTCCTCTAGCGTTGCCCATTGTCACCATCATCATTGCACCATTAGGGACTGTGTTTGCGCAGCACCGAAGACCCAGCTGGCACACACAAAAAATCAAAAGCAAAAAGACGATGATGAGTATCAAAAATTTGACAGTCATTCCTAGCCAGGAAGGTACCCAAGAAAAAATGTTGTTGAACCATGAGCTGGGCTCCACTCCACCTTCTTTCTTCATCCGTTCGCCCAGGTTGTCTACGGCTGTGATAACGTGGGACAGTGTTCCATTGTCTGCATCTGCAGAAGGTACGAAAGTGCAGCATGCGCTCCCGATTTTTTGGCAAACAACTCCATCTCTGGCCGTCAACAGGTCTAGGACATACCTGTTCTGCATTGTCATTAGCCACAGAGCCCTTAGCTCCACCTTGATCACGTTGAATCCTTCTTCTGTGTCGTTGGCCAGTTGGATCAGCTCCCAACGTGTAATCTGAAGCTATTTTGTGTTGGCTCTTGCTTGGAGGGAGGCAAAAAATGTTTCAGCAGAATTAAACAACCAGAACCTGTCTGGGATCTGCACCAAAAGTTCTGTTGATGCTTTCGATATGTAATTAGATGATCTCCTGGTTCTGGAGAGCAGATGTTTCATGTCATCTGCAGACAGGGCATACATGGGTGTCTTGGCTGTTGGTTGCTCATCCTGAGGATCTTGGACAGCTCGTAATCCCTTTCCCCCTTCGATATGACTCTCTGGAACCACCATCAGAGCAGAGTGCAGCGTTGCCAGAGAACATGTGCCCCTCCATGACTGTGGGAGGTGCAAGTATGCCTGTTTACCGCAAACCCAGTAAGTGTCCATTAGGGCTGCAGTCCCTTTCTTCATGTCCGGTATGATGAGCGTTTTGTTGCAGTTTTCATTTGTGCGCATGTGGACTTTCCCTTCACCAAGGAAGCATAGTTCATAGGTGATTTCTTTTTGTAGTTTGATGGGCTTTTCCAGCGCTATGACCCACATGAGCTTTGTGATTTGTTCGTCCATACTGGAGCGCACGTTTTCTGAACCCATTGCAATGTTTCTGCAGCCAACCCTCGTAACGCTTCTACTTTACATAACACTTGCTTTTCTTTCCATTTGTTGTCTGAGTACAATGTCCCTTTAATTACTAAAAATGGTTCCTTCAAGCACACCACTCCTTGGGTTCTCGAGTAGCAGGTTTTTTATTTTCCAGGATTTCAAAAGAAACTGTGTGTGCCTGGAAGGTGTTCTTTATTCTACAAAAGGTGGGATGAAGGAGACACTGGGCATCTGCAAGAGGTAATTCTTGTGGCAGGAGCACCTTGGGAGTGCCTGAGGCGTGGGGTATTAAAGAGCACACATAGCAGCTCTCATTTGTAGTTTGTTTGGCAGTGGAGCTCATGTCTGCATACCATTTGTTGAACTGGTGGGGGTGTCTGGGATCCTCTATTGTGTCTCCTCCTAACACATAATATTCATCATAAAATCCTCCTCCCAACCGCCCTTTTCCTTCTGTTGGTTTTGGTGCTCTCTCTCTCTCTGTTTCTGTTCACTCTGTAGTATTCGAGGTGTTCCCTCTTCCCCCTTTTTTCCCATTCATCATACAAGGCCATGACTCTCCTGGCTGTTACCGCATTCTCTTCCTTTATGCTTGTGGGCGATTCATAACCTATGGGTGTCTGAAATGTTGGTGTTACTGCGGGAGTGGTGTCATCATATAGCCAGGAAATGCAGACGGTTTTGGGTCATTTAATTCATAAACATTGTACTCAGAGGAGTTTACGGGGTGGCTTCTTTATTACTTGTGTATCGGAGAGGTGGGCACCACAAGTTATTTTCTTCTCTTTCTTTCTTTATTTAAATTATATATATAAGATTCACCTTCAGTGTCAGGTAAAATTGGAGCTGCCAGTTTAAATCTAGTCCTATAGCACCCGGACCTTAATAAACTGCAAATGAAGAAACAAGGCAACTCTGCCTTATTAAAACTGGCGCATCTCAGTTGGCCCTTCTGTAGGGCTGCAAATTTTCGAAAAATTCGATTTTTTCTTCAATATCTTATTGTAATCAAATATGAAAAGTCAAATATATCTATGTATTTTTAGACAGGAATGTTTATTCACATTCTTATGTATTGATTCACATTGCACTGTGTTGGGCGATCAAATTTTTGCCTTCAATATACATTCTGCCAATGCATTTCGGTTTAAACCTTCGTCAGGGCTGTATAAAGGCACTTGATTACATCATCAAGTTAGTCATAATAATGTATTCATAAATTTAAGTACACTATTCGGTTTAAATACAATATATTAACAAATTCACACATACCATTTGGATTGTCCCACGTATATGCAATAGTTCCGCCGAATGAAAAATAAACAACCAACAAAAGCCATTTAGTTTCAGCATTATAAGTTTTGTATGCATTGATTTTTAGGACAGAAACCAGTCCTACCTGATCGCTTTAAAGGCGTTTTCTATAGTTTCGCAGCTGTGTGTGTTTAAATGCGTAGCGAGGCGCATATGTCCATCGTCTCTCTGTTAAAGAGATAGGTGGTTTAGACAGCCATTCTGATGTTGTTATATCTAATGTAGAGCGCGGCGAGTGTTCGCCGATGCTTACCTGGAGTTCCAGCGTTGTCCTGCGGTCTATAGAGAGACGTGTGCGCGCAGGCGCCTGTGTGTTTCATTTAAACGTTTTCATGGAGACGGTTGCGAGGCGCCGTGGTCCAACCGGGTTGCCGGAGCACGTACGCCTCGCGCCCCACCCCCGGGTGATTACCCTGGGGCGGGGATGTCTCCATGGAAACCTCTGTTCCACTATATGCAATAGGTCCAGCTGTCAATGCCTATGCGTTACTCCAAATTCGGATAGCTAGACATACTTTTTGTGATTACACATGGGTTCCTACGGTGCATTACGTATATTTCATAATATATGTGCTATACTATTATTCAAAATGTGCAAGCAGCAGTCTTTCACCCAGAGTGATTTCTAAACAATTAAAGCATGCAATGATTATTCAAAAAGGGTATAAATGTTAATCCCAGTGTCTAGATAAATCGGTCTCATGCACCAATGCCTGGAGTACATCTGAGGTTGTTCTGCATCTGTAAGTATATATGCAAAATCGGAAATTCTAGATTACAAAAAACACATATAGTTAATCTCGTCATTCATTCCTTTTGGTATTAGAGAACTCAAACGGTCAATCCAGAAGGTTTCTCGTTGATCCATTGTTCGTTGGAAGTTTTCATGTGAATCTCTCTTTTCCACTATCTCTAGGATAGCAAAACGTATTTGTGCCAAGTTATGTTTCTTGTCTTGCCAGTGTCTGGCCACAGCCGAGGTTTTGTTATTATTGCGTATACAAGATCTGTGCTCATTCCATCTTGTTTTAGCTGTTCTCACAGTTTGGCCAACGTAATGTAAACCACAAGGACATTTTATAGTGTATATCACGTTTTCAGAGTCACATGTCCCGAAACTTCTTAATTTTATGGTTTCTCCTGTATACGGATGTCTCAAGGTATCCCCTTTCATTATGTAGCCACAGTTGTTACAATTCAGGCAGGGAAAGGTACCACATCTTTTCGTAGTTTTCTTTTTGTGTGCTGGTTTGGTTTTTACCAATTTATCCTTGAGATTATGGCTTCGTTGATGTGACTCTGAAAACGTGATATACACTATAAAATGTCCTTGTGGTTTACATTACGTTGGCCAAACTGTGAGAACAGCTAAAACAAGATGGAATGAGCACAGATCTTGTATACGCAATAATAACAAAACCTCGGCTGTGGCCAGACACTGGCAAGACAAGAAACATAACTTGGCACAAATACATTTTGCTATCCTAGAGATAGTGGAAAAGAGAGATTCACATGAAAACTTCCAACGAACAATGGATCAACGAGAAACCTTCTGGATTGACCGTTTGAGTTCTCTAATACCAAAAGGAATGAATGAAGAGATTAACTATATGTGTTTTTTGTAATCTAGAATTTCCGATTTTGCATATATACTTACAGATGCAGAACAACCTCAGATGTACTCCAGGCATTGGTGCATGAGACCGATTTATCTAGACACTGGGATTAACATTTATACCCTTTTTGAATAATCATTGCATGCTTTAATTGTTTAGAAATCACTCTGGGTGAAAGTCTGCTGCTTGCACATTTTGAATAATAGTATAGCACATATATTATGAAATATACGTAATGCACCGTAGGAACCCATGTGTAATCACAAAAAGTATGTCTAGCTATCCGAATTTGGAGTAACGCATAGGCATTGACAGCTGGACCTATTGCATATAGTGGAACAGAGGTTTCCATGGAGACATCCCCGCCCCAGGGTAATCACCCGGGGGTGGGGCGCGAGGCGTACGTGCTCCGGCAACCCGGTTGGACCACGGCGCCTCGCAACCGTCTCCATGACAACGTTTAAATGAAACACACAGGCGCCTGCGCGCACACGTCTCTCTATAGACCGCAGGACAACGCTGGAACTCCAGGTAAGCATCGGCGAACACTCGCCCGCTCTACATTAGATATAACAACATCAGAATGGCTGTCTAAACCACCTATCTCTTTAACAGAGAGACGATGGACATATGCGCCTCGCTACGCATTTAAACACACACAGCTGCGAAACTATAGAAAACGCCTTTAAAGCGATCAGGTAGGACTGGTTTCTGTCCTAAAAATCAATGCATACAAAACTTATAATGCTGAAACTAAATGGCTTTTGTTGGTTGTTTATTTTTCATTCGGCGGAACTATTGCATATACGTGGGACAATCCAAATGGTATGTGTGAATTTGTTAATATATTGTATTTAAACCGAATAGTGTACTTAAATTTATGAATACATTATTATGACTAACTTGATGATGTAATCAAGTGCCTTTATACAGCCCTGACGAAGGTTTAAACCGAAATGCATTGGCAGAATGTATATTGAAGGCAAAAATTTGATCGCCCAACACAGTGCAATGTGAATCAATACATGAGAATGTGAATAAACATTCCTGTCTAAAAATACATAGATATATTTGACTTTTCATATTTGATTACAATAAGATATTGAAGAAAAAATCGAATTTTTCGAAAATTTGCAGCCCTACAGAAGGGCCAACTGAGATGCGCCAGTTTTAATAAGGCAGAGTTGCCTTGTCTCTTCATTTGCTGTTCTTTATTACTTGTGCCATTTGGTTGCCTTGTGCCATCATGATGGGTACCTTGCTCCCATATAAGTCTGACGCCATCCCATATAAGGTGTGTACCTTGTTTTATCATGCTCATTCCATTCTCTCCCCCCTCATTTATATCGATAGATATAAATGCTACCGCCCAGTATATCACTAGGCCAAACATCATGGCAGCAAACATTATTGCACACATAGCCAATCCATACTCATAAGAATATCTACGCAAGTAAAAATTAGTATTGCCATTTCTATCTATTCTAACGTTGTTTGCAGCGGGGGCCCCCTCCGGTGCCATCATTTCTCTTACATGATGATACATAAAAGTGAGTTAAGCAACCTAGAAATACATTTTTGATATTTTCTCTTGTTGTTACCTATATCTTATATGATCATGTGTATATTTAAAGCAAGAAATAACTTTAAAATGAAGAAAGGAAAAAAAGAGATAAAGAGAAAAAGAAGGAAAGAGAGAAAGAGAAGGAACAATATATTTTCTTTATGCCATTACCATTATTATATACATAATCATAGTTTTTACTCATTTCGCCCCCCTTTTCACTGTCACATGTGCATCATGAAATTCACGTTTTTCATTTATCCAGTTTGTGTTTCCCCATTGTTCACCCCTTCTTCTGTGTCCTGTATTACACTGTCATATGCTTTTCGTACATCTGTTAAATGTATCCAATATCTCAGGCCCTTTACTTTGAAAGCTGCGGGTGTGCAATACACCACTTCATAAGGACCATGAAATCTTGGAGCGTTCCACTGACGAACAAAACTCCTCACATACACCTTCTCCCCTGGAATTAGCTGACCTGTTGGACTATCTGCTGCCGGTGTTACAGTGTCACATGATTCCTCACATGTAAATGGTGGGGCTAGATGTCTTGTTATCATACAAGCTGCCCTTGTGAGTTTTGTCAAATATTTGTTAAACTCTTCCCCTAGTACTGTAGCACTTCTATGGGCATCTGATTGTCTGCAAAGGGGAGAGTGTCCTGTGTGCATGAGTCTCCCCATCACTATTTCCTGGGGGGACAAGTGGTGGTCCTTGCTGGGTTGGTTCCTGAGTTCAAACAAAGCCAGGGGTAAGCAATACACCCAGTTTCTTTTTAAGGTGAAGCACAATTTTGACAATCTCCCTTTCAGGAGGCCATTTATCTTCTCAACTACGCCATTAGATAGCGGTGATAAATAGTACATAACGTGTGTGTTATACCCAGCATCGCTGTCACTTCTTTAAATAAGTCATTAACAAAATGTGTGCCGTTGTCGGAGCGAATTACATCACAAATTCCCCAGCGCGGGAACACCTCCCGCACTAAGAACTTAGCAGCACACTTCGCATCTGGGTGGGCGCACGGTCCTGCCTCCACCCATCTTGAAAAGGGACAAACCACTACTATCATGTAACGTGACCCATTGCACCTTTCTCCCATGTCTGCATAATCGATATGCAATTCTCTGAAAGGGCCTGTTGGTTTAGGCAGTGTTCCTCGTAGTGTTCCTAAGGTCATTCCTGATTTATATATCTGACATGTTGTACATTCCACGGGCAATTTTGAAATCTGTTCCTGCAACCCTGGGGTGAACCAATTTTCTTGTATTTCTGCTGCAATCTGTTGTTTAGTATTGTGGGCTGGGAAGTGGAGCTGTTGGAATGCTATATTTAGCAATTTGTGGGGCATCACCACCTTGCCTGTGTTGTTTTGGCGCCAAAGGAGATCAGTTGACGATTGGCTGCATCCTTTTTCCCACAATTCTTTTTCATCATCTGACGCTTCTCCTTGTAACTCTAGTATTTGCGAGATGGGCATAGAATTATACCCATCTGGGCGCTCTTCTTCCACATGCTTCTGCACTAGATACTCACTTGTTTTCTGTTTTGTAAAATAACACACTTCTTTCGCGGCGGCGTCCGCTGCCTCATTCCCGAAAGAGATGATGTCATTGTTATTTGTATGGGCCTAGCATTTCACTATGGCTGCAATTGTAGGTTCCTTTAATGCTTCTATCAATTCCTTTAGTAATTCAGCATGCTGCACCGGGGATCTGTCTGCTCGGTGGAACCCGCTTAACCCCACCTGGCCAATCCCCCATGAACTGTTGTAGTCATGTATGCTGAATCTGTATAAATGGTTACTGCACATCCCTTAGAGGCATGTAGTGTTTCAATGAGTGCTGCTAGCTCTGCTGCTTGGGCTGAGCAATGCACTGGCAGTCTCTGTTGGACAAGTACTTCATATTCATCTTCTTCCAGTCTCACGACTGCTATCCCCATGTGTTTCTCTCCTGTTTCTGAGTTTATGTGAGGCTGACCCGTCTATAAAATATATTTCTCCTTCAGACAAGGCATTCTCACTCACTGTGGGTGTATCTCCCTCCTCGCCATTGTATGTAGCGCAATCGTGTGTTTGCATGTCTTCCACAGTGCAGGCTTCTAAAAATAAATGTAGCAGAATTAACCGTCTTACACCTTACTATGTGTATGTTTGTACTGGACAGAATAATTTCATATGCTTTGGCTCTTTGCGTGGTCAATGTACTTTTAGATCTTTCCAGTATAGCAAATAGTGAAGGTTCCACGAACAATGTCACAGAACCAACCATCACAATTGTTGCACTTTTTTCATGGCGGACGCTGCTGCTGCGAGTGATTGTTCGCACGCAAGGTGTCCTTGCATCACTGCATCTAGTGTGCCGTTGTAGTACGCTAGTGGCTTGTGATCCAGAGAGGATTTTTGGATTAATATTGCTGACATGAGTGTCCCATCACAATGTGAAAATAAGTAGAACTTGCGCTCATAATCTGGATTCGCGAGTACTGGTGCTGTTGAGATAAACTCTTTTAGTGTGTCAAAAGCCTCACGCATCTCTGCACTCCATTGTATTTCTGTACTCTCTCTTTGCGCTCCTTTTAGTGCCTGCAGTAGTGGTTTTGTGTATTCTGCATATTCTGACATCCAGGTGCGGCATTAGTTACACATGCAGAGGACTTTTTGCAATTCCTTCACTGTTTTTGGTTCATTTACTGCACGTATTGCAGCTGCTCTGTCTGGTATGATTCTTTTACCATCTTTTGAAATCAATTGTCCCAGGTACAACACCTCTGCCTGACAGTATTGTAGTTTCTCTTTGTCCACCTTGTAACCTTTGTGGGCCAATAATGTCAAAAGTGTAACAGAATCTTTTCTACACTCATCTTCATTCTTACCACAAATGAGGAGGTCATCTACGTATTGAATGATCGTGCTCTCCATGACAATATTTCCTAGATATTCATGCAGAATTATGTTAAAAATACTTGGGCTCTCACAATAACCTTGGGGTAACCTGTAGTGTTCGTATGGTTTCCCTCCCAAAGTGAATGATGTCAAGTATCGAGATTCTGAGTCTAATGGCACTGAGAAAAATGCATTTTTCAGGTCCACCACCGTAAAGTCCGATGCATCTTTAGGAATGCTACACAGAATTGATGCAGGATTTGGAACTAGCGGGAACTCTTTCTGTATGACTTGATTGAGGGGGAGTAGGTCTTGGATCATTCTCCACGCCCCACCCTTTGCTTTCTTGATGGGGTAAATACAAGTGTTACATGGTGAGTTTGAGGGCACTATTATTCCTTGTATTAACAATGCATAAATAGTCTCGTTTATCTCCTCTTCTGCTTCCTGGGACAGGGGGTACTGTTTCACTCTAGGCAATAAAGCTCCAGGCTTGAGTTTTATTTTTACAGTCGTGACCTCATGCAACAGCCCTACATCGTGTGGGCCGGTAGCCCACAATTCATGTGGCACAAGCTGCATGTCATCTTTGAAAAAGGATGGGGGTGCTCCCACTACCACCATTAGCTGTACTGGCACTTGCCTTGTTTGTGTCATGATATCACAGGGGATTGCTATCTCCATTATTATTTCCCTGTCACTGTCTGAATCTGTAAAAAGGTCCTCATCTGACAAATCTCGCAATGGGATGTTGGCGCATTCACCATTGGTACCCATGTATGTCCATTGCAATAACCACTATTCTTTGCTGTGATACCTGTACAGCATGCAAATCTAGGGACATCACTGTTCCTGGCACTATCTCTGGGCGTGCTACAGGGCGAAAAACAAACTCTGCGGGTACCCTCCACTCATGGCGTCTTAGCTGTGGGACCACTCGCGCTAGTGTTTTTAACCCCTGGATGAACATGTCTGGGTCTACAGGTATGCCGCGTATTTCCGGTGCTGTTGCTCGTGAGTGTACTAGCAACATCACCCGCAACGGGCAGATCCCTGGGGTTGAGAAAACTATTCCTCTCTCTGTGAATGAAATTGTCATGTTGAGCTTGCTGAGGAGGTCCCTCCCCAGCAAGTTAATTGGTGATTCTTCATAGTACAATAAAGGTGCTCGTATTGTTTTTTCCCCCTACTGTTACATCCAAATCTTCTGTGTAAGGAACTTCGACCACCGCCCCAGAGAACCCATGGGTCTACAATTTACGATTAGATGGCAGAAACCTGTCTTCTCGTAGGCATGATTTTTCAGATCCTGAATCTATCAATAAAGATGAATTGTCTATTCCCTATCTCCGCCCACACCAATGGTTCCTCTGCTGCATTGAGGGTCTTTGATAGTACTGGACACGCAAGTGCTCTCTGTGGGCTGTCCTATGCTGCGTGTCTCGTTGTTCCCCCATTGTCAAAAACATTTCCTGATACTACAGCCACTCTACCATAGGGTGCTGGCGCACCATTTGCTGTTTTGATAAAAGGATGTTTGCCCTGTACGGGACCCATGAGCTCAATTACTTGTGGGTGATGTTGTATGTGACGTGGCTGTGCCCTACGTTCATCTGTTTATGTCTGTTCTTGTGGTTCTCCTCCTCCTCTATCGCCCGTAGGCAGCCCATATGGGCTTCATGGGTGCAGGTGGCCATAATGCTGCTGATTTTGATATGAATTCATGCGTCTACTTCTACAGAGAGAAGTGTCCCCACCTCCCACAATTCCAGCAATTCCCTTGTCCCCCTCGCGGACTCGAACCTCCATACATATCCACCATGCCCTTCGTACCTTGGACTGCCACCTCTCTGCCCCCTGTACCCACATCCTCCTCCTCGGGCGTTCCGCACTTGCCACTGTGGCACTCCATATTGCTCTTCACCATTCCATTGCTTTTGTCCATTTCCTGCCCAATTAGCTGCCATTCTAACTTGCAATGCTGTTGGCCCTTCTTCCTCCTCTCGTTATCTATCTGTGGGGAGTGCGGCTATAGCAGCTGTGACCTTCACCAATTTCGTCTGTATTCATTTTGCCTCGTCTGTCAACCTTCTCTGTGCTATCTCTCTCTCCCTTTCTTTGATCCTTTTACAGTGGTGTACTATAATACTTTATATCTCAGGCCAACCTTTGGCTTCAATCCCAGTTATTTTGTTGGGTGCCTTCTGAACCTCTTTCGGGAGCCCTCTTTTTATTATAAAGTAAAATAATGATGTTGACTGGTCCCAGGCCGTACCTGTTTCTGCTCTCCACATCTACTGCACCCGCAAAATGAAAGCCATTGCATCTTCCTCATCATTTATTGTACATTGCATTATTGACTGTAAATCTGGGGTGTCTGGGAAGGTGTCTCTTAACACGTCCAAAATTCGTGCTCTCACTATATTGAAAGAGGCCCCATCATGTCTGTCACAATAGAAGGTTATTCCTGGGAAGCCTGCCTTGGCCCACACCCAATCAGCCTGGTCACCTACTGCGGATACCAGAAAACTTTTAACATCTCCCACCGCCAGAGGCATTCCTGCAGTGTGTTTCTCAAATGCATATATCCACTTGCTCCACCACCAGACAACGGAGGTAATAATTTCAGTAAGTTAGCCTTATACATCTGTACCCAGTGTATATAATTGGGCCTCCCACCCCCCGATGTATCAAGGGCAACTGCAATCTGCTTTTTGTTCCTTTTACCAGTACTCACCTTTGACCCTCTCTTTTCCAATACTGCCATTCTGCCCACTCGGCTTCTCAATCTCCCATTCCACTCCTCTTCCATGATCCTCCCCAGGGGAGTTTCATCTAACCTCACTGCTCCTCCTGCTGTGATCCCTATCTGTCTTCTCTCCATATCGTCTTCCTCTATGTCACACCATAACTTTTCTGCTCCACTCACTGTTATTTCCTTCTCCTCTTGTGTCTCCCTTTGCCATGGGTTGCTGTCATGACCCGTGACCCAGAACACCACTGGCATGGTCATGCCAGTTAGGGTTAGGACTCGAGGTTCATTTGGGGCCCCAAGGGACTTACATTATCACCAGGGACCCTCCTGGAGTCAGTCCTGGCGCCTTTGGTTCCAGGCTCATATTTGGAATGTGACTTGAGGGGACTACTTTTTGTGTGGAAGCCTGCAGCCAACATGCAGACACCCACACAGTCTAGTCCCTAAGAACCAGACTGTGTGGTGCAGTGTTTTAGGGTGTGGTAGCCCGGACTACTTTACCTGGACTACTTTACAGGGGTAGGCTATATAAACCACACCCAAGCTAAAGAATGTGCTTCACGTTATTCTGCAGCCAGCAGCGTGACGCTCATTGTGTTCAGAGACCAGCACCCAGCGTTCCTGGAATCGCGGACCTGCAGAGGAGACAAAAGAACATCATTAGCAGTCCCAGCTTACCTGCAGCTTTCCATCCTTCGATCCCGGCTGCTCGCGGTCTTCCATCCCGTTGGCAGTATCTTCAGGACATCACGCAAGCACCAGAACAAAGCACCTGGAGGGGAGAGAGAAAAAGGGTCAACGTTAAACAGGTTACTCAAGGCAATCACAGCAGTAACCATAACCTCCTCACCTGGCTGGGCATATCTTGGCCGGTTCCGGTCCGGAAATCACTGCACGCCCAGAAAGACCATCGCAACCTGAAAAGGAATAAAGAATACAGGTTAGCCCAAAAAGACATTAGCGCGCCGCACTTCGCGCTGAATCTACCTTTCTTCATATGCTCCGCGTCCATAAATCCCGGCAGGAGCCTGACCCAAGCAGCGCACTCAGCGAACCTCTGCACAACTAAGGGGGAAACAATCAGGGAAAGACATTAATAGCACGAAAGAAAAGCAAAGGCCTTCAGAGACTGCTATAATCGAACATACCTCCTTAAAGACAATTGAATGGGTTGGCACCAGTGAAGTGAACTCGGTTGCTTCAACCCACAGAAAACTACGCGCCCCTGTGTAGAAAGCAGGTCGGAGAGCACGCCAGATATCATAGCAAGGTGAGGAGGGGGCCATCAGGTCGAGTCCATGGGGCTGGTGAGAGGAAACAAAATCTGTGCCTAAGTCCAGCCCTCCTGTGTTTTCAGGCCCATCTGCCATAGAAGACATCATTCCGAATTGAGAACATCCGGGGGTGATCCGGCAACCAGGGCATACGGGCGTCCCTGTGGATATCAGGTGAGCGTAACAGAACGCAAAGCCTCATCACAAAATCCACCTGGGCGCCATGGAGACTTCAGAAATGGACCAACTGGCCCAGTTATTAGGACAATTACGCACCAAAGTGCATTCGGCTAGGCAAGAGACTAATACCCTGCGAAGGGCTCTTGTTGTCACCAAGGACCGCACTGAAGAACTCAGCAGGCAACTACTGCAATCACAGGCCGGGCAAGCTCCATTACCTGTGACAACTTCGCCGGCACAGGCAACCACGTCGTCTACTGCTCCAGTGCAAATCAAGTCACCCAGTCCACACACCCAATTAATTTCCATATTTTCCTCAGAACTGGCTATCCAGCCTACTGGCACCCTGACTCGGGAGGACCGGCCATCAGCTCTTTCCAGAGCCCCATTTCTATTCAATTGGGTAAGCTACACCACCCTCCTACATAACCCATTGCCCCAATATTCTTAAGTGGCTCCCTCAACGAACTAAATGTTCTACTTCCTTTCTCTCCCTTGGTACCCTGCTCGTTAGTTTTCGAATGATAACCTACCTGTGATTTGATTGTCAATATGCACTAAATTGAATATTATATATTATTGTAATAAATCCTTGCTTTTTGTAAACCACTTCACCCTCACTCACTATCACCACCTAATAACCTAACCAACAAAACCATGCTCTTATACCTGTCTTTTCAATTGCCTCCTGTATATCCTGAAAGTATCATGTGACGTTTCTTGATCACGCTTCAATGTTGATTTTTTGCCAATCCAATTGTGGTTCACAACAATGTCACTGCGTCACTCACTGAACCAAACCACTTAACCACATGCACCACTCACAGCCCTGAAAAAGACTTAGGTCGAAATGCGCGTCGGCTGTGTGCACTCACCTATGTTGAACAACTGGCATTTTCTGCCACGCTAATGTTTTCCAATTGCTCTGATGTTTTGTTGAAAACAACAATGAAGCAATAATTTAGAAGCACCAACATGACTCTTCTGACCTGATGATGATCCTAAACCATTAGCAAATCAGCTAAATCCTTGGATTATTGAATCTCCCCCTGCACCCAACATCATCCACAGGTTTGCCATCCCATCTACTCAATACCATTTTAGTTGTAGTGGACCTATTTTCTAAAATGGCACACTTTATCCCTTTCAAAGGCTCTCCAGATGCATCCCAGCTAGCAAAGGTGTTTTTGGAAAACATTATCAAGCTGTATGGATTCCCTTCAGTCCTGGTCTCTGATCGAGGGAGCCAATTTGTATCAAACTTCTGGAAAAAGTGCTGCGCTATGGCTCGCATCGACATACGGCTATCCACCAGCCATCACCCCCAAACGGATGGTCAAACAGAGAGGACCAACCAGACTCTCGAACAATACCTACGATGCATGCTGCATCAAGTCAAGGGAACCTAGAGAGATCTATTATGGATAGCAGAATATGCTTACAAGAATTCTGTACATTCCATCACTGGGCAAACACATTTTTTCACCCTCTACGGCAGAAATCCACATATTTCAGAACTTGAAAACGCCCTCCCAACCTCGAAATGCCGGCTGTAAAGACTCTTCATGCAAACATCACTCAGGCCTTTAAAAAGGCAACAGAGCAGTTAATCCAAGGCAAAAGTAATCAAAAAAGGTTTGCAGACCAACATCGGAAAAAGGCTCCTGACTTTCAGATAGGAGACAAAGTTTGGCTAGCAACAAAATACATACCACTAAAGGGAACCCAGACTTTTCACTCTTGCTATTTGGGGCCTTATCCTGTTCAAGTCATCATCAACTCGGCAGCAGTTAAACTAACATTGCCAGCTAACATGCAAATTCATCCAGTGTTCCACGTCTCACTGCTAAAACCAGTACAACCCGGTACACGAGTTAAACCACCACCTGAACCCATCATGATCAATGGAGAACCCGAATACAAAATGAAAGAAGTCCTGGATTCCAAATATACCAGATCCAAACTATACTATCTAGTCGATTGGAAGGGTTATGGCCCTCAAGACAGATCTTGGGAACCTAGTGAGAATATTCATGCACCACGTTTAATTAGAACGTTTCATCGAAACTTTCCAGACAAGCCTGGACCAGGCAGAAGAATCACCTTAGGAGGGGCCTTGGGGGGAGTGCTGTCACAACCGTGACCCAGAACCCCACAGGCATGGTCACATGCCAGGTAGGGTTAGGACTTGGGGTTCATTTGGGGCCCCAAGGGCCTTACATTATCTCCAGGGACTCTCCTGGAGTCAGTCCTGGCGCCTTTGGTGCCAGGCTCATATTTGGAATGGGACCTGAGGGGACTACTTTTTGTGGGTGAAGCCTGCAGCCAACATGGAGACACCCACACAGTCTAGTCCCTAACCAGACTGTGCGGTGCAGTGTTTTAGGGTGTGGTAGCCCAGACTATTTTACCTGGACTACTTTACAGGGGTAGGCTATATAAACCACACCCAAGCTAACGAACTTGCTTCGCGTTATTCTGCAGTCAGCAGCGTGATGCTCATCGTGTTCAGAGACCAGCACCCGGTGTTCCTGGAATCGCGGACCTGCAGAGGAGACAAAAGAACATCATTAGCAGTCCCAGCTTACCTGCAGCTTTCCATCTTTCGATCCCGGCTGCTCGCAGTCTTCCATCCCGTTGGCAGTATCTTCAGGACATCACACAAGTACCAGAACGAAGCACCTGGAGGGGAGAGAGAAAAAGGGACAATGCTAAACAGGTTACTCACGGCAATCACAGCAGTAACCATAACCTCTTCACCTGGCTGGGCATATCTTGGCCGGTTCCGGTCCGGAAATCACCGCACGGCCAGAAAGACCATCGTGACCTGAAAAGGAATAAAGAATACAGGTTAGCCCAAAAAGATATTAGTGCGCCGCACTTCACGCTGAATCTACCTTTCTTCATACGGTCCTCATCCATAAATCCCGGCAGGAGCCTGACCCAAGCAGCGCACTCAACGAACCTCTGCACACCTAAGAGGGAAACAATCAGGGAAAGACATTAATAGCACGAAAGAAAAGCGAAGGCCTTCAGAGACTGCTATAATCAAACTTACCTCCTTAAAGACACTTGGATGGGTTGGCACCAGTGAAGTTAACTCGGTCGCTTCAACCCGCAGAAAGCTACACGCCCCTGCGCAGAAAGCAGGACGGAGAGCACACCAGACATCATGACAAGGTGAGGAGGGGGCCATCAGGTCGAGTCCAAGGGGCTGGTGGGAGGAAACAATATCTGTGCCTAAGTCCAATCCTCCTGTGTTTTCAGGCCCATCTGCCATAGAAGACATCATCCTGAATTGAGCACATCCAGGGGGAATCCGGCAACCAGGGCATACAGGCGTCCCCGTAGATACCAGGTGAGTGTAACAGTTGCTCTAGTTCTATTATCCTTGTGGGCTCCCTTTGTATTCGAAACAATATCTCCCCCTTTCTCCACCCTTCTTCTGTGGACCTGTAAGGTGTTTGTCCCTTAACCTTGACAATTTGTTTCGAGCCAATGATAACCTGGAGTCTAGATCATCTGAATTTTTCATTATCTATCGCTGGGGTGCTCACCTGTCCACCCTCTCTGGGGCATTCATATGGGGATGGCGCTGTAGGCCGTGGTGTAATTGTAGGTGTGGGCTTCGATACATACACTGGGTCACTATATCCCTCGGCGGGCACTGGTTTATTTAAGAGGGCATATAATCGTATCACTTCTACTGGGCCTCCCTTCCCCTCATCCTCCTTTGCACTATTTTCTGTTGCCATGGGGGAAGGGCTCTGTTCATTCATCTGCTCCTTTCTTTTTATTGGAGGCACTTCTTCAAACAGCCTCCACAAATCTAGTATGTCTCTCCGATTCTGCAATTGTTTTCCCTTATATTTTACAAACAAACATGTAGCCACCATGTCCAACACACTTTTATCAAAAGATCCTCCTTGGGCCATACCTGTGGCAGCCCTTCCCCTTTTAGTTCCGTGACCCACTGGTCATGGTACTTTGTTATGCGTTCTGCATAACCTGGTGAATTCCTCCAAATATGGGCCAATGGTATCTCCGCCCCCATGTTATTCTCCCTGACACCACCTCTAATGCCCTATCTTAATGAATGAGGTGTTACATATGTTACAATACTTCTGGTGCCAATAGTATAGCAATTTACCACCTTTGTATGTATTAGGTACCAAATCTTTAAAAGGTCACACTTACAATGACCACTGTTTCATTGAATCATCACGCCTTTATTTTAACAATTTATCAAACCATTGTGATCACAAATATAAAAAAAAGACATGTTCAACATATAACATTGACCGATAGACTTTTTACACACAACATATAACAAACAACTCCCTTTCCTACCCTAAACTATTCTTTGTCAAAGAAGGATTCCGTTTACCTCAGTCCATTACAGCCATATACCCTTAAATTGTCTGCAAAGTTTTCCCATACACTTTCTTAAAAGAGGAAAAAGAAAAAAGTGTTTCTAAGTTCTACTCTGAGTCTACTTCTTATATGAGACCCCTACCATGTATTTTTATTCTCCACGTGTTCCCAGTACTAGTCAAGCGAGCACTATGCGGCGCCGCCTTCCACCCCCTTTCGGAGCTAGGTTTCTGTGTTCCCTTTTACTCTTGTAATCTCCTTAACTCGTCCTAATGGCCATATGCGAAAGAAAGAAAAGAGAAAGTCTCAGAATACCAACTATTCCCTCTTAGGGATTCTTCTCAACTTAAATATATTTCCAACCCTATTATCCCAAACTCTTTTTAGTGTCGCTTGCACTTGATACTCACATGTCTGTCTTGATTCGAAACTCTCCGGACCCGGTCCGTACAGGTGGCGCTGCCCCACACTCAATGGTCACCCCCGGCTCCGGCGAGCGGTACTATGGGTTTTGTGAAGTGGGAACCATAACCTTTCGCCCTAATGCATGCGCACATCTAAATGTACCAGTTGCCGTAGGCGGGCAGCTCTTTTGAGGGGGCGCACCGTGCATCTCCGCTGTGGCCGGAGACGTCTCGTGCCAAAAGGAACAAAAAGAACGCTATTGCATCAGTCTCACCACTTGAATGTGAGCGTCCCCCAAAAGGCATTTAACACTCCCCAATGAGAGTCAATAATGGACACACCCCTGAAGGGAATGAGACCAAGACCAAGTGCGGCTGAAAGTAAAAAATTCGTTATCTAAACCAATATAGGGCAAGCAAAGAATGCTGCATAGCTCCGAGAGCGCTCTGTCTGGCATTAGAAAACATCTACATGATATTGCAAAACCACGACATCTATGACGTGGGGGCTAGGGATTGCATGAATCAAAGGGATTGGGCAAAGACGATGGATACATATAGAAACTATAATGTCGATGCTTGCTGATTGGCGAGACGTCACATGATGTCGAGTTGAGGCGTGTGGGTCAGCTAGGCTCATCGGGGTGTAGTGTCCGGTCATGAGATGTCCAAGTTGATATATTGTGAACTGCTCTAACATTTGCCCTTGCGGCCACACATACTATTTCACTAATCATTCTAATTTATTCTACCCTGTAAAGAATAAAGGTTGTTAATCTAACATCACACAGAAAACAGCCCATAACTCTAAATTCTTGTAACATATCATTATAAAAACACTGTATGATAAAGAGGCTACTTAGGGGCTCAGGTGCTCGGTTATGGGGTACATGTCTGAAATACCTCCAACAATTGGTTCTGTTAGATCTAAAGGGGACATATTTATAGTGTGTTAGTACAAGAGTAAATATATGACCAGCATGGTCAGTCGGGGTTGGGGTGAGGCTAGGTCATAGCGCACATACCTGGTACATCAAAAAGGGCGGCGGGATATGAAGGGCTTGTTGCCCGTAGTTCGGTGTCCACAGCAGTTTTTATGGTGGCATTGTGTGTCAGGGGGCAGGGAGGAAGTCAAATATTCTGTGTCGGCCCGGCAGGTAGGCAAGGAGGGTTGTTTGTGATAAAGCACAAGCCTTTAGCTGCCGACCCAGCCTGGGGAGGGCAGATGGTGGGTGCAGAATATGCAGTCCAGCAGGAGAGGGGAGAGAGGGCCCTAGCGCTCTTACTTCGTCTGTATTATGGGGTTGCATACATACCACATGAACGAGGGGTAGGAACGAGCCAGCACGGATACATAGGCCCTCATTACGACCCTTGCGGAAAGCGAAAAACGATGGCGGAAATGCAATACCGCCATCGAATAGCGCTCGGTGCGACTATGACCCGTCACCGTAAAGTACGATGCCATTAGCGACACCGTAGTGAACGCCAACGCTAACTGCACCAACTACGCGCGCGCGCGCCATGCCAAACCGTAATCAGCACCATGGCGCAAGGGTACGCGAATTCCGACCCTAGCGGACATGTACTTAACGCCATCAAGCACGGCGGAAAGTACCATTCCGCCATGGTGAGAAGTACGGCATCGCGAATCAACCGTAAACGGCCCCACTGAGTGCCTGTACACCGCTCCCTGGCCACATAGTACAACTCCCCGTAGGTGCAACGAAGTCACAATGCAACCAGTGAAATGTACAAGTCACCCATGCATGCCAACGAACAAAAGAATCACAAGAGGGGCCAATGGGAGCTGCAGGGCACAGATGGCACGAATACAGAAGCCATACCAATGGACATAACCCCAGTCTCCCACCAAGAAACGCACGCAAACACAGGCACCTGTGACCAGCAATATTCCGATAATCACATCATTCCACCAATCCACCTGGCTGACCGGCATCTGTTACACAAAACCTAATCCCCCGCCCCTGAGCATGACATCATCCAAACAGTCATATTGGCAGCCCTCACCCCTGACCTCACTGGGCTTCGTAGGCAAACGCGCCTAGCACAGTACCACGCAACTATACTCCGAAGCTGGAACCCAATGCAGATCTCCTCACAATACATCGCTCCCCAAATAGGAATATGCCACATCACTTGCAAAGAAGAACGCTACACGGCCCATATCAGAATAGAAATTTAATGCACAACAAATTCACCAAGCCCATACAGCCATTAGGCCATGAACTCCAAAACACATTTCACCATTGTGGGCTGCATCCGCAAGAAATGACCAGCTACTTCTTGTGTGACGCCCTGTTCCTTCATGGTACACAGGGGCTACATTCCGTACGAAAAGGCAACATGGAAGCGCCTAGAACCGCAGGGCCGTCCCAATAGGGAGGCACTAGTCCAGCTGAAAGGCCGAAATGTTGCTCCGAGCCACTAGTACTGCGTAAGGGCATGTGGCCCATTGGCGATCGTCCCATAAGATCGTAATGCTGCTCCACTGATTAACACGAAGCAGCAGGTGTCGGGAGTAAAACCCATCTGCAGGAGTGGCATACAGATGGCAGTGGCAAAAGGGGAGGAGATACCTGTCAACCAAAAGAAAAGAAAAAGAAAAGAATGGCCATCAGAACTACATCCGAACAACTCACCTCAATGATCACACTAAATCCACAGCCATATGCATGCTAGCCCACTCCAAAGGATCATCACCACCCCAAAACCACTTGCGACTCATAACTATCCATATCGAGGTGAAAACACCATCACAAACGAGTGTACCTGTGCATGCGTCTGTGAAAACAGAATCCATCAGATGGGATTGGTAACGTGCATGGACACAAGTGTCTGAAGGCGCGTCGAGACAGGGAGGGCTCAACAAGGCCAGATAGACGATGGTCCCACTATGGCAGCCCTGCATCACATAGCGCAGGTGAGGCGGACAGATTCCAAGAAGCCCTGTACATGGCAAACACCGTATCAAATCATCTGCCCATGCATCCATTCATCATTCCCTCATCGCGTAATGATAACGCCTGTTACCATACTCACATAACATGTGAGAATTCCATTGAGTCTGTGCGTTATGCAGCCTGCAAAATCCACTGTGCCCCAGCCCGTAATTCCAGTGTTGTGAAGTAACATGTATTTGGGAACGTCCGGCCTCATCATCCACTTCGCTATTGCGCATCCCAAACTATTCATATCAATCATTGCATCCTCGCCATGGCCCCTGTCCCAAGGACACTGAACAATAGAACGTTATATTTGCAGTCAGACCTGTGGGCATCTCCTCGCCGCTAGCTGAAGACCGAAAGCGCCGCCCTTCGAATTCCTCATTTGCAACATCACGTCGAAAAGGCATCTGTGGCCGCTTGAAATCACAAATTAATCCATCTAGTGCGGCTGTGTGTGAAAATGGCAACTGCCTTCACTCACAAATGGGAGGCCCCGCCCGTCGGTGAACCTCGGTACAGTGATGCATGAGGGTCCACCGTTGCTCGAGTACTACGTTCCACTGACCCTTCACAAGTCTGTTCGCGACTGCATAGAATGCATGTGAAACAATGGGACCATAGCCGAATGAACATATCAACCAATGTTACACGGCCATCGGGTACTAATACATGATTGTAATAGCAAGATGCCATTCCTCGAATTGCAGCGTTGTGTGCGGGACGTGCTCGCCCAAAGGGGAGAGCAGCTTGCACAGGTGGAATGAATCACCACAGGTGGAGGCCATACAGCCTGAAAACACATAAATTGCACGCCCAGTCTCCTCCCACAACCACTCCGAAATGCTACCGGCAGGACTCGCGATGTTGGCCCTGGGGGACCTGATAGCACTGCAAGTACTCCAACTCCAAGAAGAAGACGAACACCAACTACAACCGGCCGCACGGAGGAGACGCAGGAGGAGGAGGAGGGCAAGGCAGGGCCAGCAAGGGCTGCCAGCACAGCCACTACCACCACGCAGGCAGCCCGCAATCCCACGCCTCCGAGCACATCCGTTCAACCTCACTGATGAGCAGATCCACACCCTCTACCGTTTGGACCGGGACACCATAGCCGCCATTGTGGACATGACACAGGCTGACCTTGTCAGCATGATAGATAGCCCAACCGCCATCCCAACCCTACTGAAGGTGGTGTCTGTACTCCACTTCCTGGCCACAGGCACCTACCAGCACACAGTCGGACAGTTGCATGGCATTTCTCAGCCACTGTTCTCACGGACACTATTGCAAGTGCTCGATGCCCTCCTGCAGCACGCAGACGACTACATCTCTCTACCACGCTCGGAGCAGGAAATAACCAACACAAAAGTGGGATTCCATGCACTTGCCGGCATACCGGGTTGCATTGGTGCCATCGACTGCACCCATGTGGAATTGGTTGTCCCACATGCCATGGAGGCCCAGTACCGCAACCGAAAACAATTTCATTCACTGAATGTACAAATGGTGTGTGACTCCAACAGGATCATTACACATTGTTGTGCCCGATTCCCTGGATCAACCCATGATTCTATGGTCTTGAGGAACTCTACAATACCACGCTACATGGAGCGACACGCAGGTAACAGATCCTGGCTACTCGGTGAGTCTCATTTCATGCATGATGATGTGGGGTATGTGATGCGGCAATGACCTGGCAGGAAGGGGGGGGGGGGTGCGTACGTAGCAATGGCATTCCACATAATTAGTTTATCGTCCACATACAGGTGATGCCGGATATCCACTGAAGAGATGGCTCCTCACACCAGTCCGGAACCCACGGGACCAGCATGAGGAGGACTACAACCATGCCCACTCACGTACCCGTGTAGTCATTGAACAGGCATTCGGCCTACTGAAGACTCGTTTCCGGTGCCTCAGCAGGTCTGGCGGGGCACTCCTGTACCGCCATGAGAAGGTTGCAAAGATGGTGATGGCATGTGTCATGCTCCACAACATGTGCGTACGTAGAAATGTGCCCATGCCCCCTGACGCAGAACTGCAAGCACCTGAAGATGGTCATGATGAGGGTGGGGATGTGGCAGCACCTCAAGGAGTCTGCGAGGCACAGGAGGGCCGTGAAATTCGTCAGCATCTCATAGATGCATGCTTCTAGCACTCACGCCTGGTGGCTGATACATGGACACGGGACTCGTGGCACTGTGTGTGTCTGGTACATGCACAATATGGACTGTACGCCTATGATGGCCTAGTACACAAAGATCATTGTCCACACATCTCATTGTTTGATCGTGCATTGTTTATGGCATATGTGATATCATGTTGAACACCCTATCGACCCGCCACCCAAGTGAGCCCAACACACCCCCTCCACCCTCCTACCTCCCCCCCGAACACCAGTGTCCAAAGATGCTCATTGTCAGTGGGCAGTCGCTATTGCAAGCCCCCTCTGCGGGTATCAGGGGCACCCCTGCCTGTGGAGCGCAGGTTCCTCCCAGATCTACGTTGGGGGCTGCCCTGGACGGAACTTGCAACGGATGATGTCTCTGCCTGCTCACGTCCATGCATGTCCCTAAGGGTTTGTGAGAGCTCAGTGAGCACACGGCGCACTGCGGCAAGTTCGGCACATACGTCTTTGGACGTCGCATGCAGTTCCCCCCTCAGGCTCTCGGTGCTTCTCTCCATTTGGACTCTCAGGCTCTCGGTGCTACTCTCCATTTGGACTCTCAGGCTCTCGGTGCTACTCTCCATTTGTGCCCTAAGTGTCTCAGTTGATGTTTCTATGTCTGCCTTAGTGCCCCCACATCCATCGGCATGGTCCTTGAGGAGCGTGGCCAGTTGCTGCTGTTGCACGATTAACTGGTCGAGGGACTGTTGCCTGTGCTGGGTCATGGCCATTTGCGGTGGTGTCACAGAGGGGCTGTTCGCCTCATGTTGCCCTGCCACAGGGCTTGTGGGGGATGGCCAGTCGTCGTCTTGTGGGTGCCCCTGCGTGGTATCCTCATGGTGTACGGGATGGAACAGACAGGGGGATTGGGACAGGTCATGGATGGATCTGACTTCGACATCCCCGTCTTCTGTGTCGGAGCATGCTGCCATTAATGGGGTGTCACCTATGGTGCTGCTGCCACCAGAGGCAGTACCTTCTGTGGCATCCATTGGGGGGACCTGTGGTGGTGCTGTTGTGGGCATGCTGGCTGCTGGGGTGCCTGTTGATGTTCCCTCCTGTGTGCTGCCACTTGATATGTGCTGCTGCCGTGTCTTGATGCGTGCAGCTGAGGTGGAGGGTCTTTGGCCGTCGGTCTTGGCCCTCTTTGCAGGTGTGCTGGTAGGGGTGTCCTGGAGCTCGTCGTTTGGATCGGACCCTGTGGTGGAGTAAAGGAGGGTGAGCGTTATTAATGGGTCTGTGGGAATTGGAATGGCAATGTATCACATGCATTGGGGTGGTACCTGAGGGTGATTTGGGTTGGGGCCTTGGAGGTGCTTTCATTTGTGTGTGGAGTGAGGGTGCAGTTGTTTGGCAGCCTGCAGTTAGGGTGTGCCTGCTGCACGTGTAGTGGGTGTTTTTGGGGTTTTTACTTATTTATGTATTTATTGTGTGTTTTAAAGTGCGCTATCCGGCCAATGTGTGTGGACGTTCTCCTGGCCATGTGTTGCTGTTGCGCTATGTGGACACATGTGAGTCACATGATTGGACATTGTGGATTTGGCATGGTTTTATTTGGGCCACCTACCTGATTCTCCGGATGTCTGCACTCCTTTCTCCATCCCTCCGACTCCCTCTATGCTCTCCATTCCAATGGTGGAGGCACAGATTTCTTCCCAGGGGGTCAACTTGATGGGTGATTCCGACCCTCCCCCGGTGGCTGTGGCAATGTTGCGGTTGGCAGAAAGTATGCTACGGACGCGTATCCGCAGGTCGTCCCACCGCTTCCTGCATTGCTGTGGGTTGCGGGGTGCGGTCCCCACCGCACTTACCCGCTGTGCCACCAGGGCCCATATGGCCTTCTTGTTCGCAAGTGCCGTCCTGGTCATTTGCGTGGAGAAGACGGCGGCGGCATTCTCCTGGAGGGTCTCTGTTAATCATTCTAATTTATTCTATCCTGTAAAGAATAAAGGTTGTTAATCTAACATCACACAGAAAACAGCCCATAACTCTAAATTCTTGTAACATATCATTATAAAAACACTGTATGATAAAGAGGCTACTTAGGGGCTCAGGTGCTCGGTTATGGGGTACATGTCTGAAATACCTCCAACAATTGGTTCTGTTAGATCTAAAGGGGACATATTTATAGTGTGTTAGTACAAGAGTAAATATATGACCAGCATGGTCAGTCGGGGTTGGGGTGAGGCTAGGTCATAGCGCACATACCTGGTACATCAAAAAGGGCGGCGGGATATGAAGGGCTTGTTGCCCGTAGTTCGGTGTCCACAGCAGTTTTTATGGTGGCATTGTGTGCCAGGGGGCAGGGAGGAAGTCAAATATTCTGTGTCGGCCCGGCAGGTAGGCAAGGAGGGTTGTTTGTGATAAAGCACAAGCCTTTAGCTGCCGACCCAGCCTGGGGA
Organism: Ambystoma mexicanum; assembly: GCF_040938575.1. Classification (NCBI taxonomy): domain Eukaryota; kingdom Metazoa; phylum Chordata; class Amphibia; order Caudata; family Ambystomatidae; genus Ambystoma; species Ambystoma mexicanum. The sequence goes on along the minus strand of NC_090931.1, from coordinate 121,832,583 downwards.
GGGCAGATGGTGGGTGCAGAATATGCAGTCCAGCAGGAGAGGGGAGAGAGGGCCCTAGCGCTCTTACTTCGTCTGTATTATGGGGTTGCATACATACCACATGAACGAGGGGTAGGAACGAGCCAGCACGGATACATAGGCCCTCATTACGACCCTTGCGGAAAGCGAAAAACGATGGCGGAAATGCAATACCGCCATCGAATAGCGCTCGGTGCGACTATGACCCGTCACCGTAAAGTACGATGCCATTAGCGACACCGTAGTGAACGCCAACGCTAACTGCACCAAGTACGCGCGCGCGCGCCATGCCAAACCGTAATCAGCACCATGGCGCAAGGGTACGCGAATTCCGACCCTAGCGGACATGTACTTAACGCCATCAAGCACGGCGGAAAGTACCATTCCGCCATGGTGAGAAGTACGGCATCGCGAATCAACCGTAAACGGCCCCACTGAGTGCCTGTACACCGCTCCCTGGCCACATAGTACAACTCCCCGTAGGTGCAACGAAGTCACAATGCAACCAGTGAAATGTACAAGTCACCCATGCATGCCAACGAACAAAAGAATCACAAGAGGGGCCAATGGGAGCTGCAGGGCACAGATGGCACGAATACAGAAGCCATACCAATGGACATGACCCCAGTCTCCCACCAAGAAACGCACGCAAACACAGGCACCTGTGACCAGCAATATTCCGATAATCACATCATTCCACCAATCCACCTGGCTGACCGGCATCTGTTACACAAAACCTAATCCCCCGCCCCTGAGCATGACATCATCCAAACAGTCATATTGGCAGCCCTCACCCCTGACCTCACTGGGCTTCGTAGGCAAACGCGCCTAGCACAGTACCACGCAACTATACTCCGAAGCTGGAACCCAATGCAGATCTCCTCACAATACATCGCTCCCCAAATAGGAATATGCCACATCACTTGCAAAGAAGAACGCTACACGGCCCATATCAGAATAGAAATTTAATGCACAACAAATTCACCAAGCCCATACAGCCATTAGGCCATGAACTCCAAAACACATTTCACCATTGTGGGCTGCATCCGCAAGAAATGACCAGCTACTTCTTGTGTGACGCCCTGTTCCTTCATGGTACACAGGGGCTACATTCCGTACGAAAAGGCAACATGGAAGCGCCTAGAACCGCAGGGCCGTCCCAATAGGGAGGCACTAGTCCAGCTGAAAGGCCGAAATGTTGCTCCGAGCCACTAGTACTGCGTAAGGGCATGTGGCCCATTGGCGATCGTCCCATAAGATCGTAATGCTGCTCCACTGATTAACACGAAGCAGCAGGTGTCGGGAGTAAAACCCATCTGCAGGAGTGGCATACAGATGGCAGTGGCAAAAGGGTAGGAGATACCTGTCAACCAAAAGAAAAGAAAAAGAAAAGAATGGCCATCAGAACTACATCCGAACAACTCACCTCAATGATCACACTAAATCCACAGCCATATGCATGCTAGCCCACTCCAAAGGATCATCACCACCCCAAAACCACTTGCGACTCATAACTATCCATATCGAGGTGAAAACACCATCACAAACGAGTGTACCTGTGCATGCCTCTGTGAAAACAGAATCCATCAGATGGGATTGGTAACGTGCATGGACACAAGTGTCTGAAGGCGCGTCGAGACAGGGAGGGCTCAACAAGGCCAGATAGACGATGGTCCCACTATGGCAGCCCTGCATCACATAGCGCAGGGGAGGCGGACAGATTCCAAGAAGCCCTGTACATGGCAAACACCGTATCAAATCATCTGCCCATGCATCCATTCATCATTCCCTCATCCCGTAATGATAACGCCTGTTACCATACTCACATAACATGTGAGAATTCCATTGAGTCTGTGCGTTATGCAGCCTGCAAAATCCACTGTGCCCCAGCCCGTAATTCCAGTGTTGTGAAGTAACATGTATTTGGGAACGTCCGGCCTCATCATCCACTTCGCTATTGCGCATCCCAAACTATTCATATCAATCATTGCATCCTCGCCATGGCCCCTGTCCCAAGGACACTGAACAATAGAACGTTATATTTGCAGTCAGACCTGTGGGCATCTCCTCGCCGCTAGCTGAAGACCGAAAGCGCCGCCCTTCGAATTCCTCATTTGCAACATCACGTCGAAAAGGCATCTGTGGCCGCTTGAAATCACAAATTAATCCATCTAGTGCGGCTGTGTGTGAAAATGGCAACTGCCTTCACTCACAAATGGGAGGCCCCGCCCGTCGGTGAACCTCGGTACAGTGATGCATGAGGGCCCACCGTTACTCGAGTACTACGTTCCACTGACCCTTCACAAGTCTGTTCGCGACTGCATAGAATGCATGTGAAACAATGGGACCATAGCCGAATGAACATATCAACCAATGTTACACGGCCATCGGGTACTAATACATGATTGTAATAGCAAGATGCCATTCCTCGAATTGCAGCGTTGTGTGCGGGACGTGCTCGCCCAAAGGGGAGAGCAGCTTGCACAGGTGGAATGAATCACCACAGGTGGAGGCCATACAGCCTGAAAACACATAAATTGCACGCCCAGTCTCCTCCCACAACCACTCCGAAATGCTACCGGCAGGACTCGCGATGTTGGCCCTGGGGGACCTGATAGCACTGCAAGTACTCCAACTCCAAGAAGAAGACGAACACCAACTACAACCGGCCGCACGGAGGAGACGCAGGAGGAGGAGGAGGGCAAGGCAGGGCCAGCAAGGGCTGCCAGCACAGCCACTACCACCACGCAGGCAGCCCGCAATCCCACGCCTCCGAGCACATCCGTTCAACCTCACTGATGAGCAGATCCACACCCTCTACCGTTTGGACCGGGACACCATAGCCGCCATTGTGGACATGACACAGGCTGACCTTGTCAGCATGATAGATAGCCCAACCGCCATCCCAACCCTACTGAAGGTGGTGTCTGTACTCCACTTCCTGGCCACAGGCACCTACCAGCACACAGTCGGACAGTTGCATGGCATTTCTCAGCCACTGTTCTCACGGACACTATTGCAAGTGCTCGATGCCCTCCTGCAGCACGCAGACGACTACATCTCTCTACCACGCTCGGAGCAGGAAATAACCAACACAAAAGTGGGATTCCATGCACTTGCCGGCATACCGGGTTGCATTGGTGCCATCGACTGCACCCATGTGGAATTGGTTGTCCCACATGCCATGGAGGCCCAGTACCGCAACCGAAAACAATTTCATTCACTGAATGTACAAATGGTGTGTGACTCCAACAGGATCATTACACATTGTTGTGCCCGATTCCCTGGATCAACCCATGATTCTATGGTCTTGAGGAACTCTACAATACCACGCTACATGGAGCGACACGCAGGGAACAGATCCTGGCTACTCGGTGAGTCTCATTTCATGCATGATGATGTGGGGTATGTGATGCGGCAATGACCTGGCAGGAAGGGGGGGGGTGCGTACGTAGCAATGGCATTCCACATAATTAGTTTATCGTCCACATACAGGTGATGCCGGATATCCACTGAAGAGATGGCTCCTCACACCAGTCCGGAACCCACGGGACCAGCATGAGGAGGACTACAACCATGCCCACTCACGTACCCGTGTAGTCATTGAACAGGCATTCGGCCTACTGAAGACTCGTTTCCGGTGCCTCAGCAGGTCTGGCGGGGCACTCCTGTACCGCCATGAGAAGGTTGCAAAGATGGTGATGGCATGTGTCATGCTCCACAACATGTGCGTACGTAGAAATGTGCCCATGCCCCCTGACGCAGAACTGCAAGCACCTGAAGATGGTCATGATGAGGGTGGGGATGTGGCAGCACCTCAAGGAGTCTGCGAGGCACAGGAGGGCCGTGAAATTCGTCAGCATCTCATAGATGCATGCTTCTAGCACTCACGCCTGGTGGCTGATACATGGACACGGGACTCGTGGCACTGTGTGTGTCTGGTACATGCACAATATGGACTGTACGCCTATGATGGCCTCGTACACAAAGATCATTGTCCACACATCTCATTGTTTGATCGTGCATTGTTTATGGCATATGTGATATCATGTTGAACACCCTATCGACCCGCCACCCAAGTGAGCCCAACACACCCCCTCCACCCTCCTACCTCCCCCCCGAACACCAGTGTCCAAAGATGCTCATTGTCAGTGGGCAGTCGCTATTGCAAGCCCCCTCTGCGGGTATCAGGGGCACCCCTGCCTGTGGAGCGCAGGTTCCTCCCAGATCTACGTTGGGGGCTGCCCTGGACGGAACTTGCAACGGATGATGTCTCTGCCTGCTCACGTCCATGCATGTCCCTAAGGGTTTGTGAGAGCTCAGTGAGCACACGGCGCACTGCGGCAAGTTCGGCACATACGTCTTTGGACGTCGCATGCAGTTCCCCCCTCAGGCTCTCGGTGCTTCTCTCCATTTGGACTCTCAGGCTCTCGGTGCTACTCTCCATTTGGACTCTCAGGCTCTCGGTGCTACTCTCCATTTGGACTCTCAGGCTCTCGGTGCTACTCTCCATTTGTGCCCTAAGTGTCTCAGTTGATGTTTCTATGTCTGCCTTAGTGCCCCCACATCCATCGGCATGGTCCTTGAGGAGCGTGGCCAGTTGCTGTTGTTGCACGATTAACTGGTCGAGGGACTGTTGCCTGTGCTGGGTCATGGCCATTTGCGGTGGTGTCACAGAGGGGCTGTTCGCCTCATGTTGCCCTGCCACAGGGCTTGTGGGGGATGGCCAGTCGTCGTCTTGTGGGTGCCCCTGCGTGGTATCCTCATGGTGTACGGGATGGAACAGACAGGGGGATTGGGACAGGTCATGGATGGATCTGACTTCGACATCCCCGTCTTCTGTGTCGGAGCATGCTGCCATTAATGGGGTGTCACCTATGGTGCTGCTGCCACCAGAGGCAGTACCTTCTGTGGCATCCATTGGGGGGACCTGTGGTGGTGCTGTTGTGGGCATGCTGGCTGCTGGGGTGCCTGTTGATGTTCCCTCCTGTGTGCTGCCACTTGATATGTGCTGCTGCCGTGTCTTGATGCGTGCAGCTGAGGTGGAGGGTCTTTGGCCGTCGGTCTTGGCCCTCTTTGCAGGTGTGCTGGTAGGGGTGTCCTGGAGCTCGTCATTTGGATCGGACCCTGTGGTGGAGTAAAGGAGGGCGAGCGTTATTAATGGGTCTGTGGGAATTGGAATGGCAATGTATCACATGCATTGGGGTGGTACCTGAGGGTGATTTGGGTCGGGGCCTTGGAGGTGCTTTCATTTGTGTGTGGAGTGAGGGTGCAGTTGTTTGGCAGCCTGCAGTTAGGGTGTGCCTGCTGCACGTGTAGTGGGTGTTTTTGGGGTTTTTACTTATTTATGTATTTATTGTGTGTTTTAAAGTGCGCTATCCGGCCAATGTGTGTGGACGTTCTCCTGGCCATGTGTTGCTGTTGCGCTATGTGGACACATGTGAGTCACATGATTGGACATTGTGGATTTGGCATGGTTTTATTTGGGCCACCTACCTGATTCTCCGGATGTCTGCACTCCTTTCTCCATCCCTCCGACTCCCTCTATGCTCTCCATTCCAATGGTGGAGGCACAGATTTCTTCCCAGGGGGTCAACTTGATGGGTGATTCCGACCCTCCCCCGGTGGCTGTGGCAATGTTGCGGTTGGCAGAAAGTATGCTACGGACGCGTATCCGCAGGTCGTCCCACCGCTTCCTGCATTGCTGTGGGTTGCGGGGTGCGGTCCCCACCGCACTTACCCGCTGTGCCACCAGGGCCCATATGGCCTTCTTGTTCGCAAGTGCCGTCCTGGTCATTTGCGTGGAGAAGACGGCGGCGGCATTCTCCTGGAGGGTCTCTGTTAGCACGGTGAGTTCCTCACGGGAGAAGTGGACCTGCCGCTTGCGGTCGCACGCTTTCTTCGCTACTTTTCCCATTTTTCTTGGTTTCACTAGGGTGGATGACGGGTTGGGATGTGTCTCAGGGTGGTGTTTTTAGTGGTTGTGTGTATTTTGTGGTTTTATAGGTGTACGGGGTGTTGTTTCCCGTTTCGGGCCCATGTTTTTACTTCCTTTTCCGTATATTTACGGTCGCCGTACTTTCCGGTTGGCGCTCACTGCGGTGTCCGCTATGATGGGTGGCGGTATTGCACCTAGGGCGCCGTACGGCGGCGGTGTGGGCCGTTTTGGGGTCATTTCCGCCATCGCGGACTTTGCACTTCCGCCATGGCGTGGTGCTCGTGCCCGATGGGTCGGAATGGGCCGCACTTTGCTCCATCGTGCAATGGCGGAAACGCTATTTACGCTGTGGCGGTCCGGTCAGTCGCTTTCCGCCAGGGTCGTAATGAGGGCCATAGTCATCAAAGATTATGTAAATGTAACAACACTTATTTGTAATTCACACTTTCGTTTGGTATAGGCATCCTGATTTCAGCATAACATCTATGAAAAAGAGGTCTTGTTTAACATCACATAATTGAGACTTCACATTGGGGCATGAGTCATAAATAATAAAAGCTTACATTATATAAATTAGGTAGGAACTGGTTAGTGTGTGTGTGTGTATGGGTAATTGACAATGATCAGCTTACAATGTACAGTACATTATTCAGTGCTCAGGGATCACGTGGCTCCTTATAGGGACATTCTATTATACAGTAGACACCTATTACATTCAGTTGTGCATGCATTTTGAATCATACATTTCTTAAGAGGTTTGTTAAATACACATTGACTTTATACATCGTTTCACATGTTGTGTAACAACAGTAACCATTGACCAATAATGAAAAGATTTGAATATACACTATGCGGGTCTATGTGCAATCTGGGAGGGTGCACGTCACCTTGTTTGGATATGTGCTATCAATCTTATAGGCTTAAAACAAATGTATCGTCCTTTCAGATGGCTGGACTACATGGGTGAACTGGGGTGGCACACAGGTTTGCCATTCTTGTCTGGCACTTCAAAATGGATTACAGGGTTAGGGGTTCTGCACAACATATATTAGAGATGCAGGGGTTGGTGAGGGGACAGGACATGCTTCATAGAGACAGAGTTGTTTTTCTCAGATCCCAGCTTTTGATCTGGTCATGGGTATGTCAATGATGTACTGCCGAAGGTGAAAGATACAATGTTTGTAGTGTGGCTTTTTCGTGGCTAGTCTCCTGTGAGAACGGACCTTCAGCGGAGCTGCCAACGGGAGGAGGGTGAGGGAGGTGCTGGGCTCGCTGTGCATTGTCAGCAGGAGGGGAGAGCTGTAGCCCTGCAGGTTGCACGTCCCAGTGAGGCCTAAATTGGTGGCTCTAAAATGGAGTCTATGTGTAACACAAAATGGAGTCCGAATCAGACTACAGGCCCCGTGCAGCCCCATGTGTCGACCCGCAGCCAGCCCGCATCCTGGGCCCAGGTGCATAGGTGGCTGTTGGGCGAGTGATAGGCCGTACATGGGTGGGAAATGGAGGGGAGGGGGGTCCTAGAGACCTTTCCTCCCATACACCATTAAAGTATTTAAAAGCAGCCGCGGCCAAATTTTATGATTTATTGATTTGCACAGCCTTGAAATGTATTGCAGCTAATTGGAAGGATTTTCGATCTCTCTGCACCAGAGGAAGGTGGAACTCTATTTGTAATATTCATAAAATGGAATTGTGTATGGCTAATGATTTGAATACAATCTCTAAATTCTATGCTAAATGGTTCTTTTTTCATTCGCTATCTTAACTATTTCAATGTAACTGCACATGGTACCTGAACCTACATACCCGTTTTGAATCTATTAGATATTTGCATATAATTTCATCCATATGCTTGTCATATACTATTATTATAACTGTAATAACAGTTTGAACAAATATAAAATTATACCCACCTTCCCCCTCACTCTCCTCATTTGTTTCGTGTATGTTTTCTGTTTGTCTACCAGTTTGTTTCCCCATCTTTCTTTTTCCAATTCCCCCTATTTTATTTTCATTGCAGATTTGGTATAACAATTCATGTTCCATTTTCTATTGCTTCCATAACCTATGCTCCAAGAACTTTGTAAAATAATACATATTGTCTAATTAATGTTTTAAGCATTATTAACTTCTTCACATGTTATTATGGTTATATTATGTTTATTTTTAGCAATTAGCTCCTCTAGATGTCTAACTTGCAAACACATGTATCATCATTATTACTTAAAATAATAAAAGTTATTAAAATGTTTTAAAAAAGCAGCTGCAGGGTATGTTAATCCAACATATGCACCCCCTGCTTATAGCGATGAGGATAATGAGGAAGGGAGCAAATGTAGAGAAGGTAAAGCTATATCAACACACAATGAAAGTAAACAGCATGATGAGAGAAAGAAGAGACAGCATAGGCAGATGGAGATAGAGAAAGAAGCAAGGAAACGGAGAGAAATACAGGATAAAGCTTGGGGAATAACATTCGCATTGAATGAGTGGATGGGAGGACAAATATTGCTTAAACTAGATGATAAGGGCATTAATGGGGTTCGAGAAAGAGAGGAAAGAATATAGCAGGAATAGAAAGAGAAGGACGAGGAAAGAGCATACAAAGAAGAGAGGGATAAAGATTGCAAGCAAAGGGAAGAATGAAGAAAATATGAGGCAAGGAAAGAAAAGGAGAGATTAGAAGAGAAGAAACAAGATAGAATATCTATGTCATAAGAACAAAGTAATGGTTGATGCACAAGAATGATTGGAGGAAAAGAAAGGGTCACAACAGCCCCACAGGGAGCTGCAAAGAATGCCGAGATCAGCATGGCCTGATGAGCAGGATACAGAAGACATAGTGTAAAGACTTGGGAATTTACACAGGCAAATAGGGGTAAAGACAGGTATAAGAACGTAGAAGGATCTCTATTAAGGGTAACTGAAGGTAGGTCAGATAACTTAATAACAGACAAATACAGAGCGTTGTCTTTAAACAGACTAGATCTTGATGATGCGGAAAAGAAAAACAGCCATACGAGCAGGAGCATAATGATCTCAGATGACGAAAGGGAGGAGAACGAGACGGCGCTTGCAGGTTTTCAAAAGAATCAAGTGTAGAAAAAGGAGTAAAATGGTTAGACGCAAGCGGCTGAAGACTCATCATTTTAACTAATCTGTTTTTAATGCTCTTTTTATAATCTTAGTCTCTCGTGATCCTTGCTCATGATTTTATGCTTTTATGTTTTTATGCTTGACTTTTTTTTTGTTGCCTTCATGCCCTAGGGTCCATGGCTGCACTATATAAATGTTTTAAAGTAAAATAAAGTAAAGACCTAGAGGACCTTAAAAAAAAGACACCGGAAGCGACAACATACACTGAATGACCACAAGCATGATCGTGCAGTACAGGGGATGTATCCCAGCCTTATGTAAGCAAATTAAGGTCACAACCAGGAAGGAGACAAACGGGCGAGACCAGCCCCACCTAAAAGATGAGAAGTGTAGGCAAGTATGATTATGTACCAGGATTTTCACAATTCCAATTATTGGAGAAGGGGGGGGATGACCACAATATATACAGTGGCCACAAATTGACAAATATAATTTGAGATGTACATTGCAGAGTTTGACTTTGTGTGTGGGGAAAATGGATTTATGAGAAAGAAAGGATGACATCAGGGATGACCTTAGCTATATGTGACATAAAAGGCTGGCTAGCAGCCATCATAGGGAAGAGAGCAGACATTTAGAAGCTAGAAGGATACGCAGGTGTGACCGCATAAAACACGATGATGGAGCGCCATTTAATAATTTCAGAGCAGACATAGGGTGTGTGCTCAGAGTACAGTATCCTGATACATCAGACATGGGTACCATTATGACATGGAAAATGAGGGAGGATGAAGACCCTGTCGCTTTAATTCAAGATATTCAAGAGAAATGGCATCTTGAGATGCATGAACTGTGGGATAAAACAGTGGCATTATTTAACACAATTTGTGTCAAAGGCTGCCCAAGCCAGTACTACAGCAATAAAAAAATAAAATGGTGGGAATGGAAGCAAAGCCAAGACAAGAAATATAATTGATGATCATGCATCACTGACAATTGTAATAAGAGGAGAATAAAAAGAAAGATGATGGCAGAAAGCAGGAAGAGGCGAAGCTAGTCCAGAAACCGTTATCTATACTCGATATAGAGAAACCGGTATTGATAAGTAACAAGGGTGTGGTGACACAGGAAATGCAACCAGCACAGCAAAACACCATAGTGTACCCCATGGATAAGGGTGGGTATAATTTACATCCAAGAGGAAGAGAGAATGGGCCTAGAGGAGGAGGAGGACAAGGTGGATTACAGAACCCTCAGGGAAGAGAGCAATTTAATGGCAGACAGTCGCAACAATATTTGAATTGCGGAATAATATTACAAATAGACAGAACCTGGAGAAGCAGAGGAGTTTTGCAGAATTGGCAAGCTCCAGGTGGGGGCATGGGTTATGCTCCACAATATAATACAGAACCACTGGAATATTATGCCCAAGATCACAGGCAGACTCAGACATATGCGCTGCAACCCAACAATTCAGCAAGTGGTGCTGCAAATGCAATTGCCACAAGGGCAACCACAGAAAGCACCCATGAAAGCACAGCAGGTACAACCCCAGCAGGCACAGATGCACCAGGATATAGTACCACAATGCAACATTACCCCAGGAGCCCAACAAGCACCTGCACCCAAATTGGGGAGTATGACTTTGATAGGAGGAAATGCTTTCACAGGTACAGGGATGAATGTATACCCACAGTAGGAAAGCCCACAGATCACCCTGATGTGTTCAGTACTTTCGGTGACACCAGACCCCCGAAAGGATCAAAAGGTCAGAGCAATGATAGGAGGCAGGACATTTTCATTTCTTGTACACACTGAAGCCTCTCGTTCCTGTGTCTGTGAGGGAAAATACTTAATTTCAGGTACTGCCATGAGTGCTCAGGGATTCGCTGGGATGATTAGTTTAGTTCCTTTTACAGATGAATTGCCAATCTCTATAGGAGAATACAATATGTCATTGCCATTACTATATTCTAGGCAGACGCCAGTTAACATATTACGATGTGACTTGATGACGAAACTTAACATAATGATATCCTTTACTGACAAAGGAATAGTGTGTTCTACTACAGGTATATACTATATGAATGTGGGAGAATTTATATTAGCCTTTACAGGCCAGAAAGCATTTACAAGCAGTTCCTTTAGCTCCAAAGGTATTTTTGTATGTAGTGACTGTTTTATTATCATGGTTACTCAGATTGGTAGATAAAATATTGAGAATACCTGATGAATTGTGGTTTAGACAAGAGATTCCCACGGACGATGAAGAAGGGCAGATTATCCCCTTAGAATTCGAAGTAGCAGTGGTCAGAGAAGAGAGGGTGATGCTTCATGGGATATATGATGAATTTGGCAAAAGAAAAGAGTCGTTAAACCGAAAAAATCTCTAGTAGTTTCATGTTCGCAAGAGGCATATGGGCTGCATTTCCAGACCGGAGCCCGGTCATGGACCTGACGACACTAGTGTGACTGCCTCAGCAACGCCTCCAGCATGAAAACGGCACCACCGCTGCACCTGAGCGCTGCATCTGTGAATGTGAGTCCAGGCAACATTCATCAGTGTGATAGACTATACAAAGAAAGAAACAATAATTCAAATAAAACATGTATCTAACACAAAGAAAAGGCAGCCAAAATGGAGTCAGACATGGGGCCTCATTACGGCCCTTGCGCGGACGGAATGGCTGATTACGAGGTTCCCTTTGCGGTACCCGGATCAGACGTCTGGTAAAACCAGACTCTTTTCAAGGTCCCGCGAGGGGAAGAGGGAGGTGACAATGGGACACTTGTAATGTGCCATTGTTACCTCCCTCCCCATTCCCAATGGGAATGGGGAATGGTTCCTGCAAGGAGGATTTACTGGGTCCTCCTATGTCGGTATGACCTGGTAAATCCGCATTGCAGGAACCCGGTAATGGAGCCCGGTTTGGAGGCAGCCATGGAGCTAATAGCGCCATGGCTACCAACAAACTCGTAATGAGGCCCATGGTGTTCTATCAACCTCCTGAAAGAAATGGGGGTGGGGACAAATCAGGGGAATTAAATCGAAAACACAGAAATGAAAAGCTCCACCATCGGAGCAGATACAGTTAACAGTGTCTGATATCATTACGGTGCATTGCTATATTGATTATTCAGATTGTAATGCTGTGGGCCTCACATCATTTCATTTCATCATTTCGTTTCATTTCATCATCATGTCATTTCATTTCAGAGCTTCATTTCCAAAACAGTCCATGTTTTCTATGTTTATTCTTTCCCCTCTTATTTGTTTGCCTGTTTGTTGGCTCTATTCTGTGATGCGCTGACTGTCTCTGGAGGAGGGCAATGTGAAATAAATTCCAGATAAAATCAAGCCAACTCTTTTATATACAAAAGATCTCTATATTTCAAAAGGGGGGATTTTGCTAACAATTCCGCCATTTGTCAAAATGCCACCGCACGCTCTCAGGAGTGTGTTGAGTTTGGAAATGGTGCATTGCTTGAATGTCAAATTGCTCCACAGGATTGCTGGCCGGCCTCCTTGCAAGGCATTTAATATGCACTGCACGGGCTTTAGTCTAAACCTCTGTTTGATTCTGCTGAATATCACGCAAATCTCTCTCCTGGGAAACGGCCTGCTTTTTAAGTAACAGGAGCGCTGGATCCGCGCGCGCGCCCCGTGTCATTCTCACCGATTTACTCCACTTTCCTGCCAAACTGCCTGATCACATTTATACTAATCTTGGCCAAACCAGGAATCAGAGGCGTATTTTTAGGAGCTGTTATTTACCACAATGTGGACATTATCCATAAACAGCGGGAAAGGTCACGGCGGCGCGCTGCGCGCTGTTCGTGCCAGCGCTGTTTCGCTTTCAGGTGTCACTTCATTAATCCCGTTTTCACACCCACCAATCTGCCCGAAATCCCAGCTCGCCATGTATGCAGGCGGCACCGCTCTAATGAAATCCAGTCTGGGAGAGAGTGGGCCAGGAATGGCTACAGGAGTGGAAAGTAATTGCAGTTTTGTTGCAAGGGCACCCGGGATCACACATTTGCATTTAACTTCTCCTTCCAGGAGAGTAAATCCTTGTTTTGGCTGCAGTTTTCGGGTATTAACAGATTGATGTTTTCTACCATTCATTGAAATAGTGTTGGCAGTCGCAGACAGTGGTTTCACATACCTAAAGAAGCTGCGTGTGGCTCTCCATCAGCCAAGCAGAGCAACCTCATATATGACTCAGACTGCCCCATCCATTTGGGCCTTTTACATAATAGCACTCTAGGTGAGCGCCACAGCCAATCAGATTACCCAGAACATGGGCTGTACCTACTTAGCTACTGATATAGTCTGGGTTCCAAGTAACCTTCTTGCGCCGACCCTCTGCCTAACCCACACCACCTACTTATGCCACCTGCTGCCCCTCAAGTTGCCCCATCCTTACTGATTACATTGACTAACGTATCTGCTATGACAACGAAACTTTAGCTCCCGCCTCACCTCTAAGCTAGGGTGACCAAATTTCAAAAGTAAAAAACCAGGACAGGGCAACTAACATAAAAGTAGGACTGACTCTTGAAAGTGGCTGTTAAGGCACTACACATCAGTAGCATTTGGAGGAGAAGAGGGTTTAAGCATTACTATTCAAAGAAGCACATATAATAATTAATTTATCGCAAACTAACACTATCTTAAGTTGCAAAATGCAGCATTTCTTCTGTGCGAGATTGTGCATTCCTGCTTACCAGCTATGAAGACCAGCTACAAAAAACCGAGACCACTGCAGTTTCCAATGGGAACATAATCTTCAGAAAGAGGGAGAGAGCACCAAATACCGGGACTGTCCCGGCAAAACGTCTGGGACATTTGTAGCAGGCTAGAAAACCAAAAATGTGCTTGCACTTTGCAAGTTAAACATTGACTGGGTAACTCTTGAAAGTGTTGCCCCATAGCTGCTAACATCGTTTTCTTTCAGCAGACATTTTTTTTCTATCCACATAATACTTTCCCTCTCCCTATAATACTCGATAAATATGGCGAATTGTGTCACTGGACATGTGACTGATATTAAGGGGTTCACTTAGGGCCAATTATGCTTTGAAATAAAAGCCTATGGGAGACAATCTTACTGTGACGAATCACATTCCGGGGCACCAGTGGTCCAGGGATGAATATCGGTTTCTAAACCATCAATCAGCCCCACACCTCTAGTACACCAGAAGGGATCCGAACAGATTGGAAACAAAAGTACATCACACACCTCCTTCTCCAACTTGTGTAATATGGATGGAAGAGCAGGCTTATCTCTGCAAGGTTGTGGATCGTTGGTTAGTTGCATCACAGCGAAAATACAAGTATTACGCATTGATAAAAGGGACTGTCCAGTCAAGGTTGTATACAAATATCAACTTTATTATTATCACAACAGACAGTTCTAGCACACTACAAAATACAGCCCACCCTTTAAAGGAATGCAGAGGACAGTCAGTTTCAAAGAAGAAAAAGGGATGCACTAAGGATACGTAAGGAGGGTACTCAGTACAGTAATTAATTGCAATAATTAATGGATACTTGATTTCAAAACAAAGGGAGCAATGGGTCATAAAATGTCACAAGAGGCCTTCGGAGAAGGATCAAGGGGACAGAACCACAATGTACCTTGTGCTTTTAGAGGTTATTGGTGCTCGACAGGGTCCAATCAGTTTCAGGGTGCTTTTCAGCTCCTGAGACAGAGTTCAAGATGGGAGACAGCTGTGGGTATCAGGTGACAGGCAGTTCGGTGAGTGAGGCTTGACAGACGGCTGCAGGCTGGCCTACACAGCGGCTCTGGGACAGGAATCGTTGTCTCATTGCTGTTTGGCCGGTCTGAAGCACTGGTCGAGGCATCTCAGATGACGTTATCGACTGCGTCCTGACCCCAGTCAGCCGTGCACTTGGTTGCAGCTCGAGGGGCTCAACTGCCTCAAAAAATTTCCTTTAAAACGGATGCTGGTTGCTGCTTGTCAATGCACTCCTGGCATATTCACTGGGCTTGTGTTTTCCTTTAAGGTGGATGGCCCAAAGCTGAGAAGAGTCTTGCATGCAACGGCCTTGTGCTTGGTTTGGTTCAGAGACTCTCTGGCACTTCCCACCTAGGAAGCTTGCTTGCAGAGCCCTGCAGGGCATGCTGTGTACTGGCTGGGTACAGGTTCTGTAGCTACTGGAGGATCCTCTGGATTCAGTATCTGCCTATGTTCCCTGGGAGATGTTTAGGGGAGGCATCTTGCTTACCTATTGGGAAATCCTGGGCTTCCTTCACTGGCGGAAGCTGTAAGGCTGACTGTAATTTCAGCCAGGATCCAAATTAGTTCTTCTTGTTACTTATTGCAAAGTCTTCAGATGATCTGCCCAAAAGAGGGTTTCAGTCCTCTTTTAAAGCCAAATGGGACACAGTGATTGGTGTAGGCTCAGCCTACCTTAATGAACCAATCCTGGGTCCCCACCACCAATCTCCTGTATGCATTAGGTCATAACCAGAGTGCTTTGCAACAGAAAATGTAAAGGGGTGAAAACATGTAATATTAAGTCCCACCCATCTTCCTGTATGTTGAGGATCAAAGGGTCTCTCTGCTTAATTGAGCTCTCAGAGGTTTCTGATTAAAGCGGCAGGTCTCCCTTAAAGCTGTGGTGAGACCAGGCTTTTGGTCACTGCAAAACCACATTTTGTGCATTCTGAATGGAGTCCCCCTGCAGGGATGACTACTGTAAACAGCTTGTCCAAGACATAACAGGTCACTGCTCTTGATAATAAGAGGCAGGAGCTGGCATCAGGTTGATACAGATACATATCAAAGGTGTTGTGGTTTTCTGTCTCGTTTGTTGGGCCTGCGACCAGGCCCTGCATGGCCTGTTTGAAATAATGCTGATTAGTATGCAAAGCTGCCACTGACAGAGCTATCAAAGGAATAGGCAGATTCATGGAGCCTTTGTTAGTTAATTAGGCTGGCCATGGCAGGAGGAATATTTTGCCTTCCCTCTTCTGAAATGCCTTGATGTACTATTGGCTGTCATGTTCCAACAAAATATAACAGAAGGGCGGTGCTGGTAGGCTGTCTCCACCGAGAGTACACGGGTGCATGTGTATGTGTATGTCATGTAGTGAGCATTTTCCAGAGGTTGATCAGCCATCATTCAATTTTATTTAAAATTTCAAAAAAGCCAGGCGACCGCACACCCACTGTGTGGATGGTCGAATTGCTCACACTTACTTAACTGCTGCATGCGCATATTGCCTTGCTATGCTATGGTATGCAAGGAACAAATACAAATCAAACGACTGAAGGAACATTTCTTTAATAAATGTTTATTACACCAGCAGATTGTACATCTTCAATTAAGCCTTTGACTCTTGGCAGATTGCTTTGAAATCACACTGAAAGGGAGAGGTTTGAAGTTACTGCTTGACACAACGAGGAGGATGTGTTTTGTGATGGGAGAGGCAAGTAGTGAGTTGCAATGGCTATTGACAGTCAATGGGTGGTTAAATAACCCAAAACCACACACAGTGTGCATGTCCCATCTCACATCATTGCATCTACTAGCTGCACTCCAATATGTTTTGGCCTGTAGGTTACAATTATCCAAAACTAAAATGTGCATAAGTATGCACCCGTTCTGAATAAAAACCATTACCATATATATATTACACAGCCACAGTAGTGGCCGTGTAGTTATGATTAAGTTGCTGTTTCCATAGGAAGAGCACTTTTTGGGCGGCTTATAACTCTGCTCCCCCTGGACGAATCCTCACCAAACTTTGCAATAAAAGTATATGGCCCACTCTGAATTTTTTGCAGTTTGATGAGGTTTGGTCCAGGGGGGATAATGTTATAGGGGGGGTCCAAAACTTCTTTTTTTCCCATAGACTGAATAGGGGAAAAACTTTGCGCACAGCTACAGATCAAACCGCTGGACGGATTTTCACCAAATTTGCGGCAGGAGCAGCGGTTTGGTCCCGAAAGCGTGCTTTTGTAAATTTGGTGAAAATCCGTCCAGTAGTTTTCTTTTTAAAAGATCAAAAAGTAGGTCTACAAAAATTAGTGATGTCTATGTCCGCTCCATTGACACACTTCCCTGTTCGCTCCCCCGGCAGGACATCGATTGGGTAATCGGGCGCGTCATGTCCGCGTCATGTCTGCGGACATGTGACGCATTTGCTCATTGGATGGTGAAGGACGTCAAGTGCGTCAGATTGTTCCGATGCGCCCGCCATCTTTGATCCATGTTTTGTTGTCCACGGACATCGCTGCAAAAGATATAAAAAACCACAACATTGCACTTGTTAAACTTGTCAAATACTGTCTGGGGAGGAGAGGGTTCATGAGGATCGGACGGGATGTGGCAGCAAGAAGCAAAAAAGTGGTGTTTTTTTGTCATGAAAGTCATACGGTATATTTGGAGGTAGGGTAAGCAACTGTCCCGTAATTTGTTGGATGGTCCGGCAATTGGCGCCTGTGTTGCGCAGTTTGCCGAGTGGCTCTGCGGGACGCGGGTTGTCCCAACTTGCTCTGTTCGAGCACAATTTGTGATCTAACAGAGTAAGTTAGGAGTCACAATTAGTCATTCTTGGGGTTGTGGCCGAGCAGGGAGGGGGGGGTCATATACATACATTTCCCGCGAATGGGAAGAACAGTGGCTGGCAAGTGGCAGCTAATCTGTAAATAAGAGTCCTATTGTATTGCATTGCAACCGCAGCTACTGACGTGACAGGCTTTCAGGCCGATCATGTCAGTAGCTTTGGGTGCAATGCATTAATTCTGCCAGGTGAATGACGCCGTGACGTCATCACCACCTTTTGTCCCGCAAAGGGATGTGACAAAGTTGGCTACCCTATTTGGAGGTATTCCTCAATATATTGTGCGTAAACTACCGGTGAAGGAGTAATGTGTCTGTGTTACAATGTATGTAAAATAATATTGGAGTCAGATTGGTGCCCCCTAGAGTTTGGCATCTGAGGCAGCCACTTGCAGTGTATGATGGAAACAGCGGCTGTGCACGTGTATGACAATACAAGTTCTCATGGGGGCGTTGAGCCGTGTTGTTGCAAAGTGAGAATGTATTTAGATTCTGAGTGAAGGTCAGCAACTTTGATTTTTTGGCTGCGAGCTAAGGCAGCCCACGGCTGGGACAGAAAGTAGAAGTGTCACTTGTTTTTTGACCTTGAGAGAAATTGATTTTTTCGTGAACAGTCAGTGAGAGGAGGTTTGTAATAAAGAACATTTGATAAGGTTATGCATTCCAATAGTGTGTACGGAACATGTGAATTCAGTTCATGAAGATTCTTTGATGCAAGCGGATTGAGCATTACAGATTGATTTTCGCAAATACAATGGAGACTGTGAATATTATGTAAGTTTGCTTTTGACGACTGTATACCGGAACAAGCTTTAACCTATTATTCTCTGAAAATTAATTTTGGCAATGTAACTCAAGTACTATTTTTTGGTGTGGTTGTCTTTTTTATGTGGTTATGGGAAGTGCAGAATGTAGGCGTTTGTCGACTATAACTAGATTCACCCAGGTTCAATGCTAATATTTCTTTAAAATGTCATATATGCCTATATGGAATTGTGTATCAGTTTCTAGATTCTTTTTGTATTTTTTTAGATTGTTTGATGTTTTTGCTTATCATTAGTTTAAGCTCTATGCCAAATTAAGAAAATAATACATACATTGCAATAAAGTGTAATAAAGGTCGGGTATTGATACATATTTTCTGTTATGTTTTCCAAATAGCTACATGCTGCCTTACTGCGATTGCCATGGATTCCAGATGCCAACTGATGGGTTCTTCATTCGTCAGGTGCATGTAGTTGTGAACGGGTGGATTACTGTGACTGTTTTGTGGGACGATTGGCCAGGGCCCATGTGTCCGTACGCTGCACTAGCGATTAGGAGTAATATAACATCTTTTATGGTGGTCTAGGCGTAAATTGATGCAGACGCCGTGGAATTCACTGTGGGACCCGAGCGGTTCCTTCATCAAAAACGAACACTTTGTGTATGGAAAAAGAAGAAGGTGTGACTCACAATTAACATTTTCGATCACGAGCGAAGAAACACATTTTCAATTTGATTGAATATGGGAACAGTCGGATGTTCTCGGAGAGTTTATTGTGAAATAAAAGTACTTTACAAATTGTATACTGTTATTGTTTTCTTTTAAAGAGCGATTTAATAATTTGAATTGTGACATGGTATGTTGTTAGTCGCTGTGTGTTGATTTTTGGGTTCTGCGTCACGTAGGTGGTTATGGGCGCATTTGGCTACGCTGAAGAGGAACGTCACCGAGAAAGGTGTTCATTATCACTAGGGTTGGTTATGTGAGGGTCAGGGGCGGGGCATATGATTTAGTGATGTCCGGCCAGTTTACCTTAGGCTGATGCAGCAATGGTTAACTATAGCACAAGATGGATGTGCCCTGTTGCCAGATTTTGTATGTTTCTCAAAGAGGACAAATGCGGTAAACTGATGTCGAAATGTTTGCGATAAATCAACGTATGTACAAAAATACATGGTCAAACCCTCGGGACAATAATATTTTGTGAGCATTGCACTTGTGAAACTTATGCAATAATGTTTGGGGAGGTGAGGGGTGATGATCATGGTTGGAATATTTCAGACGCAATTTCGAATGAGTTTGCAAAGTTTGTTGGAATTTTGTACACAGCTTATATGACAATTGATTTGTGTATTATTTTGACAGTTTTGAAAAAATAAAACGTGGGTGGATTTACAGCAAATTTGCATAAGGCTCATTGGCAAGGATCGAGAAGCATGTTTTTTTTAGTGCCTCAGGGGTAGGCTGTAGTCATAGGCAGTGGCCAGAATGTCGGGGTCATGGTATAAGGTCCAGATCCGGACAATGTGGCTACTGACCATGACCAGAAGGGACAAAACATAATATTAAAGTGGTCATGTCCACCTGGGACTGGCTTTGTCGTAAAGTTATTCACAATTAGGATAGATTTGAAAGGGAAGAAACATGTGCTTATGTTAAAATGGTTAGAGGAATTTGTTTTCCCTTTTGGAGGCTGCCATGGAAAGGGAAGATGGGCCCTGTATGGAACTGGCGCTTTATTCCTAAACCGGGACGTCGCTTTGGAAACCTAAGCTGGTAATGGCATTCATCCCCAATTTTAGGGGCTGAAATGGGGGGTAATGGTCCAGAGACCTTGGGCTGACTAATAGGGCTACTGGGCCATTATCCACCGTTCCAGTCCCTGGAACGGTGCATGAACGCTACAATATTCAAATTACTATAACAAAAAATGCAAATGGAAATGTTGGAAAATCTTATTGCGTCTATGGGCCTCATTACGACCCTGGCGGAAATCGCGGTGCAAAATGCACCATGGAGCACGGCGGAAAGCTGCCGATAGCGCCATGGGGGTTGGCGGATTTTCCGCCCCATTCCGACCTTGGCGGGGCGGTAAATCCCCATCCCCTATTTTACCCTTCCCCATTCCCATTTTTGCCCCATAGGGTATAATGGGAGTGGGGAAGGCGTTAATTACGCCACCGTAAAATACGGTGGCGTAATTAACAACAAGGTCCCGTAGCGCCATGGATTTCTCCGCCCGGAAAAACCAGGCGGAAAACGCTCCATGGCGCTACGGGAACTCGTAGTAGGGCGGACGGGTCCGTCGCGAATAACGCTGGCGTAAACCCACTCCGCCAGGGTCGTAATGAGGCCCTATGTATTTTACTGAGAAATACAATGTAGATGGAGTCTATGTGATTTTTTTTTACTTCTATTTTTTAACTGTGAAAGGTGGTTCCTAAAGGAACATTCATTTTGTTTATGGATGGCTTTTTTTTGGCAGGAGAGCTAAGAACGAAAGGTGGGGACGGAAATGAGGGAAGTGGCACCAAACACTAATATGGAGGGGCAGATGGAAAAGGGGGAAATGTTGTGCGTGTGTTATTTCTAAGGTAGGGGGTAGTAGGGTGGCCAAGTGTCCCTGATTTTGCAGGATTGTCAGACAACCTGCCTCCAGCACAGCCACTCTGCAAACTGAAGTGGCCATCTGCTCAGCACAGCACTGCCACCTGCTGCTCTCTTTCTCTGGGTGCCTATGCAGGCAGGCTCCTTTTGAGCCTACAGGTCGAGCTGTAACGCTCGGACACCTGCCTTAATTCAAATGCTAAAGCTTTGTTCCTGGGGTCATGATGGTCATGTTTGCAGTTAAAAAACGTGACCATCACCTCCCCAGGACAAAGCATGTGTATTTAAATTAAGCCAGGAATTAAGAGCCATTAAAAAAAAAAATAGAGGCAGGGCAAACGTGAATGAAGTGACATCATCACCACCTTGTGGCGAACTGTCCTGCAACAGACTATCAAAGAGTTGGCCAGCCTAGGGGGCAGTGTTTCTCATGCTGCTTGATTACAGCAGTGGTGGTGTCTTTTGGGGAGGAGGGATGGCGCTAGCTGATGTAATTTTAACGTAAATAGCTGTTTTGCCAAAAGTATGTACTGTGTACTAGATTGTTAATGGATGAGTACGAACAGGTGTTGGAGCTGTGCAAGGGAAATGTTGAAGTTGCAAGTTCCTACATCAGTAGAAAATGTAGTTCCAAAAGGTCCATGAAGCACAGATGTTATTGTGAAGTGCGTATGGGTTCTCGGACGCGTCATCATGCTGTGCACAAGTATATGGTCATGTGGCATGCTCCGGAAGGTGTGCAATGAAGTCAGATGTTCGTAGACATTATGGTTAAGTTGTGCTACTAAAAACCTATGAAATTCAGTAAAAAAAACTTTGTTAAAGGGACGTATGGTTAAGTTGTGCTACTAAAAACCTATGAAATTCAGTAAAAAAACGTTGTTAAAGGGATGTTATGGTTCAAAGTAAAACCGAAAAACCCCTGAAATTCACTAGTTATGGTAAGCTAAGCAACCATAACTCGCGCCACCACCATGCATTGCTAAGACTAACACCCAGGACATCAAAGATGACATCACAAATGCCATTGATGACATCACTGATTTAGTCTAAAGCATTGTGGGTAGCTTGGTTCCTTCTCGGGCCTAGTTATTTTGCTATGTGTTTGTTCACTGATAACTAACCTGACTGTTCTACTTTCCAGGCACGGCGTGTGACATGGCCTGACACCCTTCTTTTGTGCTGCTATGTTAGAAGCAAAAATCCAAACAAAATGCCAAAGTCTAAAGGAACTGACTCAAATCAGAAAAAAACAAAACACAAAATGAGTGACACAATGGCATAAACTGATTAGAAACCAACCCAGATAAATATGAATGGGGTAACATTCAATAAAAGAGTATGCACATCTGTGTTTACAACAACCACAAGGCAGATCCACATGTCTAGACAATGAGGCATTATGAGCACTGTGGGAAGAACTCATGAGATGGCAACAATATATGAAGCAAATTGTGCATTGTTGCCTGAAATGAGATTTCTGATGAGGGCTTCTGTATGTTGTCAGTGGTACTACACCTCTCCAATGGTGACAACTGCCAGTTGTAGTGTTGGTTGCCTTCAACTCCATTGTAGAGGACAGTGCAACTTTATGGAAACTCCTAAGGTGGGAGAGAGTCTGTCCAACCTCTGAAAGAGCTCTCCCTCTGCCCCCTGCAATGTGAAGAGCCCTATGGGGGCTCAAATGGGAATGGGGAAGGGCCCTGGTGAATGGGGAATTACCGGTCCCACCAACCTTGGAATGGACCCGTAATTGCTCCATTCACCAGGGCAGAGTCAGTAGGGTTTTGGAGGCAGCCATGGAGCTAATAGCTCCATGGCTGCCTCCAACCTCATAATGAGTCCCATTGTCTCTCAGGTGTAGCAGGTGATCACTATGTGCATGTTGAGATTAGCTGCATGAATGGCGGTCATTAGAGGAGATCACATTAGGTATAGAGATGTACACATAATGGTATACATGCAGGGGAAGTATTTTTTATATAAAGTAAAAACATTTGAAATATATGAGGTGTGGTTGCACAATTTATCATGGGTCTTTGTATTGTGGATTAATTAGAAGGGCGTTTTTTCGCAATTGTGGCAAATGTTTGTAAAGGCTGTCAGCAGTCAGGGAACAGGTTTTGTAAGTTGGTCAACCAGATGGCTGCGGTCAGTTTGCAGATGGCTCAAGTGCTGGAGTGCGAATGGAAGATATGATCTCTGGTAAACAGGAGAGCTCATTGTTGTAAGGGATAGGTATCTTGTGAACCTGCGGGTGCATTTGCAACAAGTGGCTTCTCCCAGTGTACTTGTGGGGATCAATAGTAATACATTTCAGGAGAGCGATTGTGTTGTCAGAGAGTGGGTGGAACTCATGTGAATAGGAAAGGTCAATAGTCATAAATATCAGACCCCAGAAGGTTTGGGTAATTTGGTTAGACAACACAAATAGGTTAAAGGGGAATCTACGTGTATTTCTCTCATCTTCATGTACTTAGGTATTTTTAGGGCAGGCTTGTGTGTATCCTTAATAGGGATTCTGTTGAGTAATTAAGAGACAAGGTTGACACCACATACGGAGAGGTGTTTGGGAAGGGAAGTGTTGAAAATGTAAACCTTTTAATTATACTTTTTTAGGGGATTGTGTTATAATGTCTGTGTACAATGAACTGTGTGTTTTTTTAGATCTCTCTTTACAAGGCAGCCATTCATGTTTGGGGGGGATGCCTTTATAACATTATCTGGGGGAATGTATTAACTGTTGCAAACTGTATATAATATGTGTTCTTTGTGTGGTTCAGGGAGACCAGGGTTAGCTTAACTGTTAGATATCATCTAAGCCCCCTCCCGGCCGTCTGTACGATAAACTTGCTTTATGGACAAAAGGCGCACATACTAATTCTAGAAGTGGGCCTAATTTGGGTAAAGGGACAGAGCTAAAGGTCCATGCCTACAATATGGCAAGCCAAATAGGAGCCTTAAACTGTCTGAAAATATTAGGGGTCTGTACAGACTGGAGGGGGGTGTCTGTACTCCTGCTCTCTATATGGCAAATAGAGGCACAGAGGACCCCATCAAAGATTTTCTATAGGGTAGCGCTGGTCAAGCAATCAAGGCCTAGCTTCTCAGGAGGTGATGCAGGCTAATATAGTGTAGTCCCCAAGCCCCCACAAAGGAATGTCCACACAATGTATTATTTAAAGCACAGTCTTTATATAATTAATACTCAAGGTTGTGTACACTATCACAATAACTCACTTTGTGCTCAGAAAATCCACAATGGCAAATATATACAGTTCTAAAGTGGTAAAAGAATTAATATCAGATCTCATTAAAATGAATCATTTATACTCTGGTCAAATGTCACACAGATAAAGGAATAAAAGGAATAAAAGTAACCAACAATAGATATAGGAGGAAAGCAGTTGGTTAGAACAATGGGCAGAATATGGACCCCTACCAACTAGGCACAATTCGGGGTGAAGATCCATGGGCAACCTGTAAATTAAAGATATATGACAAGCCCAGTCCATATATTGTTCTATAAGTCTTATTTCCTTCTACAAGGTTTCTTCCCCCCACCCCCAATGTACCTGGTAGAGCAGAGGTCATCGATGAGGCATCGGTGGATCCTTCTTGAGTGATTCCCTTTAAAGCAGGAGCCACGGATTGTCAAGAGGCGTTGAAGAAGTTGAACTTGGCATCAATGGCATCGATGAAAAGTTCGATGGTGCCGAGACCACGGCATTGATCCAGGCAGTGCTCGTCGGCGACGTCCTGTGAGGATGAGGTGTGTGGGACTCCTCGGTGTTTGGTAGATCAGGACTGGAAAGAATTTCTGAAGAACTGTGGCCTCGGCGCATCGACGGCCTGGCCTTCTCATACGGGATATGGCGGGCGGCGGTGCAGATGAGCGCGTCCGTGAATCAAAAGTCTTAGGCAAAGTAGCGTGCGGCTCCGATCATTGGCGGCACAGCGTCAAGTGGTCCCCTCTTCTGGGCAACCCGGCTTTGACGGGTCTCCAGCGATTAAGGCGATACTCCAAACCCTGGTCAACAGCAATGCACTTCGCAATGTCTGGGTGCTTTACTTCATTCTCCTCGGCGGTCCCCGTCTCCGGTCTGACTTCCAGATAGCTTTGGTGAAGGATAGCGGTGCTCGATGGTCCCTCGGAGCACGGGAAGAGGGTGCCTAACCAGGTCCACTCTCGGATCAGTCCTTGTTGAACTCAACAGCTTTCGGATCGGGTCGAAACAAATGCTGCAGCAGTTCTTCTTCTTCCAGCTGGGCGTCAAGGATAAGCAGTTCCAGTTACTTTTCAAGTGTCAACTCAGCATCTGAACAATTTCCAGTGGTGAGAGGTCCCCAGATATACTATTCTGTCTCTCATCCACACTGCTGGGTCACACTCAGCAGCCAATACTACAGAAGGGCATTAATGCAGTTAGTCAGCCAATCAGGCATACAGTGCATTCAGGCCATACTGTCATGATCTCTGCTTCCAAAAGGTCAGGGTTTTCCCAACTCCCTTGGAAGCAGATGCATAACCAGGTTCCGAGGGCCAACCAGTCCCAATTGGGACCTTTTGGACCCAGTCCTGGCGCCAGTGGCACCAGGCTCATAAGTGTGCCCAGTCCCAGCGCTGGAAGCGCCGGGCTCATGATGCTTGGGTGGACTTACCTGCAGCAGACCATGCTGCTTACTTGCCTGCCAGCTGAGCCTCTGATCCTCTTCTGTTTGGAACTACTTTTCCTGTTGGGTGGGGCAGGAGCCACTCCCTAGATTCAGAACACTGGAACTCTTCTGGAAAGCAGGAACTCTTTTCTTACCTAGGCGTGGCTGTGGAAGAAGACACCTAAGCACTACAGGAGGCTATTTAAACCACACCCGGTGGATGAATTTTGCTTTGCGTTATTCTGCATCCTCTGCAGCAGAACGCTCATTGTGTCTTCTGCATCGGATCCTGGGCCTAAGGAAAAAGGCTTACCATCCTGAATCCAGTCTTCAGCAACACCTATAAAGACAAGAAAGAACAGGTTAGCATTCCGGCATCTGAAAGACAAAGGCTTACCTACTCTTCGTGCGCTCCGGAGGTCTTCACACTGCATTCCGGCATCTGAAAGACAAAAGCTTACCGACTCTTCGCACGCTCCGGAGGCCTTCGGCGCTGCATCCTGCATCTGAAAGACAAAACAAGGTGCGTTTAAAGACATTGGGGAACTTTGATACTCACGTGCCATTACTCCTTTCCACATCAACCCCAGTGGGTATTCCGGCACCCTGCAGCCGCTCCGAACTCGTACCTGAAAAATAAAAGACAGTTAGAGCGCATCGTGAAGCAGGCAACAAGCGCTTACTTACGTGCTTCCAAGCGCTTCTATTCATCATACGGACTCCATCTTCAACTCACTTCAGCCCGTCATCCGCCATCGCCGGAACCTGCAAAACAAGAGACATCATTGCTAAAGACTTTAAAGACAATAGAATTACTCGAAACTTACAGTTCGTGCAGTAAACGATGGACAGCAGTCCTCTGAAGTCAAGAGGCCTGCGCTACCGATCCAGTGAAGAAACTGGTTACAGCACCCTGCCCCGAGGCAGATGGAGAGCTCGGCATTCACTTACCTAAGGTGAGAGCGTTAACCTTTGGGGGTCTACAGGAGAGCAAAAAAGGGAAAAGATAGGGACACCCCAATAACCCCAGTTCATTAATCCCATATTTTCTGTCTGCAGACATCTTACTCTTGAAGTCAGGCATACAGTGCACAGAGGTCCAGCCCAAAGAGCCAACCGGGTGCTACACATCACCTTTGAAGATACGGTAGTCGCCCAGTCAAGACCGGCGCCTCTGCGAGAATCAGGTGAGCGTTACAGAACGCAAAGCCTACCGCAAAACTCTCGCCCAGGCGCTATGGAAACCTCGGATACTGACCATCTAGCCCGGTTACTTGGGGAACTAAGGGCAGAAGTGCATGCAGCTCGTCAGGAAACGAATGCTCTAAGAAGGGAACTAATTATTTCCAAGGAGAGAACAGACGGTCTTGCTAGACAATTGCTACAGTCACAAGCCGGACAAACCCCGTTACCCGCATCAGGGGCAAATCTTCCTTCAACATCCTCTATGAATCCAGTGCAGATCAACCTACCTGGGAATGTACCTCTGGATCCGCCCGAACGATTTTCTGGTGACCCAAAGAGGTTTGCAGTATTTATCAATCAGTGCCGGTTGCACTTCTTACGCCGGCCAGCAGCCTTTCCAACTGATCAAGCTAAAGTAGCTTTTGTACTTTCGTACCTTAGTGGCAATGCGGCAGACTGGTCGATCCCTCTAGTTAATCAAGATGATCCGGTTCTCCATGATTTTCAAGCCTTTCAGCTTAGTATGGAAAAACTGTTCGCAAGACATTCACAGGGGCAGGCCTTGGACAATGAGCTTCTTTCGTTGCGACAGGGTAATCAAGACCTTTTGGCTTATATTGCATCTTTCAATAGACTAATAGTGGAAACTCAATGGCCTGAGGACAAAAGGATTACGCTGTTTTACAGAGGTCTACGTGGAGAGCTCAAAGACGTTTTAGCCCAAGTAGTGAATCCCCCACAAGACTGTTCGGATTATATAGACTTGGTCGTTCAAATAGATCATAGACTGCAGAACAGGAAGGCCGACCGTTCCAAGTTTGATGCTCGAGTATTTTCCAAACCGCCAACTCCTTCCAAAGGAGTAGACTCCGGGGAACCTATGCAAATCGGGGGTCTGAAAGGTCCTCTAACACAAAAGGAGCGGGAAAGGAGAAAACAGTTGCAATTATGCCTATATTGCGGAAACTCAGGGCACTTTCTTCGAGACTGTCCGGTGAAACCTGCCAAGAAGGCAGTAGGAGCTGCAGTTACCAAAGTTACAAACTCTGAGCAGGGAAACGACCTCGCCCGACAAGAATAGAGGTCCTCTTGCCGAGCGTGAAAACCAGTTCCGTGACCTCGCATTTCGTGATACCTATGGTCCTCATTAGCCCTGATAATCCGGATCGATTACATGCAATTGAAGCTTACGTCGACAGCGGTGCCATCGGCAATTATGTGGATCATGAAATGGTTTTGAGGATGAATCTAACTCTTTGTCCCAAGGCTGTAAAGGACGTCATTACTACAGTGGATGGTACGGAGATAGCCTCCGGGCCAGTAACGCATACCACTCAAGAGGTGACGCTAGTAAGTCAAGATGGACACCATGAGAAGATCGTGTTCGATGTGATCAAGGCCCCTCAGTTTCAGATTATTCTAGGAATACCTTGGTTAGAGAAACACAATCCTCTGATCGATTGGCGAGCAAAAACGGTCCAGTTTCCAGAATGTGTCTCTACTTGTCATCCTCCACCTGGTGTTGCACTGGCAGCAATTTCTTCAGAGACTCCCCAGTTACCTCCCGAATACCTTGAATACCAAGATGTTTTCCGGAAGGATCAGGCTAACACTCTACCTCCTCATAGGTCTTATGACTGCCAGATAGACCTGATACCTGGATCTACTCCTCCTTGTAGTAGAATTTATGCCCTCACCGAGCCTGAGAACCTTCACCTTCGACAATACCTGGATCAATACCTGGCGAATGGGTTTATTCGTCCTTCCAAGTCCCCTGCTTCTTCAGCTTTGTTCTTCGTTCCAAAAAAGGAAGGAGACCTTAGAACTTGTATCGATTATCGCTCCCTGAACCAGATCACCGTTAAGAATAGATATCCGTTACCTTTGATCCCTGAACTCCTGGACCAAGTCAGAAAAGCATGCATATATACAAAGCTGGATCTTAGAGGAGCTTACCACTTGGTACGAGTAAAAGAGGGCGATGAATGGAAGACTGCCTTCCGCACCAAGTATGGGCTATTTGAACATCAGGTCATGCCCTTCGGACTTTGCAATGCCCCGGCCGCCTTTCAATATTTTATGAACGATGTCCTCAGAGAGCTCATAGATGTATGTGTTGTTGTTTACATTGACGACATCCTCGTTTATTCTTCATCGGAATCTGAACATCGGAAACACGTGAAAATGGTCCTCGAAAGATTGCGTCAACACAAACTTTTCGCTAAGTTGGAAAAATGTGTTTTCAACGTGACTGAAGTTGAATTCTTGGGATTCATATTATCACCTGGCGGAGTACGTATGGATTCAAAGAAGGTCGATGCAGTTCTCAAATGGCCATCACCAGCCTCCGTAAAAGGTGTGCAAAGCATGTTAGGCTTCGCCAACTTTTACCGCAGGTTTATCCCCGAATTCTCTCGAATAGTCCAGCCCATCACTGCCTTGTTAAAGAAAAACAAACGTTTTGAATGGTCTACCGAGGCGGAACAAGCTTTCCAGGATTTGAAGACTAAATTTATCTCTGCACCAATCTTAAAACACCCTCGCCCCGAACTCCCCTACATCGTGGAAACTGATGCTTCAAGCCTTGCCATGGGGGCAGTTCTATCACAAAAGGACCCGGTAACCAATCAGTTGCATCCCGTGGCATTTTGGTCCCGCAAATTCTCGCCTCCTGAAATCAATTACACGATTACTGACAAGGAACTTCTGGCTATCAAGTCTGCCTTTAAGGCTTGGCGGCATTATCTGCTGGGGGCCCGACACACCGTTACTGTGATTACGGATCACCGAAACCTGCAATATTTGAAAACCGCAAAAGCCCAATCCTCTAGACAACTCCGTTGGGCATTATTCTTTGCCGAGTTTGACTTCATAATTACCTATCGACCTGGTACAAAGAATGGTAAAGCTGATGCCCTTTCTCGGATGGGAGTGGAAGAACACTTGATCAACCCTAAACCTGTACCAATCATTCCCGAACAAAGAATTCTGGGTGTAATCGCCACAGAATCCATAGAGGAAGTTAAGGATAAAGCCAGGCAACTTGTAACTCCAGCAGACATACAGAATTGGCATCTGCAGGGAAAGGACTTTGCAGTAAAGGACAACTTATTGTATTTCCAAGAACGATTATACCTACCCAGCACAGATTTACAGAAAAAAGTAATCTCCTGTTATCACTATTCTTTAATGGAAGGTCATCCCGGTATGGCCAAGACCTCGGAAAAGATCAAGCGCTACTTCTGGTGGCCGTCTTGGAAAAAAGATATTAGAGACTTTATAATGTCTTGTGGAGTATGCGCCCAAAACAAGAGTCAAAAGGAAAGACCAGCAGGCCTCTTACGCCCTATTGACATCCCACCTCGCCCTTGGCATACGCTTTCTATGGACTTCATCACCGATCTACCTCCATGCTCCGGATACAATACGATTCTAGTAATCGTGGACTTATTCTCCAAGATGGCGCATTTCATTCCGCTCAAAGGCTTGCCAACAGCACCAACTCTGGCCCGAGAATTTCTCGAAAACATCGTCCGACTACACGGTTTTCCTTCGGTTCTAATTTCGGATCGAGGTAGTCAATTTATTTCTCATTTTTGGCGAAGTTGCTGTTGGTCGGCTCAAATTGATGTGAGACTATCGACCAGTCACCACCCTCAGACCGATGGACAAACCGAGAGGACCAATCAAACTCTGGAACAGTATTTACGCTGCATGCTGCAACAAACTGAAAAAACTTGGAAAGACATCCTTTGGATAGCCGAATATGCCTACAATAACTCTGTCCATTCGGGAACTGGGAAAACACCGTTTTTTCTTTTGTACGGCAGTCACCCTCGAACCTCGGAGTTGGATCCCCTCCAAGATCTTGAAACACCAGCAGTAGACTACCTGCATTCTACAATCACCCAAGCCTTTAAGGAAGCTGTTTCTCAGCTTCAAAGGGCTAAAGAACAATACAAGAAAGGAGCAGATCAACATCGGAAGGAAGCCCCTCAATATCAAGTAGGGGACCAAGTCTGGTTATCCACCAAATATCTACCTCTAAAAGGGCCACGCACATTCAACCCAAGATACCTTGGTCCCTATTCCATCACTACCATAATAAACCCAGTAGCGGTCAAGTTGGACTTGCCCCCTCACATGAAGATACATCCGGTCTTCCACGTCTCTCTATTAAAACCCGTGCAACCTCAAACCCGACTAACTAAATCTCCAAAACCCATCCTAGTTGATGGAGAACTCGAGTTTGAAGTCAAAAGCATTCTGGACTCCAAGATCTCCAAATCTAAACTATTTTACCTAATTGACTGGAAAGGCTACGGCCCCCAAGAGAGATCCTGGGAACCTGCTGAATATGTCCACGCTCCTCGCCTAATCAAAAGATTTCACCGAACATTTCCTGACAAGCCAAAACCCCCGGAGAAGCCCGGTTTGGGAGGGGCCTTGAGGGGAGGTACTGTCATGATCTCTGCTTCCAAAAGGTCAGGGTTTTCCCAACTCCCTTGGAAGCAGATCCATAACCCAGGTTCCGAGGGCCAACCAGTCCCAATTGGGACCTTTTGGACCCAGTCCTGGCGCCAGTGGCACCAGGCTCATAAGTGTGCCCAGTCCCAGAGCTGGAAGCGCCGGGCTCATGATGCTTGGGTGGACTTACCTGCAGCAGACCATGCTGCTTACTTGCCTGCCAGCTGAGCCTCTGATCCTCTTCTGTTTGGAACTACTTTTCCTGTTGGGTGGGGCAGGAGCCACTCCCTAGATTCAGAACACTGGAACTCTTCTGGAAAGCAGGAACTCTTTTCTTACCTAGGCGTGGCTGTGGAAGGAGACACCTAAGCACTACAGGAGGCTATTTAAACCACACCCGGTGGATGAATCTTGCTTTGCGTTATTCTGCATCCTCTGCAGCAGAACGCTCATCGTGTCTTCTGCATCGGATCCTGGGCCTAAGGAAAAAGGCTTACCATCCTGAATCCAGTCTTCAGCAACACCTATAAAGACAAGAAAGAACAGGTTAGCATTCCGGCATCTGAAAGACAAAGGCTTACCTACTCTTCGTGCGCTCCGGAGGTCTTCACACTGCATTCCGGCATCTGAAAGACAAAAGCTTACCGACTCTTCGCACGCTCCGGAGGCCTTCGGCGCTGCATCCTGCATCTGAAAGACAAAACAAGGTGCGTTTAAAGACATTGGGGAACTTTGATACTCACGTGCCATTACTCCTTTCCACATCAACCCCAGTGGGTATTCCGGCACCCTGCAGCCGCTCCGAACTCGTACCTGAAAAATAAAAGAAAGTTAGAGCGCATCGTGAAGCAGGCAACAAGCGCTTACTTACGTGCTTCCAAGCGCTTCTATTCATCATACGGACTCCATCTTCAACTCACTTCAGCTCGTCATCCGCCATCGCCGGAACCTGCAAAACAAGAGACATCATTGCTAAAGACTTTAAAGACAATAGAATTACTCGAAACTTACCGTTCGTGCAGTAAACGACGGACAGCAGTCCTCTGAAGTCAAGAGGCCTGCGCTACCGATCCAGTGAAGAAACTGGTTACAGCACCCTGCCCCGAGGCAGATGGAGAGCTCGGCATTAACTTACCTAAGGTGAGAGCATTAACCTTTGGGGGTCTACAGGAGAGCAAAAAAGGGAAAAGATAGGGACACCCCAATAACCCCAGTTCATTAATCCCATATTTTCTGTCTGCAGACATCTTACTCTTGAAGTCAGGCATACAGTGCACAGAGGTCCATCCCAAAGAGCCAACCGGGTGCTACACATCACCTTTGAAGATACGGTAGTCGCCCAGTCAAGACCGTCGCCTCTGCGAGAATCAGGTGAGCGTTACACATACTCCTCCCTCTCAGGCACTCACAACAGGGAATGTTTATTGGGACAAGTACCCAGCCAGTCAACACTACACACTGCATTCATACCAGTTTCGGACAGCGCTGTCTCAGTCATTGTGTCATACAACAGAAACCAGACATCCACAACAAGAAGTGCATATTGGTCACACACTAAATTCACCCAGGTCCCACCCACAGGGTGTACCCACAACATACAGTCACTGGGAAGGCTCCAGCAAGTCTGGCATGGACTTCACAACAACACCATATATGGAACTTCCACCCAACAGCCAGTCAGTGAAGGGACAGAGTCAGGGTTTCCCAGGACTTTGGGAAAACAAGGTAACAGGCAATAGAAAGCAAGAGGCCACAGGGGCCATTTTGTTTCCTATCAGGAATCAACTGATTCCAATGGCACGGCCTGAATATCCCAAAATGGAGGATACTCAGAGCACCTGTCAAATTCAGCATGCAGCTGCCACCAGCCCATACCCTGCTCTGTGGGCCACACACAAGTGCCCAAAGACATACACTAGGGGCACAGGGTTGCACCCCCACCCATGGGTGCCATAAGGGTATCCCATGCGTCTGTACACCAAACGAAAAACAGGAAGAGCTGCACTGCCAGTAGTCCCATATGGACTCCTGGCCAGAAAACAATACAGAACACAAATGAAAAAGGACTACAGGACAAGGACAGGGAGGCCCTGTCCCTCGAATGCATTGCCAGCATGACATTGTGTCCTGTGCGTCCAGCTTGACTGTGGTCCTTCCCTGCAGGGACAAGCTTGTGCATGACAAAAAAGTGGTTTTCAGGCACCAAGAGGCCTGTCTGTTCCCCGGGGTGGAAGTTCTGCAGCCCAGCTGTGAAGCAGAAACTATTGGGGGAGCACTAGTTCAGAGCGTTTTGAGGTTTCCACGTCCACGTAAGTGCATCTTTGTCAGGTAAACCAAGTGAGGTTTAATAGGAGTAAAAGGAAACAGTTTTTTTAGGTAGGGCAAGAAATGTGTTTGTGGTATTGGAAGGGACTATGCAGGTTGAAGAGTGAATGTGTCTAGAAAGTGCATGAATCGTTAATGTTGTTATTTTTTTATTATCTAGTTTGTTATTTTAGAGGTGTAGTCTTTCAGCACAGTATGATACTCGTGGGGATAGTCTCACTACCCTTCAGGTTGCTTGTCTGGTGGGCTGGAGTCCTCACTTCAGAGTGAGGTGGCATATTATGTTAATATCACACATAGATACCTTTCTGAAGCATATCTTGGTAATGCCTTACTTGTACTAATTAACGGGCGGACCCTGTACCTCGAATTTCTTGGTTAGTCTAACATAGTGTGAGTCTCCTCTGGCAGTTTCTGGGAAGCTGAGTCTGTAGTAGAAAGGGCCATACTAGTGAAAAGGGGAAGAGATACAGCGGTGTTGTAGTGGAAAACATTGTGCCCCTTCTATGCTCGAGTGAAGGTGAAATCTCAAGGAATGGAAAGGATTTGGGCTGGCGTGTTTTAATAAGATGTTGTCTTTTGTGTGCGGTTGACGAATACATTGTTATTGAGGCAGTTGTGATAAAGAAGTGACTGCGGAGAGTGAGTGTGGGTAAAATCTTTTAAGGGAATGGACAGAAAAGGAATTTTTGGGTAGTAATTTTTGTATTGACAGGTTGGGGATTTCTTTAATAATATCAGGATTTTGGGGGACTTTTGTTGAAACATGGAAACTCCAATGAATCATTTATGTCAAGCGCTCCCCAAACATAAAATAAAAAATGTGAAATATCATCAGGATTGATTGAGGGTAATGTAGGGCAAGATGTCTAAATCGTGGCCTAGTGAGGGGTCCTATGATAAGGATATATTGGAAAATATGCGTACTTTCTTAGGGACCAAACCTAAGGGGTCGAAATTGGACGATAGACTGAATATCTTGGAGCTATGGAGGTTATATGAGAGGGGCAGGAAGGCTGTGAAGGTTGTGGCTATGTAAGAAGTGACAAGGAAGGAAGGTGTAGGATTCTTTTCTGCACCGCCCCCATATGGGTGATATCCTTTGTCGCCCGCAGAAGGGTATACAAATCCTGAATTTGTACCTCCATATTCTCCAGTGACTATTCCGGTGGTTTCGAAATGGTCAAGGGTAACACCTCTATTGGCACAAAATTTCGATTAACAAGAGTATGAGGGTAACAGAAGGGTAACACCTTCTTTAGTAAAGGTTCTTGGTGGCCCCAAATAGAAGTGGAAAGAAGAAATGTCTATCTTAAGGATAAATCAGAGTTAAAGTTGGGACTAGAAGAGCCAGAGTAACAGAAGGTTGCAAGGAGTTGGCCTGAAGGAGAGTCAGCTAGGGGAGTATCGCCCCCCGGTTCCAGGATAGAGGATAGATTATGGAGAGTAGTGAATGGCAAGAACAGCAGAATCAGGAAGAAGTGGCAAGGTTATTAGAGAGTGAAATGGCATGAGTACAACAGGATAGGAGTAAAAAGCAGGAAGACGAGAATAGGGAAACACAGGAAGCGGAGGAAGGAAGATGGAGACATGGTCAGATCCTCGTACGGCTAGATACGTCTGTCAGAAAGAGAGTATGTTTGGAAATGGAAAAATAAAGGACCACTGTAGATGCAGAATTAGAATGAAGGGGAAGAGAGGCAGCTTGCTACGGCAGTCCTGAGGGTGTGGTAATCCCCACAAAAGGATCAGGGCATGTGACAGAAGGGACAAAGGCGGATGAGGAGAATGACTGGGAGACAGACAACGAGCAATGACGACAGGAAGCAGAGGCTACGCCTTCCACTCTGTTAAGGACTCTTCAAAGTAAGCCATGGGGTCTTCGGTCATGCCGTGGAGCCCACATGGCTGTAGGGAGAGGGTTTGTACAGATAGGGGAAGCCCTATTAAAGGCAAAAGTGTCTCAATACCAACTACTCCAGAAGAGTCAGGGGAGGACATATTATGTCCTGTGGTCCAACATAGACCAGAATAACTTAATGAAGATGCTTCCTTTGCTCACTGCAGGGTTGGGAATTGGATTTATGCTCTAGAAAAAACAAACCGCCAGTATCATGTTGACAATTGGGGACATGAAAAACCTTTTCACAGCCTTGATGCGGTAACGGGCAGATGAGTTGTGGAAGAAAGTGGGGTATCCAGAATTTCAATTAGGCCAAACATCCATGATGGAGTGGCTTTCAATAATTATAGGGTACAAGTTTGGGGATCACTGAGCATAATGTATCCTGATACGCCAGACATAAACTCAATTTTGGAAAAAACAATGAAATAAGACGAGGATCCCACTGCCCACATTCAGCTGATTCAGGAGATGTGGAGGGCAGAGATGGGAGAAGCATGGGACAAAAGTGTAGCTATTCTTTATCATATGTTGGAAAATGGATTTCCGAAAGAAGTACAACATGACCAAGACAAGGTCGAAGAGATAGAGGTGAAGAGTTGGCAGGAGATACAGGCGTACAGTGTGCATTTTTGTAAGAGGCAACAGGAAAAGGAAAAGGAGAGTAGTACTAGGCACAAAAGGCTGAGGCCAAGCTGGTGCAGAAAAAACAAGCAAATATTTGTTGAGAGGGGGCAACGAAACCCGCCCATATGGGGACAACAGGGACAGTTGGGACAACAAGGACCAATAGACTCTGTAATGGGAAAAGCATGGGCGGACAGGTATGTACCTGACTCAAGATCAATGAGAGGATTTAAACAGTGTAGGGGAGGGTTTTCATGAGGCGTCGGGTTATTTGGTGGGTTTGGAGGAACGTGACCTTGAGTCAATGGACCTATGGGGAGGGGCGTTTGGAGGAATGAATGGAGTGCATTTTTGGGGGTGTGGAAGAATGGGGCATGTGTCGTGGGCTTGTTGAAATTGACCATAGTAATTTAACGCAGTTCTGCTCAAGATGAATACCCAAATATCGTCCTATGCAACAACATTTGTTAAATTGCAACCAGTTCAGGTTGATCAGAACCTGGGAACTGGAATGATACAGACTCATGCCCCGATCATGTCAGCCCAGGTACCAGTATAGACTTGGGCGAAGAATCCTCTACTGAATGGGACAGTTAATAATTATACTGGAGCAAGTGTACTCAGAGGAAACCCTTTTTCAAATCCTTGTGCTCAAATGTATAAGGAATATTCCTGCCCACAGGTATCTCTGATGTGTCCAGTTCTATTGGTTACTAAAGATCTGGAAGAGGTACCCCGGATAGGTGTACAGGTAGGCAAACAGACATTTGCTTTCATGGTCAACACAGGGGCCACAAATTCCTGCATTAAAGAAGGTGGAATTCCCCTATCAGGCAAAGCAATGGACACGCAGGGATTTCTGGGGATGTCCTATCAGTTCCATAAACTGAAGATTTGTGAATCAATGTAGGTAAACGAACTTGATCTGCTCCCTTCTTATACTGCAAAGATATTATGGTGAACCTTTTGGAAAGGGGCCTCCTGGGCAAGCATAATATGTCAATCACTTTTTCAAAGGACGGCATGGTGTGTTCAAATCCAGGATTGTACCCATTAAGAGAAGTAGCGCTTTTCCCTGCGTATTGTAGCAACAACGAGATTAGTGGGGTACCAGCACATTTGGCATTATTCTTGTATGGGGTAATGATAGTGTTAAGTTGGATACCTGGAATAAGAGATCAGACATAGTGGTTACCCCTAGACTTTCTGTTCTGGCCTGCGAGTCACAGGAAATAGCGCCAGGGACTATTATTAGCATTCTTCTAGAAGCGGTGGATGCGAAGAAGGACAGGGTGGTTCTTTCAGGCACCGATGAGGAAGCAGACAGATGGCGCACAGTGTTGTGTATTTATCTGACCTCATCTTTAAGAGATGTGTCTGATAAGCAATTGTTTGAGGATGCAGAAGACGCAGGAGAAATGGTTTTTGAGATTGGGGTGCCTTGTCAGGTAATGGTGGAGCAAAAGGAGGTACCATAAACTATTCTCATCGTGAGAAAAACATCACCATATTGGAAGGTGGATTTGGAGAAAGTGACAGAACACTTAGGGACCAGCAATCCCCATGATAAGGGGTTATTGAAAAGTTTATGGGCAGTGCAAATAAAATTAAACCTGGGACAATTTTACCAATCGTTAGGCAATAGCCCTTGTCTAAGGAGGCAGACAAAGTGATTTTTGAGACCACTATGTGTTGTTGAAGCAAGGCATTATACATGGTTCTGTGTTCCCATGTAACATGACCATTTACCCTATGAAGAAGGCAAAGTGTTCTAGTGGGAAGATGGTTCAGGATTTGCAGCCTCTGAACAATATTGTTGAAGCAGAATTTCCAGTTGTGCCAAATCCTGCTACCATTCTCTGTAACATCCCTATTGGGTTGACCCACTTCACAGTTTTTGATTCTTTTGCACCACGATTCCCAATACCTCACAGCTTTTACTTATGGTGGACAGATTTGAACACACAATGTTACCCCAGGGGTACTGTGAATCTCCAAGCATTTTTACCAGAGTCATTCAGATGGATTTGGGGAACTTATAAATGCCCAGCACTGTAATTCAGTATGTGGATGATTTACTTGTTTGTAGTACTCCAGAGGGACAGTGTCGAGGAGACTCAGTCAGGCTCCTCACCATGCTCGAAGAGAAGGGGTTCAAAGTGGACAAAGAAAAACTGCAATACTGTCAAACAAAAGTAGTGTATTTGGGACAGGCACTATCATCTGCAGGGAGAAGGCTAATGCTGTAGAGAGCCACTACATTTCAGAACACGCTTCAACCAACTACGGTAAAACATATGCAACAGTTTTTGGGGCTCTGTAACTATTGTAGGTCTTGGATGTTTGACTACTCTAGTTACACAAGGCCCCTGCTGCAAGCTCTCAAGGAAGCACAGAAAGAGAAGTGTCCGATCGAGTAGTCAGATGAAAAGAGAACTTGTTTTCACGAGCTCAAGACTGCGATCAGTAATGCTCTAGTTTTGGCGACTCCGGATTACCAAAAGCAATTTTTCCTTTTTTCACATACAGATGGGAAGGTAATGACAACCGTCCTACAAACTCTTGGCCTATTATTTGGGTTGTTAGCCTCAGTTATACAGGGTCAATTTCCATGTGAGCATTCTCTTGCGGCAGCAGACTTTGCAATACAAAATTCCTCAGCCATTAATATGGCTGCGCGGTAGCACTGTACATGGAGCATGCAGTTTTTGCAATTTTGGAAATAGCTAAATAAACTTTGACTACTCAGAGAGTTTCAGGGTACAAGGTTATTTTATCAAATGCTTCTTTACGACCAGTGAGGTGTCACATAGTAAACCCAGTGAATTTTTTGGCTGACCAAATGCATCCTGATTATGATATTTCTGTTGTGTGACCTACGAGGGAGATCAGAAAAAAAACAAAAAAACAAGTGTTAAAGAAGATGCCTTGGAGACAGGAGGAACACTTTTTGTTGATAGATTATCAATAATTGATCAGGACACTGGTGAGAGACATACAGGAGCAGCAGATGTAAGTCTTGTGGGTGGTAAGTACTGGGTAGAGGTGGAGAAACGATTGTCGTCACATTACTCTGTGCAAGCAGCCAAATTGGTGGCACTTATTGAGGCATTGGAAATGAGTAAGGGGAAGGCAGTCACTATCTACTCTGACTCTACATATGTTACCGCAACAATAGATTCTGGGTTATCTAGATGGTAGATAAGAGGGTTTAGAAGATCTGATGGGACCCCTGTCCAGCATGCTGTGCTGCTTTTACAATTAATCGCCGCGTTAACATTGCCTGTGGAGGTTGGGGTTGTTAAATGCACTACACATACAAGCAAAACTGACTTTGTAGCACTTGGTAACAATGGTGCCGACCGATCAGCAAAGGCGCAGCTTATTTGCTCCTCCCACATATACCAAAAATTGTATACTGCCGTCCCTGTGTTACACAATTGTTGAAGTACAGGGAAAAGCACCACAGGCGGAAAATCAGCTTTGGGCAAAAAGGAGCTGTACGCTTTGTTGTGGAGGCAGGCACTGACGGTGAAGGTAGTGCTGCCCATAAAGTTCCTTCTTGAGGCTTTGGAGCAACTGCATTTTCCAGTACTTACTCCTCGGCTACAAATTGCAGCATAACTTCAGGAGGATTGGTTTATGACCAACCTCTCTGAATGGGTGAGTTGGTTTATTGGTAATTGCACTCTATGTAAGGAATTCAATCCAGGAAATACTATGAGGGAAGTAAGAGGGAATATATCCCAACCTTTAGGTCCTTTTAGGGAATAGCATATTGATTTTGTCGACATGGTACAAAAGTGCAGCACCTATCATTATTTATTTGTGGCTGTGTGTCTATTTTCCGAATGGATTGAGGCTGGACCCTGTGTGCACCCTAATGCCAAATCAGGAGCCAGATCCTTGGTAAGGGAGGTATCTCCACAGTGGGATATTTGTGAAGTGTTAAGGTCAAATAATGGGACTCACTTCTTTAATGCTTTGTTCAGTGAAATGACTTCACTTTTGGACATACGGCACAGGTTGTGCTTGGTGTACCACCCTCAGGCCAACGGGATTGTGGAGTGTCTCAGTCAGTTTTTGAAAACTCTATTGTAAAAAATATGTTCTGATTTGCATAAGTCATGTCTTTATTGCCTTCCATTGATGTTGTTTTTTCTGTGGAATAAGCCTGGAAAGGATCATCACCTTACTCCTGAGGTAGTGATGGGTTGTAGAATGTTTAAACCTCTCTCACCCCCACGCATATGTACTGATGCACATAAGTCAAGTCAGCAGAAATTCTGGGAAATACATTTGGGGACTATCTTAAGGCTTTAACCAAGAGTGTTAGAAATGTGTCCTCACAGGTTACTCCATCTCATCAGCAAAACAAGATCGAAGGCGACGTGAGACCAAACAAGCATCAGCATCTGTTGTTACTCCCCAGGGAGAGGGTCTTCATCCACTCTTTTTTCCATTGCTGGAACAACCATCGATGCCATGGACGCCAGAGGGTCATCTTCTCTACCGTTATGCCTGTAAAAGTAGAGGGCATTAAAGTGTGTGTGCATCTCCATGATGTTCAAATGGACACCGGTATGCCCCCATTGATGCTGGAGGAACAGCAGTCTACTAATAATGAAGTTGAGTGAAATCTAAGGAATCACGGTTCGTTCCAGTTGAAAGTGGGTTGGGGGCGTACAAAACCTGAGAATTGTTTTAAAAGATTGTCTTAAAATTTAGAATTGTTTTTGTAAGAATTATTTGTAAAGGGATTATTTATGACTTTTTTGTTTTTCACGACAAACAGAAGGAATTAAATTGACAATGTGTTCAGCAAGATATAGTGTTATTTTCTTTTTTCTTTTGGGTTCATATTTGTTAGATACAAAATGTGTACAGAGTGAGGAAACATTAGGTTATTTGAGTACAATGGAAATACTATCAGAAACGCAACAAAGTTTCGAAAATTGATTTTGCATCTGATGATTCTGATGGGACTTTAAAAATTGTAAATGACGCGCACAGTTTGCAGCTGATAATGTATAGTATAAGCACATGAAGAGAGTGGGAAGAGAGAGAGAGTAACAGAATCATGTTACATTTGCTCTGTCATTCCCCATGCCTCTGGTGCCCCTAGTTTATTTATTCCTAATGAGGCAGAAGTGGCAGATGCACGCTGCCTGGTGCACCTAGTCCTATGCAGAGGTTGAGGGCAGTTTCAGTGGCAATCTCTAGCCGCTTCTGTCCTTCAGATCAATGAAGAATGTTCAACGTCAAATGCGGAAGATCGCAAAGATGTTCGTTGTAAACAAAGAGAGCAGCTTAACCTTGGTGGTCTGATTATCGTGCACAACCAATGGGAGCAAGGGGTAATGAGTTGCAAGGCAGGAGGGATCAGAAGATGGGGTGGCACAAACTAATTTGGCATGTGGAAAAGTTTGGAGAAAAAGGGGCTCATTCTAAGTATGCCCTGTTGTGAAACAACGGTGCCGGTAAGTTTACGGGCACCGTTGTTTCTGGAATGGCAAACTATGGGTTTGCCTGCTGGAGCCACCATGCCTAACAGGTCTGACCCTACCAGGCATAGCGGCCTCAGTAGGCAGAACGGTCACAGTTGCACTGGCACTGTTATCAATAGTGCCGGTACTTCTGTGGTCCCCATACACATAGAGTCCCATGGGACTCTATGTGAATGGGGACTTACAATTTGCCGGCACCTGATTTTCAGGGCCACCGGGGTTGTAATCTCCTGGTGGCACCGGGATATCAGGCACTGGTAAATAATTACGGGTCCGGCTGCAACTTGCCGATAGCACTGGCATGGTTACTGCAGGACCCATAATGAGGCCCAATTTGTGAATTTCTTGACATGACTCAAGGAGCCTGAGAAACCTGTTAAGATCTGTTTTCTTACATGTTTTTATCTGTGTTTTATGGGCAATGGCACAGTGCCTGTGGTGTGATGCTGGAAATGCATTGGAGGGACAGGGCCTCCTTGTCCTTGTCCTGTAGTCCTTTTTCATTTGTGTTCTGTATTGTTTTCTGCCCAGGAGTCCATACCGGACTCCTGGCAGTGCAGCTCTTCCTGTTTTTGGTTTGGGGGTGCAACCCTGTGCCCCTAGTGTATGTTTATGGGCACCTCTGTGTGGCCCACAGATCAGGGTATGGGCTGGTGGCAGTTCCATGCTGAATTTGACATGTGCTCTGAGAATCCTCCATTTTGGGATATCCAGGCCCTGTCATTGGAATCAGTTGATTCCTGATTGGAAACAAGATGGACCCTGTGGCCTCTTGCTTTCTATTGCCTGTTACCTTGTTTTCCCAAAGACCTGGGAAGCCCTGACTCTGTCCCTTCACTGACTGGCTGTTGGGTGGAAGTTCCATATATGGTGTTGTTGTGAAGTCCAGGCCAGACTGGCTGGAGCCTTACCAGTGACTGTATGTTGTGGGTACATCCTGTGGGTGGGACCTGGGTGAATGGAGTGAGTGACCAATATGCACTTCTTGTTGTAGATGCCTGGTTTCTGGTGTATGACACAATGACTGAGACAGCCCTGCCCGACACTGGTATGAATGCAGTGTGTAGTGTTGAATGGCTGGGTACTTGTCCCAATACACATTCCTTGTTGTGAGTGTCTGAGAGGGAGGAGTATGGCCTGAATGCACTGTATGCCCGATTGGCTGACTGACTGCACGAATGCCCTTCTCTATGATTGGCTGCTGAGTGTGACCCAGCAGTGTGGATGAGAGACAGAATAGTATATCTGGGACCTCTCACCACTGATAATTGTTCAGAAGCTGAGTTGACACTTGAAGAGTAACTGTAACTGCTCATCCTTGGCGCCCAGCTGGAAGAAGAAGAACTGCTGCTGTATTTGCTTTGACTCGAACCGAAAGCTGTTGAGTTCATCAAGGACTGATCCTAGAGAGAACCTGGTTAGGCGTCCTCTTCCCGTGCTCCAAGGGACCATCCAGCACTGCTAACCTTTGCCGAAGCTCCCTAGCAGCCAGACCCTCAAAAAGCTGCCGACCGGAGACGGGGACCGCCAAGGAGAATGAAGTAAAGCACCCTGACATTGACGCCGTCAAAGTCTATTGCCATCGACCAGGGTTTGGAGTATCGCCGTAACCGCTGGGTTGCCCAGAAGAGGGGACCACTTGACGCCAATGACGCCGACGACCAGAGCCGCACGCTCCTTTGCCTAAGACTTTTGATTCACGGACGCGCTCATTCGCACCGCTGCCTGCCTTATCCCGCTGGAGAAGGCCAGGCCATCAATGCGCCAAGGAACATCCGCCAGTGGGTTTCCCGCCACCCGAAGACCACAAAAATTTTGCTGACTGGATGCCCTTGTCGGGCCACAGTTCTTCAGAAACTCTTTGCGGTCCTGAACTATCAAACACTGTGGTGCCCCGCACACTACATCCACGGAGGATGTCACCAACGAGCACCACCTGGATCGACACCGTGGTCTCGGCACCATCAAACTTTTCATCAATGCGGTCGACGCCAAGTTCACCTTCTTTGACGCCTGTTGACGATCCGTGGCTCCTGCTTTAAAGGGAGTCCCTCAAGAAGGATTAATTGATGCCTCATTGAAGAACTCTGCTCTACCAGGTACATTGGGGGGGTAGACACCTTATAGAAGGAAATAAGGCTTATAGAACAATATATGAACTGGGATTGTGATATATCTTTAATTTACAGGTTG
Organism: Ambystoma mexicanum; assembly: GCF_040938575.1. Lineage (NCBI taxonomy): Eukaryota > Metazoa > Chordata > Amphibia > Caudata > Ambystomatidae > Ambystoma > Ambystoma mexicanum. The sequence goes on along the minus strand of NC_090931.1, from coordinate 121,788,699 downwards.
CCCAGGTGGGGGGGATCTCCACACAGAATTGTGCCTAGTTGGTAGGAGTCAATATTCTGCCCATTGTTCTAACCAACTGCTTTCCTCCTATATCTATTGTTGGTTACTTTTATTCCTTAATCTGTGTGACATTTGACCAGAGTATAGTTGATGCGTTTTAATGAGATATGATAATAATTGTGGTACCACTTTAGAACTGTATATATTTGACATTGTGGTTTTTCTGAGCACAAAGTGAGTTATTGTGATAGTGTACATAACCTTGAATATTAATTATATAAAGAATGTGTTTTAACTAATACAGTGTGTGGACATTACTTTGTGGGGGCTTTGGACTACACTGTACCTAAGAAGCCTGCTTGCATTACCTCCTGAGAAGCTAGGCCTTGATTGCTCGACCAACGCTACCCTATAGAGAATCTTGGCTGGGGTCCTCTGTGCTTCTCCTCTGCTATATAGAGAGCAGGAGTACAGACACCCCACTCCAGTCTTTACATGTGGGCACAAATCAAAACTGCTACACCACTCTGCGTATTCCTGATTTGGTTGAAGGTACAGCAGCAATTCTTGATCTATTCTGGTCATGTGGGCCCTTTTTGTATAAACAATTACCTTTGGCCTGGAGAGGTGTATGCAGCATCACCACTTTGCATGTGCCCATCCTCTTGGTTCCACAGAGCCACCTGTTACTGTTCACATTTGTGCCACTTTTGTCCTCTGTGGCCCTTGCATTCCTTGTGTCATCGGACTTGGACAATTTTCGAACTTTGCAGGACTCTGAAGGAACTGATTTCTGAGGAGATAGAAAAATTCCAACTATTTGTTAGCAGCATCTTCTGAGGCTCTAAGGAACATTCCTTTTAGTTTTCGACTATTAAGTTGTACTGAAACATTGTTCTCCTCTCTATTGGCCCCAGGCCTGCAATCCTCTGACAATGTTAAATGGCTTCAAATAACCTGTTACAAATTGATATTATTTCTCAATTCCTCTGTGTTAGAGTTCAGTGCCAACAAAGAAGAACTCTGAGGGATTTGTATCTTGCAGCCCTGCAGAACTGCAACATTTTGGACCTCCTAACATCTATAAAGAGGGTGTAATGTGCCATACATTGGGCAGCACTTGCTGAACATATGTGCCTCCTAAGGTCTCGGATAATGGGACTTTGCCTCAAACAATTACTGAATTGCAATATCTGAAGGGGGCCATGGAGAGGGAGGCAGGAATTACTCACAATACTTTTTTGGACTCTCTCATGGATGTCATTGTGGATGAACATAATCTTAAAAGTACTTTCACCTCTTTTTATTTTTTCTCTAGTACTTTTTTGTTTTTTCCAGTTGTGTCTTTGATGCCGCTCGACTCAGATGCCTAGGACTACTTTCATGTTTCTTGTAACCCTGTCTAAGGCTAGGTATAGGACCAATTCTCTTCACATGGGCACTCAAACTGATTTTGAATGATTGAACGGGGGGGGTGGTTCCTTCCTTCCCCAGGTTGGAGTGAATATCTAGAACAATGGGCAGATTGTGGAACTAATGATGAGATACATTGGGGTTGTCTAGCCAGACCTTCCAGGATTTTGCGGCATGAAATGGCAAATTTTGCGGCATGAAATGGCAAATTTTGCGGCACAAACCTTTATTTATTGCGGCATTTTTGCGGGACATTTTGTATTAACTGGAGGGTGTAAGATTGCCACATTGCAGGAAATAGGTAGAGTGCAAGGCTAGAAGAGAGCCAGGGTATCATTATTATGTGTCTTTTGTATTAATTTAATAGGAAGAGTCCCAGATGTCTCTGGCTTGGCAGAACAGTGTTTGATTTGGCTACATTTCTGGTTTAATGTTCATGCCTATTTAATAGTATTAACTAAATTGATCATTATCAATTGTAATGCTGAAAATATTCCCCTTCTATGTTCTCCAATCCCCCAAACACCCACAAACATCTCACCAACTCTCCATCATAACTTACATTCCTTAACCTCTCACTCTGTCATACAAATACTCACGTGCTATGTCACACTGTCAAGTCACAATCTGCACTGCCCAGCCCCTGCCACACTCCAAATCATACTCCCAACTCACACCTTACACTCTACAATTCCTCCCTCAATATACAGTCCTTCATTCTTTTGTGCTGCTTCTGCATCTTGCATCTTTTCTCCCATTCTATCACATTCTTCCCTCATCCTTTTTCCCAATCTGCAGCTCACTGCCTCTTTCTGGACAACCGCTTCCTCTACTTTCTGTACCTCTGCTCGCTCTCAGATTTCTGGCCCACCGCATCACTGCTTCCTCTGCTCTCTTGTGCAGCACTTCCTCCTCTGACCCACTGCTCTTCCTCTGCTTTCTTGCCCATCACTTCACATCTCACCCATCACTCTCCCTCTCTCTCATAGTGTAACCATTTTTATTATTTTTTTTTAAATGTAGATTTTGTCCCAGTTCCTCAAATGAGGGGGCATTTAAAAAAAGAACGGAGGATATGCTATTTTTAGACAACCCATTTTTGGAAATGAGCAGGTCACCTTATTCTCAAAGGTGACCGGCGCATTTCCACAGGCTTGAGCTGTAGCGCAAATTGTGCGCTGGCAGCTGCCTTGAATGGTGTTCTGGGTTGTTTGACCGAAGTGTAATTATTTGCGGCGGAATTGACCGTAGTCAATTTTGCTGCAAATTGATTTGCACTTCAGCCAAACAACCCAAAATGTACCTTTCACCACCACCCGACCCCCTCCCCTACTTAACCGCTTGGTCGCTGCAGCTTCCCCTGCAACCCTGCGGTGCCAGATCCGTCCCTCTAACGCGGGTCGGATCCGTCCCTCTAACGCGGGTCGGATCCGACTCTGCAGGGTCCTTTTTTCGTTATTTTCCTTTTTTTTCTGTCCCCGCCTCCAATTTTGAGGAAAAAGGGGAAAACACTTCTGCAACCACCCTAGACCAAAAATACTAAACAAGGGGAGCGGGTGACACCCCCGCAACACATGTTCAGTATTTATAAAAATCGATCGAATAGTACTGCACGTAATTGGTCAAATTGTAACATTCGATAGATTTTTGTCATCAAAATGGGGAGTACTTTGAATAGAATCGCTCTCCCGACAGTGTTCTGCAAGCTCCCAGCGCCTTTCACAGGGACAGGCACTCTAGGTGCCTGCCGCTGTAAAATGTGACCCAAAAAATGCATTTTTATCCTGTTTGAGGAACAGAAATGGAAGCGACTCAGCAGCGGTTCATACCTTAAAAGAAATGCATGACAGGGTCAGGAAAGACCCTGTCATGCAGTGGCAGCCCCACATCCCGTGCGCGTAGGGTTGCCTACAATTTCTGCACATTTAAAAGTGCATCTTGCTTGGAAATGAGGGATGTGCTTTTAAATTGACAGAAACGCCACTTTATTTGATCAAGGAGGTGAAAAAGGCCATCTGAATGGGCGCGCATATAAAATGTGCCCATTCATGTGTCCCTTGTGGATTGGGCTGCAATTTTTGGGGCGCAAGTGATTTCATTTCTTGTATAAATAAAAACAAAAAAAAAAAGTTGAGCACCTGGCACCCTGAGGATTCTTCTTTTCAAAACAGTAATTTTTGCAGATTACTTAAAAAAAAAAAAAAAAAAAAAAAAAAAAATTTTTTTTTTAAAAGATGCTGTTTTTGCACAAAACGGACATTTTTGCGGCATTTTGCGCAAAACGGCCGTTTTCGCGGCATTTTGCGGGATCGCAAAATCGCAATAAGCTGGAGGGTCTGTCTAGCGGTAGAGTATGGGAAAAACAGTTGCGAAGATGTTTTACATAAAGATAGTGAGATTGATGATTTGGAAATTGGTTTGTTAGTTAATGGATTAACTAAAGGGTGGAATGTTGGGACAATGCAAAAGTTCGAACTTTGCACTCAATACCCCTGACTGGGGTGGGGGGCATTTCATCATTGTCATTTCTGTCACTTTTTCTAGAAATATTGCAATATTCATGGTAAATGGTATAGGTATTCCATTTAGGTTACTTTGATGAGTTGAAAATTGGTTTGTTAGTTAATTAATTAATTAAAGGGTGGAATGTTGGGAAAATGCAAAAGTTCGAACTTTCCACGCCATACCACTGACTGGGGGGTGGACATGTCATCATCGTCATTTCTGTCACTGTTGCTACAAATACTGCAATATTCATGGTAAATAGGATAAGTGTTACATGTAGGTTACTTTGTGTTATTTTGTGTAGAGGTGATACATTGGCAGATTTGCATGCGCACAGAAATATAACAATGAAACACTGTCACACATAGGGCCCGTCCCCACTCAGGTGAAGCAGGCAATCACTATTTGCATGTGGAGTTTAGCTGTATGAATGGAGGTCATGAGAGGAGATCATAATAGGTATAAAAATACACACATAATGGTATACATCATGGGAAGCATTTTTTGAATATAGTAAAAATATATGAAATATATGAGGTGTGGTTGCTCTGTGTATCATGGGTCTTCGTATTGCAGATTAAATAGAAGGGTTTTTTCGCAATCGTGGCAAAGGTTTGCAAAGCCCGTCAGCAGTCAGGGAACAGGTTTTGTAAGTTGGTCAATGTGGTGGCTGCAGTCAGTTTGCGGAAGGCTCAAGTGCTGGAGGGCGAAGGGAAGATATGATCGCTGGTAAACAGGAGCACTCATTGTTGTCGAAAATAGGCATTTTCTGAACTCGTGGGGGTTTTTAGTAGATTGTGTTATGATGTCTGTATCCAATGAACTGTGCGGGTTTTAGATTTCTCTGTACAGGGAAACCAATCAGGTTTGGGGCGATGGCTTTTATTGGTATCTGGGGGAGTGTATTAACTGTTGCAAACTGTATATAATGGGAGACCAGGATAAGTGTGACTGTTAGATTTCATCTAAGCCCCTCCCGACCGTCTGTATAATAAACTTGCTTTATGTACTAAAGGTGCATTTACTAATTCTAGAGGTGGGCCTAATTTAGGTAAAGGGGTGGCAGAGCTAAAGGTCCATGCCTACAATGTATTCTTCTGAAGTCTCTGGAAAGAGTGCCATTGAGTTGGCAAATAATTTCTGTTCCAGACTAAATAGCCTCAGACTTCCATTTCTCTTTACAAATTACACTTTGAAGGAGACACGCAGGTTACAGAACACAGGGGCACAAAAGAAAACCAGAAGACTCTACCGAACAATTTGTGAAGCATGACCCCAAATAGCTAGTTAGTTTTTACCTTAAACCACTGTACTGAAGGTCATAACTCAATGACTAGTTTGGGTAGGCTTGCAGAGTTCCAAATGCTTGTTTTTGACTGGTAAGCCTAACCTACGAGGTTCACACTAACTCAAACACGGCCTGTTTTTGTCACTCTCCACATTATGCTCTAAAGAGGAAGTTAACACACAGTATTCCATTGGAATTCTGCTTACAGTAAACACCACAAGATTATGAAGTTAAATACCTCATAAATTTAATTTCGGATTTTTACATTCAACCAATTGTAAAAAGTCCCCTAAGGTTTTTGATTTTTTTTGTTGTAGGGGACGTGTAAGCACTTTACTAAAGTATCAACGTGTCTGCATGTCTGCATGGGGTCCCCGAAGGTGGCTAAAAAGTCTGCATCTCTGATGCCCACTTTCTGAACACCTTCCACGTAACATGAAAGGGGTAAATAATGTAGACGAATGACCACAATACTATGTCATATAGTGCATTATTCTGTATTTGCACACAAGCAAAACTTTGATATCCTGTCTGCCAAACAGAATCTGAGTGATTGGGCCAACATGCTCAGTAGCGTTTCCCTATCAGGGATTCCATTGGCGGCCATGAACTCTGCACACTCTCTGGTTGCCTTGTGCTCCTCCCCCAACCCTGCACTTTCCCTCCTTGTCTTACATATCCCCTCACTGCTAATTTTGTCCCCTCGTCATTGGCCTCCGATAGCTCCCCACTTAGCTCCAATCTCGTGGGACCCCACTTCTCCATGCTTTGCCAATCACTGTTCACTGGGAGGATTAAAAGAGAAAAGCGGATGTATACCCACACCAAGGGCTAGAGCAGGGAGGGCTGTGGGACCCCCAGGGGTGCATTAGCCCCCCGGGTGCCATTAGGCCCCAGCCACGCCACGCCAGCCACGCCAACTCGGGAGAGTCTTTCAAGTTCTCCCCCGAGCTGGCACAGTGGGAGAGGGTAGGAGAAGGTGCAGAAGGCACACTGTTGTTATTAAATGCACCCGCAGCGACAGGGCGCATTTAATGACAATAGGTTGATGATGCAAAAAAGCATCAGCACCCTATTGAGATGATTACCTCCCTGCTCCGACTCAGGAGTAGGGAGGTCCCGGAGTGGGGAGTTAAAAAAAAATCCACCTCCGGCATTCACCAGCGGTGCGCAGGGAGGGGGGTGCCACATTTTTTTTAAACTGCCCGGGGCACTGCCGCTGCTAAGGCCAGCACTGCCCACACCTGCCAAGCAATCTTTGCTCAGCAGCCTTCTTGGAGTCTGTTCTTTGCTTTGACCCACATTTGTAGGCTGAACTTTGCATTTGTTGCATGAAGCAGACGCAATGAGGGTTATACATTTGTTTTCTGACCTCTGGGCAGGTTCTTATAACACTCAAACCCCGGCCGGTGGAAAATCAGGTGTGTTGGTCCCTGAGGCCCCCTGATTCTTTCTCGCTTTCGGTCATTGGAGCTTCTGGGCCTATACAGTATTAAACAGGAATCATGCCAGCGGAATGTGAAAATGTTCAATCAAAGGGACATAATGCGACAATAGAAAAGAAGAATGGCACCTCCAAGTCTACACCACAGATCAACCGTACATGAACCAAAAAATCATTTTAAAAAACTGTATTTATTTGAATTTTTTACATGTTAAAATACATATTAAATTGTCTAGAGCTCATATTTAAAGTATACCTACACACAGAGGATAAAGTGCATGATATAAAGTGCTTGTTGTGTAAAGAATTAACTAATTGACAAAAAAAAGAGCCATCCAATAAATCATGCTCACTGATTCATGAGTGCAATGTCGGCTGTCCCGGATGAGTGAAGGAGATCACTCAAGGAGGAAGGCCGTCAGGCACCTGAGCAGTATTAAATGGTGAAAAAAATTCTTGAATGATCAACTAATCATACCATAATCAAAAACACACTAAAGCTAACCATGGGATGCCGTGCGTCAACTACTAAGGTGTCAAGGCGATAAATTACATACAATAAAATAGTCTTGGCACTGATAACGTTTAGTAGTTTTGATGGAAAAAGCGCATCTAACTTTAATAGTGATGATGCCCATCTTCTTCAGGACGTAGCCTTCCCGTAAACATCATGGTTCCTGATATTTCATCTGTGTCTTTGTTACACATTTGATGTTAAAACTAACAGTACAGGTTTGTATGTTAAAAACAGTAAACACACCTAAAACAGAAAAAAACAGAGGAAAAAAAAAACAAAAGACATAAGACCATCAATGACAGGTTAAAAATAGGTGATCTGTGAGTGAATGTTGGGGGACTTCTCCCTCTCTCTAAATTCAGATAAGTCATGAGACATTGCGAGGGAGAAAAGGTTATTTACCGTATTCTCAACCCTGGAGGCTGGTCCCCGGGTCCTGTATAAAAATCCAGGAATATATGGTAGGGCCGTGCTGGAAATAGATCTCAATAAATTAGATCTAGGAAGCAAGGATAAACATATATATTATGTGGCCGTGAATTAATATGGCTAAAAACTCTCCAGTCTGAGTCCAGTGAAGCAAGAGGCCCTATGCAGCCACCTTGCAGCCTGACCTGATAAAAAAGAGGAGAGCATGGGGGCATGCAGATTAGTGCAGCCCACCAAAGGGACTGTATAAAAGTGAAATACTAAAATTCTAGAATTCTAAATTTCTAGGGGCTAAAGCGGACCATCCATAGCAGCTCACCTGTCGGTAGTTGCTGACAACTCCCCGGCGGTTTAGCCGTTTCACTCGTTGCAGTCAGACGGAAATAGGCATAGTTGAAAATCGTCGCACCGCCCCCAAAAAGGAATGGCAAGTGGGGATACTTTCCCAGTGGCGCTAAGCCGCTGTGTTGCGAGTGCGTAAAGTTACATTGTAGAAACAACTGTGTAGGGCAAAAAACCACAAAAGTGTGTTAATGCAGCACAGAAAGGAGAAAAGAAAAGAAGAAAAAGTCTTCACTTGATTTAGTCTTGGCAATATAGTAAGGTGCTTTTGAAATGACAATTCTCGGAGGCCAGAAACTGCTCCAGGCTCACCCCATATAAGGAAAAGATGCCGATGACAAGAAAAGGGAAGGGAAGGGAAAACCTCATAGATTTTCAATTTAGATCTAAATACGCACTGAGCGTCCATAATGGCCAACCCCGCCTGGCCAGCACACGAAGGCACAAAGCCCAAGAAGGCAATTATGGAAGTGCACTTCCTAAAATGAATAGGAGTAGTATGATGAAAGTCATGTATACAATGCATGCTGCGATGACAGACTACAGCTGTGTCCGCAGGTCTAAAAGAGCCCAAACCCATCAGGCGTCCCGTAACCTACAAGGGACAGAGAGTCCAATACCAAGATCATATTCGGTCTACGAAACCTAGCCCTTACCTTCTTACAGGATCACGTTGCCGCGTCCGAGAGAATAAACAGGAAATGTCGAACGTGCGACCTCCTACAGCTTCCTTGTATAAGTATGTATCATGTGTGGTGCGTATTGCTCACATAACCTGGAACGGCGTGGACAGGTTGATAGAGTCCCCGGTCCTCTGCCTAGGCATGCCCTAGGACAGCCCCTATGCTGCACGGGTCATTGTGCAGATCCCTGGGATTGAGGGGACCACCCCAGCGTGGGACGCCACCAGGCCACCAGCAAAATGAAAGAAAACAAAAAGTGTCGGACACTGGCAACACCGTCCGCAAGGGCTCCAACCCACACAGTGTATATTGGTGTAAGTAGCACTAGGACTTCAAGAATTTCAAACGCAATGGGAAGAGTGCAGCGTACAGCACTAGAAAGTGCCGCCTGCATGGACTCTGATCTATGCGGTATATAGTGCTGTGTGGCATAGATGCTATAACCATAAAGGTGACAAAAATACAAAAGGGAAGACAAAAAGGGCAATGAAAGGCAAGAGAAGGCAAAAGGAGGCAAGGCAAAGTAGACGGGCCAAACCGGTGAAAAAGTGATACCGTACCTAGAGGAATCTTTAGAGTACAATTTATCGGTTCTCTTGGGTAATATGGCCAGTGCACTTGCCTTTTGCATTTGAGAATCCTCCACAATTATCATGTAGCAAAGCTAATAGCCACCAGGTCTAAATAACTTGTCTTTCGGTGTTAAGAAACCTCTGCAGATATCATGCAACAAATCTGGTAGCACAGAAGGTCTAAAGCAAGCCGGCCAAACACATAGGACCTAAAAAGGTCTATTAAACACTGTTTGCCATTCATCTTGGGCGTTTAGGCCAACAATGTGGCTTTGGGTACTATAAATCCACCAGTGTTCGCGTGTGGCAAGTGTATTGGCCACAGCATATTGGTCCGAGCCCCCTAGGCGTTCAAGGGCCCAGCACCGAAGGTTGTCGCAACTATGATTATACTCTAAGAAATGGGCGACTAAAGGCAAGGAAAGGTTGCGGGTTCTAATCCTGGACTTATGTTCTGTGATCCTTAACTTAATAGGTCTAGATGTTTTGCCTATATAAGTCAATTCACATGGGCACGTCACAGCATATACAACGTTTTTAGAGTTGCATGTGGTGTGATCCCTGAGCTTCCAGTGCTTGGTGTTACATTATAAATTTAGTTCGAATTTTTACATTCAACCAATTGTAAAAAGTCACCTAAGGTTTTTGAATGTTTTTTGTAAGGGACGTGTAAGCAGTTTACTACAGTATTAACGTGTCTGCATGTCTGCATGGGGTCCCCCAAGGTGGGTAAAAAGTCTGCATCTCTGTTGCCCACTTTCTGAACACTTTCCACGTAACATGAAAGGGGTAAATAATGTAGACGAATGACCACAATGCTATGTCATATAGTGCATTATTCCGTATTCGCACACAAGCAAAACTTTGATATCCTATCTGTCAAACAAAATCTGAGTGATTGGGCCAACATGCTCAATAGCGGTTGCCTATCAGGGATTCCATTGGCGGCCATGAACTCTGCACACTCTCTGGTTGCCTTGTGTTCCTCCCTCCAACCCTGCACTTTCCCTCCCTGTCTTAGCTATCCCCTCACTGCCAATTTTGTCCCCTCATCATTGGCCCCCGATAGCTCCCCACTTAGCTCCAATCTTGTGGGACCCCACTTCACCATGCTTTGCCAAACACTGTTCACTGAGAGGATTAAAAGAGAAAAGGGGATGTATACCCACACCCAGGGCTAGAGCAGGGAGGGCTGTGGGACTGCCAGGGGTGCATTAGCCCCCCGGGTGCCATTAGGCCCCAGCCACGCCACGCCACGCCAACTCGGGAGAGTCTTTCAAGTTCTCCCCCAAGCTGGCACAGTGGGAGAGGGTAGGAGAAGGTGCAGAAGGCACACTGTTGTTATTAAATGCACCCGCAGCGACAGGGCGCATTTAATGACAATAGGTTGATGATGCAAAAAAGCATCAGCACCCTATTGAGATGATTACCTCCCTGCTCCGATTCAGGAGCAGGGAGGTCCCGGAGCGGGGAGTTAAAAAAAATCCCCCTCCGGCATTCACCAGCGGTGCTCGGGGGGGTGCCACATTTTTTTAAACTGCCCGGGGCACTGCCGCTGCTAAGGCCTGAACTGCCCACACCTGCCAAGCAATCTTTGCTCAGCAGCCATCTTGGAGACTGTTCTTCGCTTTGACCCACATTTGTAGGCTGAACTTTGCATTTGGTGCATGAAGCAGACACAATGGGGGTTAACATTTATTTTCTGACCCCTGGGCAGGTTCTTATAACACTCAAACCCCGGCCGGCGGCAAATCAGGTGTGTTGGTCCCTGAGGCCCCCTGATTCTTTCTCGCTTTCGGCTCAGGCAGATCATTGGAGCTTCTGGGCCCATACGTCACAGTAATGTCGCAACCGCATGCATTAACAGTTCATTAATTAAGGCTCCGAAGAACAGCATGGTCAGAACATGGAATGCTGGGTATGGCCGCTTTAAGAGCTGAAACTGACATACGCACTTTGTTCTTATGTTTAAACTCACGGGCCTGTTTCCAGTCGATGTTTTGCAGGAAAGGGAGCTATGCATGGCGACTTGCATTCTCGACCTGCTTGGTTCATGACAGGATGTAAGATTTGATGGCGCTGTGACAGGTGGGTCAAAGAACTCTGCTGTTCATGGAATTCCTTTTAAAATTGCTTTAACGTGTCACATATGTTCGCTTCTTAGTGACACGTTTGTTTGCTCTCAAACGCATGTCTTAAAAGTTTAGATGCCCGGTTCTCATAAAGCCCTTCCTTCACTTTTTTCTAGGAAATGTGAGTTATTGCGCCGCGATGTGTGCCATGATGCAAGCCATGTTTTACAGACGGAAACCGGCTTTCTGACAGCTAGTTTGACATGTCTCACATCAGACGCACTCGTATAAAGTGAATGAAAGATTAACACTGGTACAGACTCGAGTACACCGCGTGCACCGCCTCGAGTGGCAGGCCAGAAAAGAAAGCAGAAAGAACACGATGCGTACATGTTTTACACAGATCTGCCTCCGCACTAATTTCACAAGACATCCCCACTCCCTTGCTTTTCCTTTCTTTCCTTCTATGGAGTCAACCAAAAGACCCGGGGCTATAGTCCCCTCAGCCCCCTAACCCCCATCCCTCTAGCAACGCCTCTGCACTGAAGTCCTGTTAAAAACATTCACAAAGTCAACAGTTTTGGCTTGTGTAAAGGTTTTAGGCATTTGCCAGGCACTGCTAGTAGAGACCCAGGTACTTGCATCAGTTTGCACCTGCTACCATTAATGGTCAGTTAGTACCACTACAGCAGTTTCTGTAAAGTCCCTTTTCCATGTCTATGCAACAGCCCACACTGCTTGCTTTTGTAGCATTTATGGAACTCAAGCAAGTGGAGGTGTGTTTATTCTGAGTTCTGTAACATTATTAATACTTTTATGTACTTCTGTATAAAATAAGCCTTTTATGCTGAATTCAAGTATCATACTGAAGGAAGATTAATGTTATTAATGCATGAAACAGATTAACAAATGAAACGAAGCAACATTTATAATGACTAATAAAAATAATAAACATTCATTTAACAACAATTAGCAGCTGGACTCCTAAATGTGCAAAGGCAATTCTCCAGTCTGAAGGCTGTTTACCCTAAATGGATATAGGCATATAATGTTCTTGGTGTACTCTATGTTGTCGCCCATAGGTGTGGGTGGCTCTATTGCCAAATTGCATGGGCTTAAAGTAAAGCGCACGTGCCAGACACAAGACGTCCCCTTTGAAGATCCTATTTAGACCTCTCTCCTAACAATGCAATTCATCCAATGGTGAGGGGGCATAGTTCAGGGGCAACACGTGTGTCTTTGAAGTAAGACAACGCAGCGCAACACATGTTCAATTCCAGATCCCGCGTTTAGAAACCAATCTCTGGTATTAAGTGTGTTATAAAAGAACAATTATACTAATTATAATGGATATCTGCTCAGTTCTGTTGGTTTCTCAGGCATGGGTTGCAGAGTATACCTATGTAACAAGTTAGACAAGACTTAAGAGTTGAGAATATTTTGCTGTATTAAACTCTTTACAAGTTTAATCATTCATCCACCCACATATACAACCATCCATCCACCCAACCACCCATCCAATTTCCTACCCATCCATAGGTCCTTCCATCCATACATCCACCCATCCACCTATCCACTTGTCATCCAGCTTCCCAACCACCCCATCCATCCACACACACACCCACCCATCCATCCAGTTTGCCCCTAGCCATCAATACACACACACACATCCATCATCCATCTAGTTTCCAACCCATCCGCACACTATCAGCCATCCACTGACCGAACCTAAATATGTATTTCCTTACTTGTATCCCCACTCGACAGCATCTATTCTATTTTTGCATTTTTAAAGCCTCACAAAGCCCACAGGCATTGCTGTTAAAGGGAATAGTTTTTTTTTATTAATTTTTTTGTCTTAGTTCGTATTTATAACGCGCTTCAATGCCCAGAGGTTTATATGCGCGGGCCTGGGGATCGAACCTATGTTGCTTCATGTCGGCTTGCTTCCAAGGCGAGCACGTTGCCTCTGAGCTATCCTCCCGAGAATTCTATACATGTATTGATGAATTGATTCATTTAATTCCATCCTGTCAGTCAACCATAGGTGAACACCATTCAAAAACATATTCATCCTGGCTGCCCTTATAGCTAAGTGCTACAGCTCTATTTAAAAGGAATATTCCATGAGGCAAGCTTAAGCAACCACCTTGATGTCTTCTATGACAGCACCGCGGGGCTCGGGTCATCAGCATAACCCACAGCTGTAGACCCCGCCAAGTCACAGCTGCAGTGAGCTTATAAATAGATTCGTTTTCCCCTTTGCTCAGAATCTGACATAGTGTATTAAACATCATGACATGTACTGAATCACGTTAATTCGACGGTACCTGGAGTGGGGACACCTTGACACGTGTTCCCAGCGTGACGCTGCATAATTCAATCAAGTTCATTGGTCCCCTACAGGAGTGACCCGCTGGGCTCTGCAGAGCAAGCTCTCATGCCCGGGTCCACTCTGGATGGAGTTTTCCGACTTCTCTAAAAGTACTTATGCGATGTCAATACTTTTCTATGTTCTATTCCAGACATGAAACATCAAATGTTATAACATCTCCAAATACATGAGCCACTAATAGGAACATCTTACCACTTACCTAATGTTCTAATATTTTGGTGTTGGTGCCATTTGATGACACTAATTGTTTGGATAAGGGCATGTTTCTAAGGCCTATCCATGCACCAAAATGCACGTCATTGAGGGGATCAAGCTTCTAACATGAGGCAGAGCTAGTTGTATTAGCCATCTTTTATTTTTTTATTTTTGTACACATACAATGCAAGATGACATTTGGCCTCCCCAACCGCACTAAATCCCCCCTCTACCCCTGAGCCATTCCCCTCAAACCCCCCCCTAACCCTGCGCCATTCCCCTCTAAAACCCCCCTCTAACCCTGCGCCATTCCCCTCCCAGACCATTTCGCCAGTCTGCGGGCCCTTCAAAGAGCGCGTATGTGCGGTGGAAGGATTAGGCAGGCTTCAACACAAGTCACACGCCAGAAGAGATTTGCACTGCCTTCCATTGCTACAAGGATGTCATTTGGACTCCTGAACATCGCCCACAAATGTTTGGCACGGCCGCTGATTACTTGTACGAAAGCCTATCAAGGCTACCCAATTGAAGGACTTTCTAATGAAACAATTCCAATTGACTATTGGTGCCAAGCAGATGCGTTTCATCCGGTAGCTCCCCTTCTATGGCCTCGGGATTTCAGCAGCATTGCTTCAATGACATCTTTAAACCGACCCTGAACTCCTGAATGTATTGACCTTTGCCCCATTTCTCGGCTTCCCGTTCAGTTTTTCTCTCAGCCCTGATTAGCTGCACCTTCTGTATGTGTTGTGGATGTCAGCATCCTGAAGCCTATGGGCCTGGTTTTTGGTGCTTACACATATTAAATAAATAAATACACACAATGGAAATAAATAAGCACATTTCAAATGTTTGTAAGTGAAGTAATTGGGACTTTAGGACTTGCAGCACTGGAGGGAGAGCAGAGGGACGGGGTGCGGTACAGGTGGAAGAGGGGGTGCTCAAGGGGTTTGCCAGAATTTACAGTGCTGGACATGGAAATGATTTACTTTGGGATGCGAACAGCAACGTGTGGGGCTGGCATAGCGGCGGGGAAATTGTCAGCTGCCCCCAAGACAAATACAAATGTGCCTCTCAGTGGTTAATCATGATCCAGAATAGAAGATAACCCATGAGAGGAGAGTTCATGTTCCTATAGAGTTGCAAGCAAAACATTAACAGTGCACCTAAAAAGACTGTCCAGTTAAATATTTTTTGATGAATACTATTTTTAAGACGCAATTTCACAGGCGCCCTGAGCGCACGTTCAAATTGTCTTGTGATTAAGTGCCACGACCTGGGTCCTAAATCATGTGTTCAAATCCTAGTCTCGTCGATATTTAAACAAATCAATAATTCTGAAATACTGAAACGATTTCCTACATCTCGGAAGATTTTTTTTTTTTTTCTTTTTCTGCAGGATCCCAGATCCGGGAAACTCCGTCCCAATGACCAGCACTAATTGCAACCAAATTCACGTAGAGCACAGCCAAGACTTATTCACTAGCACACTTCTCCACACCCACTGGGGCTTGGTGGCTTATAGTGACAGCAAAGGATCCATATCATGCATGCAGTGATCTCCGAAAAAGCCTCTAGGACGCGAGTACATCCAGCAATAAAGGAAGCTTGCTGGCATGTAGGATAAACCAGAGATAATTACCCATCAGGTTGAACTGGCCTAGAGGGCAATATGGCAATGACCGGACTGCCGGACCAGCAGGGCAACGTGTGGGCCAGTTTCTTGGGACAAATGGCACACATTCGATGAATTAATTCTTTAACCAACATAGTTGTATGAATAAT